>NW_005842072.1:1451311-1489569 GCF_000455745.1 Alligator sinensis
GGAATCATTAATTCCAAGCTTTAGGGCACAAACCCCCTTCATCAGCCATAGGAGAAAAGACTAAAAGTTCTCCTGGGTAGAAATGAAAGTTCATATTTCATAGGAGAGTTGAAGATCTGTTTGGAACAGTTCGTTTTATATGCAGATTAGGCACAGAGAAAAATTGGAATAGACTGTTTACCTCAAAGTTGTTTGGTAAGCTGGATGTAGTCATATTTCCTTCTGGTTATGGTGTTGCACATTTCACAGAGAAGTCAATAGTAGGGCTGTGTGAAGCTTCAGTCCCTGATTCAATTCAGCAGAGATTTGGCCCAATTCAGTGGCTGAATCTCTGAATCCAAATCAAATCAGGAGACCCTTTAATCTCTCCAAATCAAATTGGAACCCTCTAAATTGATTTGGAGACATTCGGAAAGATTGGACGATTCAGATATAGACACAGTTTTAAATGTTTTTTCTACGTACCTCAAGGTACCAGGCGCCTTGTGAATGCTGTGATGGTGGGGTGGATGGAGCGTCCCGCAGGAGCTCAGGGGAATCCCCAGTGCACTCAACAGCAGACCCAGAAGTGGACCAGAAGCACTTCCAGTCCACTTCTGGGTCTTCCGGGAGCGCGCCACCCCCAACCTGCTCAGCGACTGGTGCTACCTGGGTCTGGGGCGGCACCTGGGGTCCCCTCCGCAACTAATCACCAAGACAGGAGGGTATGGGAGGGCCCTCCTGCATGCTCAGCGGAGGACCTGGAAGTGGACCAGAAGTACTTCTGGTCCACTTCTGAGTTCACCACCAAGCACACGGGGTGGAGGGGCTCGCGCTCCTGTGGGATGCTCCATCCTCCCCAACATCGCAGTATTCACGAGCTGCGCCTGGCACCTCAAGGTACATAGAAAAAACATTTAAAGGTGCATCTACAGCCAAATCGCTGATTCTTCAAATCAGCATTGAATCTTCAGATTCGGCCAAATCAAATCAAGGACAGTGATCCAAATCAACGAATCAAATCACTGTCCCCGCTTCAGACCAAATCGAATACAGCCCATTTTGCACACCCCTAGTAAATAGATGGAATGCTCTTCTGGGCAGGCATTTTCTTATGTGGTAAGGTGTCTCTGCACGATGAGGCTCTGTGATGATGCAAATTACCTCAAACAAAAGCAGGAGCAGGGTCTCAGGTTTCAGGTGATCAGACTAGAAATCCAGAAATTTCAATAGGAATTCATAGTGTTCAAAACAATTTGACCTATTATGGTCTTTCTGAGTTAGTTGCAATAGAAGAATTGTTCAGTATTTTTCCATAGTCAAGAAAAGAATGAAAGCTAAGAGCTGGCATTTTCTGAGGGGGCCTTGAGTCTGAAAAAGTTGAGAACCACTGATCTAATCTATCTTCCCATATGGCTCATTGATATTTTAGTAAGCCACTGTGCATATCCCCTATATTAATTGTTATGAAACTCTTGGAATGTTCTTAAATGTCTGAGCAAAATAGTATTGCAGTAAGGAAATCTGTGGTGTGTAGGTGTGATGAAAAAGCTGCATGAAGAATCAGTAAAACAAAAAGGAGTCATTACACCATCACTGAACCAGGTGTTGTAATTTAAACCATACCTATTCAATCTGCTTATGTTATGACTAACTAGATCTCCTCCTCCATTCCCAAACTTCTGTTTTTGAATTTTTCTAGTTTCCAGGTTTTACACAGTATTAAAGCAGTAATAGTAAAACTCAGGAGCATCATGTTTCTCATCTACTCAGAACTAGGAAAGTTTCTTTTTCCATTGCATACATACAAAAATGCCAGGCAAGTTGTTTAAATATCTCATAGTTGTGATACACAGCTGCTTAGAGTACATGTCTTAGAGAAGTAGAAAAGATTGTCACACTTCCTAAGCTTTTTCTTTGGTTGGAGCTGTGGAGTTTTTTCCTTAGCCCTGCTACTATACACCACTCATTTTCATGGAATTCATGCCAGATAATGTACCAGTCTGAATTGGGGGGGGAGGAGGGGGGGTTCAGAATGAATTGGGAGACTGTATAGGCAGACATTATTTTAGCTTTCATCTTATTTTTTGTGATTGATATTCTTTGGTAGAAAATGTCTACAATAAACTGATATAGAACAGACTCTTAGACTGTTTTGTGATCCTTGTCTCCCATCCAAAATATTCACGTCAAAACCTGCATTCTTTATTCAAGCAGGTCAAGTTCTGTTCAAGTCGATTGATTGGAGTCCAGTTTTCAAAGATACTTAGATTTCAACCTAAATTCACTCCTTAAGATGAGTTCAGAGATAAATTATTCTTTTGTGCTCTGCAATCACAATCTAGTTTTTGTTTGGCAGGAAGAACAAGGAACCTTAACCCCAAATTCTTGCTGTGAATATAATCTCAGTATGTCTGCTGTGTTTGGGGACTATAAATTTTAGCTTTCAGATGTGGAAATCCTTTTTAACACCTTTTTACATAGATGTCTATGTAGCATGATCTGTGTTTTGCAGGCTAAGTATTCAATCTTAATTCTGTCCTATGCATAGAAAAATCAGGAGGTATACATATAGAACTCATTAGTTATAGACTGTATTTTTTAGATTTCGTTCAGAGGAGGTATTGGCAAGGTTTCCAGGTGTCCGGCCAGGATAACCCAGTTTAGGTCCTAGACAGGCTGGTCTGAGGACCCAGCTGTTGCTGCCACTTCACCCCATTGCCACTTCTCACTGCCCAGCTTCCTGGCAGCAACACAAAGCCCCTGAACACCACTGAAGACCCTCACTGCTAAAATCTGCTGAAGACCCCACTCTGCAGGCCAGAACCAATGGCTCCATCATGGGCCATAAGTTGCTGACTCCTGGTTTAGAGTATGAGGAAAATTTGGTTAAGCTGAATAAGTGAGAGCGCCATATGATCAAAATGTATCTTAACTCACACTCAATATTTGTGTGTATAATTTGTGCACATAAATTAGGTGTAATTTTTGTGTCCTATCACTAGTGAACATAAACTATAATACTTACATAGGTAACCCACTATATTAGTGCACAAGCAGTACATTTAATGTCTTTGTGCATGAATGATCAAGTGGCAAATCACGTGCCTAAAATTGGGTTTGTACAGCTTGCTCTTTTAATGGCCCAGAACATTTTTTTCATCAACTGTCTGCTGCAAACCTGCAATAATTGCAATCTCATGTCTTTTAGTTATCTAAATAAGGGAGTAAATGGTATGTAAATAAAATTCACAGAAGTTTTTACTCTGTTTGGAGGAGTTGCAAACAAAAGTGAGGATAAGGCAGTATTACAAGAGAATCTAGGAGGGTAGGAAACAAGAAAATTAGATTTAATTTAGAAACAGGGAAGTTATATAACAAGAGGAAGAACCCTAGAAAGAAGTCATGTGACAGACTTGGGTGTGACAGCAGATACTGTATTTGATGTGTGATGAAACCGTAAAAAGGAGGCCAAATCTTTTTTTTTTTTACTTTGAAAAAGTATAACAGAACTGAGAGCTGACAATGTCTGTTGTTCTCACCCCTGAAATATTTCATTCAGTTTTGGGCATTGGATAAACCAGCAGGCATTTGGAGAAGAAAAACTAAATCTACTTAGTGGCTGGAAATATTGATTCACAGGAAAACATTAAAGACTTAAGTATAGTACCTCTGTATATCAATCTTTGCTGTGCACTGTGGAAGGGGGACAGATTTAGGGCAAAACACAAAGGAACAAGAATTTATTTAGAGTTATGTTGAGGAGTATAATTAAAAGTAACAAAGTTGTGTTACGAAAATTATATTTTAAGATTAATTAAAGGAAATTCTTCCATACATTATTTAATGAGGGAAAATGTTTAATGCAACATTTTCCCAAAGCAAGTACTGGAAATCGCCTCACTTGGCATATTTAAAACCAGGCTAGGTGAAAACCAGTAAGGTAAATGAGGGGAATGGTTCTGCAGTGGTGGGAAGATGAACCAAAACTTAATAATATTGAGTCTTCACCATCCCTAACTCCTATGATTTAATAGTTGTATCACATATTGTCACTGAACCTCCCTTTAAGTAAGCTTCTTTGCAATTACTGCTTACAAAATAGCATTGTAATCACTGTAATAAATGAAAATTCCACTAGGTGGTTCTGGTGTTCTTCTAACAAGTATAAAGAATTTTAGTACACTGTAACTGTAACATCCTGCTTTGCCTTCATATATACTCACACCTCTAACTGTTGTGTGTTAAAACCTAAATATGTGGATATTGCCTAATGGATATATTAATATATTTCTCATATATGCCAGTATAAGAGAGCTTAGCATTATTGAATCTCATTAGTTATTGCTTATCAGTTAAATCATCACTGGAGATATCTTTTGTCCTATATTCAACCTATACAGCTTTGTCAAATTTGTCTAGTTGTGTAGTTACAAATAGAGGCAGAATTTACCTCATTCTACATTACCATACGATAGAGGAAACTAAGTTGTAGTTTATTTTGTAGCTTTAATCTACTACTATATTTAAATAATTGGAATATGTTCTGATGATTTTTAAATGCTACAAGAGTCAAGCACAGGAATTTGTTTTTTTTTCCATTTTGTGCAGGTTTTGGTATTATACAGTTGGTCATTTTCCTACTTCTGGTAGGTATCTACTTCAAAAATTTCCACAAATTCAGCATTCTTTTGAACAAAAAAGCTGAATTTGTTTCATCTGTGTAGGCAAGGTTCTTTGGGTAGATGTAATATCTTTTATTAGACCAACTGAGTAGTTGGAACAAAGTTCTTTGCAAGCTTTCGGGCACAAGCACCCTTCTTCAGGTGCAGGGAGACTCTGCTGTTGTTCTGAGATCTCCAAGGAATGAAGGCTTCCTACCATTCTTTCATTCCTTGGAGATCTCAGAACAACAGCAGAGTCTCCCTGTACCTGAAGAAGGGTGCTTGTGCCCAAAAGCTTGCAAAGAACTTTGTTCCAACTACTCAGTTGGTCTAATAAAAGATATTACATCTACCCAAAGAACCTTGCCTACCTATGTCCTTAGAGCAACACAGCTATAGCCAAAAACCCTCCTTCATCCATGTTTTCTTTCCACTGATATGCTAATGCATGTGTTTAGCGGTCACTGTGTTCATGGACAAAATAAAATTTAAGCAAATATTACAGGATAGTTATGGAAAGCAGATTTTGAGTATTTTCATCAGAAAGTTGATTCAAACACACAGGGAATACAAGCCATGCCAGGTGAACCATGTGTCCAGTGAAAATTAATGAGCAAGCAGTACCTTGCTTTAAATGTATATTCACAAATAACTGCTCAGAAGCAATCCACAAAACTCACATTATTTTTTTTAGAAAATGGGTAATTATGAAAAAGCAGAATAAAAGGGAGGCAATCCTCCTTCCCAAATTCACCTTTCTCAGCTTCCTCCATATCTCCCACCTGACTTAGCTACTTAATCAATTTGTTGGAAAACCCTACCCTTTCTATAGACAGTTTAGACTGAGGAAAGTAGTCGCAGCTAACTCAATCTTTAAGTCAAGTTACTCTCCTTTAACATTCATGCTGCCTTGTTTCAGATTCAGATGAGTATCTTCTCTAAAATTGTGCGCCCCTTGCTCACATCATTCTTTATTCCTTTTGGTGAAATGTACCCCTACCCTCAGAGAATCCTGAAAAGTCAGGCTTTGTATTGAGTGCAAAGCCATAAGGTTGTAAGACTTCTCAGCATCTGCTGTTTCAACCTATAGAGAAAAAATGGTTCACTTCTTGCTGCTCCATATTCCCTACCCATATTCCCTACCCAAGTTACAGCACCCTGAAGTCCTAGTGTGACCCAGCAGCTTGTACTGGGCTATCAGATTTTTGTATAGTTGATGTATCCAGAAGATTTTGTTAAGGTATTGGATGAAGTTGAAAGAAAAACCACTTTCCTGGATAAAGGGGCCAAAAGAAATTGTCATGTCAGCCACCTGTCTGATAACATTCAACATGCAGAATAAAGGAATATAAAAAATGTTGGGATGTGCTTAGAAGTGTTCTAATTTGACTGAAGTTGACAAAACTGGCTGTGGGTACAAACGGGAAAGATACCTTAGAGAAATTCTTGCCACAAGAAAGGGATGCATCTCTTTTAATGCCATAGTCCCTCTCTTGCCCTGGAATAGATAACTATCAATACCAAATGAATAGAAAGTGTGATGAGCTGCTTTCTAAACTTAAGGGATGCAGGCTAAATATACCACATAGAGTAACAGATCAAATATACAGCAGATTGTGATTTATGTGTTGGAATACCTTTGTGGGGTTTTATTTTATATTTTACAAAGGCAGTAAGATCACTTAGAACAAGGGTTTTAGAATCCAAAAGTGGCATATGCTGAGATTAATTCTTTAGTAGCCAATCCCTTTGCATAATGCTATTAATAACTTTAAGTGCAGAATGCCTAGATGCTCAATATTTCCTTCTGCCAAAATGTACAAGTTGAAGTGAAGCAGGTGATATAACAGAGATCATTTTGAAATGTGAAAACTCCATGATCTTTACAATTGAGATTCTGGAATACATCCAGGAACCTCATGAGTTAAAATGATGTTTGCTTTCAGTTTATTTTTCAGATATTTGGATTGCTATTTTGTAAGATCGCTGGCTGTTAAGAAACATCACTCCGACCTATACTAGGATATATGATAGTACAGAAAACAAATGAAGGGGAAGATGTGATTTGTGAGAGAGGAATAGTGAGCCTAATCCTATAATGCTTCATTTTAGTCTAGATCTTTCTTTAGACAAACAAATGGTGCAGAATCTTTAAAATTCCAATAGCTGGAATTCTCTGTGATACATGAAAACAAGATCATTTTCAGCAGGTCTGATCGCTAGAGTTTGCCTGACTCTTGAGAATAAAACTAACAGAAGTAAACAGCCATTTCACTGTAATTTACAATCTGTACTGTGTAATCATACTCAAAAAATTGAAAGATGTTTGTTTGTTCTTTTCTTCTTGGATATGCAATGCAATGTTTCTATTATATCTTTAATAGTGTCTGTCACTGGGTACTGTTATTACTAGAATATCCATCTGTTGTATGGAGTTTCCAAAGGTAGAATAAAAATGTTATAGCTGGATCTGACAAATTTTTAATTCTTTTGACAGATTCAAACATTGTACTATCAAATGTGTGCATTCAAACTGAGGGGTGACAAGCTAAACTGCAGTACTGCAGAAAAGGACCTACTGTTATAAGCCAAATATGAGTCAACAGCGTAGTTCTGCTGCAAAAAAAAAGTTAATAGCATCCTAGAATGTATTAACAGGGGTATTATATGAAAATGATCAGAAGTGATTCTTCTACTGTATTCAGCACTGAAGAAGCATAATTTGGAATACTATGTCCAGTTTTAGGTACTTTATTTCAAGGAAGGCATGGACAAATTAGAAAACATCCAATGTAGAGCAACAAAAGGGATTAGAGGTCTAGAAAACACGACATAATGAGGAAAGATTAGAAGAACCATAGTTATTTAGTCTAGAGAAGACCAGACTGAAGGAGATTTTATAACACTTTTCAAATACCAAAAGGATTCTTATATGGAGGATTGCTATCAACTATTCTTTGTGTCCATAGGGGATAGGACATGAAATAATGAGCCTACTTTGTAACAAGGGAAATTAGGTTGGATATTAGGTAAAACTTTCTAACTAGGAGAGTGAATAATACTTCAGTAGATTACATAGAGAGGTTGTGGAATCTCTCTTAATTTAAATTAAGTACAGATTAGACAAACACCTAACTGGGAAAATTTAGACAAGAATGTTCCTGCACTGCACAGGAGGGTTGGAGTAGATGACTTCCTGAAGTCCTTTCCAGCCCTATTTTGCTGTGATTCAATGATTCTGTCTCTAAATTCTATCTAAAAGTCAGCGAGCCATGAAGGAGAGTTATTCTGCCATAACTGCATTAATTTCAGTGACATTTCTCTTTATTTCTACCAGTGTAATTAAGATCATCATGAAGTCCAGCCAGCAAATTGTCTTCTAAACTTCTGTGCCTTCAGTTAGATTTGCAACAACTCTTAAGTATGTGGTGCTCTGATTTTATCTGGATTATGTTATCTAAAGAATTTAGAGTTGATGATAGTAGGTTGTCTCAGAATCTTCATATTTGGAAAAGAGGTAAACACTGGCATTTTTCAGAAAGAGGTCATTAGCTGTGTTAGTCTCAAGTCAGGCAGAATTGCACCTTATAGGCCAAATAATTCAGAGAGGCAGAAGCCTTCATAAACAAGGTATTATGAAAGCTTATGCCTGTCTGAATTAATTATTCTATGAAGTGCCACTGTTCCCTGCTTTCTGACTGACCTTGTTATCACTGTCAACTTGCAAATCATGTTTTTAACACTTTATTTGCAATCCTTTTAGTCTGTTTGCCCTTTATTTTTACTTATTTTACTTTGGTCTCACCCTTTTTAAAGACACAAGCTTTCCTAGAACAGCGTATACATGCATGTGAACAATTGTATGAACAAGTTGTAACAGTAGTGTAGTGTTATTGTAGCTTGTATGGTCTAGTTAATAGCATGAATTAGGATTTGTGTGGTGTCATATCTTTTACTGAAATAGCTATGTATTTGGGAGAGTTTAAAAAGCTAATGAGGGAAGTTCCTCAGTTATGCCCACTGAAGAATTTCCTTTCAGGTCCAGGTCTTTCTAAATTAAAAAACAAACAAACTAAAAAAGGCTTATTTTTTAAAAGTGCAGATTCTGTGTTTGCTTCTTCCCTTACCATTCTGATCACTGTGTACAGTTATGATAGTCTAGAGGGGGCATCAGTGTTTGTGCCATCAACCTGTTCTTTATACTGATTTTGTTAGATACAGACATGCTCTGTGCCGCCACAACAATCTCTATCTGCAGTGACAAATGGACATACTTTACTATTGGTACTTTTCCTGTGAGTTATATTATGTCTCATCATAATCACTATCTTGTAGTAGAAACAGTTCTCCATGAAAGCCCAAAGGCTTGGATCTCAAGAGCAAGGTTTAATAAGTGCAAAAAGTAGTCATTTTTGTCCTTTTCTCAAGACTGTCATATTAAGCAGCAGTGGAAAGATTTAAATATTAATGTGGACTATAATATACCCTTTTGACATCATGTAAATACTGTATAAGCAGCCTGAGCTCATTATAATGATGTATTTTATTACTGTTCATTCCTCTTAAAAACTGAGCTTTAAAGCTGGGTCATAGCCCAGTTATGGAACCATCTATATATTTGTGGTAGACGATTATTTAAAATTGTTTGACTGGCCAGTTAAAATCAAACCCCTCATTAGCAATTTACATTCCAGCATTTTACTTTCTATTTCCCCAGACACAAATATTCCATGGGCATGCGTGCACGACACTTTAAAGCAGGTTAAATTCTTTTGCACTGCTTTAATGGTGTTGGTGTTTGCATGCGTCAGTGGCATATTGCGCATTAATTCCAGCCACAATAGAACATTCAGCAGCATAATGTGCCTTAAATGACTTTGAGGCACAGCAAACTAAACACCTCCGAAGAGTTTTAGTTTGCCCTACAGCCATGGAGCAAAGCACCAGGCTCTATGCGGCTTAGGGACTGTGCAGGCAGCCCATGCAGGCAACCTGGCAGCAGCCCGAGAAGGCAGGCTCCAATGAAGAAAAAAAGAAAAAAGTGGCAAGTCTGATGCCTGCCTGCCTGTATGAGCTGCACAGGGACCATCCTTCCCACTGCAGCTGCGGTGCCCCCCGAGACCACCCGAGCCAAGTGCCTGTGGGCAGGTGCTGCCTGGGGGGAGGGCCGCTGCTGCCATGAAGGGAAGCAACTCCCCCCTACAACCCATGGACCGCTCTACCTGCTGGCAGTTCACCCTCCTCTCCCTGCTGCTGGAGAGGCAGGTAAGACATGGGTGTATGCAACATCGGGGTTTACTTTGCCCTAAATTGAAGTGGTGTTTTTATAAACCCACCACTTCAATTTGGGGCCTCTGTTTCATCTACATATGCCCTATGATGCCAGAATGTGTTCTCTGAGGATATTTAGTAGCGAGAAACAACATATGACTTAGATAAATGTAGTTTATTCTGTAAGTACAAGTCTGCTGCATTTTACTCCTAGCAGCACTATAGAAAAAACGCAGTATTTATCTTGCATGCTCTTTGGAGCAGGGACTCTCTTGAGGTCTTGGTTCATGACATATGCTTGTAAGTGCTATAATATAATTAAAAGCAAGAGAGAAGGAGCTGGAGTCTTCTCTAGTTGGCACATCATCAGCTGAATTGTTAACTAAGACTGTGTCTACGCTAAGGCTAGAAATGGACGTCACAAAATGGAGCGATTCAGCTGTGCCACGTGGCAAGGGGCAATGTGATCTCCCTGCTTTCCTCAATGCCCCCACACACTGTGGAGCTGGCTGGGAGAGAAAACACCTGGTATTTCCTGCTGCCCCAGCCCTGTGGGTCTGAAGCAATGGGGAATACTGGGTGTTCCTCAACCCAGCATGGTTTGGGGTAGTGGGGAAAGCAGGGTTTTCTCAACCCAGCCAGCCCCATGGGGGTGGCTGAGTGGGAAAAATGCCACAAGTTAATAGAATCCACTGCTATAAAGTGGCAGAATCTATTACTACCTTTTGTTGCACCACTGATTTTCCTGTCAAGTGGTGCAACAACAGTTACAGACATCTATTTGCTCTGCATTTGTGCTTCCTTAGAAAATGTTAAGTTAGCACAAATGAGAAATCAGATGACATAGCTATTTCCACTCTGAGCACAGGAGGAGTCCAGCTGCCACTGCTCTCCGTGTCTTCCCCATGTCTTTGAGAAGCCTCAAGGTGGGAGGAGAGGTGGCAGCTCCATGACTTCCCTCATTGGGAGGAGTCAAGCTGTGGTAAATGCCCCCCCCCTGACCTGCCACAGACTGGATTCCCCCTAATCTAAGGAAGACACAGGGGAAAATGCTGTTCAACTCCTCCCAATCACAGTGTTGTCAAGCATACAGGCATTCATTCTAGCAAGAGAAACTTTCATGCAAGGGTGAACTTCCAGGTGTCAAGGTGGAAGATCTTTCTCATGAAGGGAGCACATTTCCTCCACTAGAAACTGAATATATGTCTGTACACTTGCAATTTCTACAAGTGATTATTCCAGTGGAAACATAATGCCTGCACATGGCCAGGATGTGACTCTAGAATGACCATTTATTTTATGAGGTATAGCATAATGAAACATTTCCTTGTTGCTGTTATTAAAATTATTTTGTTTTAATAGGTTTGAGAAAAGCTTCTCCAGAACATAATAAACTGGTTTTTATATAAGTTAAATTATATGTCTGTACTCTTTTAGAATCACTATATCCAAAGTACTTGGCCCTTGTACAGCTGCATACATAATTCCAATGTCATACCAGGAAAGGTTGTAAGAATTGATATTGAGAAGAGAACACAGGAGTGGAATTTGTCTTCAAATCCAAAACAAAGTTGTTCTAAAGAGGATAGTGATCAACTATTCTCTGTATCCACTGGGGACAGAACTAGAAATAATCATTTTAAATTGAAACAAGGGAAATTTAGGTTAGATATCTCTCTAATTTAGAAGTGGTTAAGCACTAGAAAAGATTACCAGGATCTCCATCCTCTGAAGAATCTCCATCCTCTGAAGTTTTAAAATGAAGGTTAGACAAGCATTTGACTGCAATGGTTTAGACAGGGATGTTCCTCCATTGACCAGGAGTTTAGACTAGATGGCCCTGGAATTCTACATTTAATTTTTTCTTTCTTTTCACTTTATAGCATATAACTCTTTCAACGTTATTCAGAGCTTCATGAAGTATAACAATTTGACAGATATCTGATTTTCTGAATTTTTGCATTACATTTTCAAACTTGACATAAGTTAGTAGATGCCTGTCCATGTGTGATATACTATATTTGCCATTAAGAAAACAACACTAACTAACAGATGTCACACAACTTATCATAGTTGCTTTGAATTCAGTTACAGGAGGAAGAACATGTTTGGTTTGATGAAATAATGTTAATTGTTAATAAATCAAATTTTTCTTGGTTACTGTTATATGAACATCAAAGAAAGCTGTGTTTAGGTGATCTGTCCACATTTGAACTCATTTAGATGAGAAGAAGCTGATCAAGGTATATTAGATTATTGTTTTCTTGATTAGTTAAGGTCTTATGAAAGAAGCCAGGTCACAAAGTATGGACTGTCAAAAGTGTTTACCAGGGAAATCAGGGAAGTTATGACATACACACATATTGTGCTTTGACATGTCTATCTGATCAAGCTAGGAACATATATGGCATCATCATATTAATATATGACAGTTTGCTACATATTTGTAATAGAAATAATAAAAATGTATCTCCCTCTCTGTTCCTTTTCCCACAGTAAGAGAACTAGGTTGATTAGTGTAATTTCATGTGCCTGCTTCTTGTATGAAAATGGAGGAAAGCTAAGACAAAAAGGAAAGGTTTACATTTAGTTCTGAAAGCGGTGAGTTTGGTGCTCCATATCTTTCATAGCATTGAGCTCCATAGTCTGGCCCCAGGTGCTGTGCAAGTTTTTTCTCTCATAATCATGAGCCTCTTCCCATTGATTGATAGTTTAATTGTTTCAGACAAACTGTGCTGCATTCGTCTGCATGGAGCTCCATGTCTATACAGCTTTTGGCACCTGAATTAGCTTAGGTAAAGCTAATTTTGGTGCCTCTTCTTCTGAGATAAGCTACCACACAGCCCTCCAGCATCCCAAGGTGCTTGTCCCCCTGCTGCACCCCTGCCCCTTCTCCCCTCTCCCCCCTGCAAGACAGTGCATTGCACACTGAATGCTGTTGCTCAAACCGAGCAAAAAGCAGAACCTGTACCCTTCACATTCCCCACATGTTGCTCTATGGCAACACAGACAGACTGGGTCAGCTGATCAGGACTGCCCTGTACACTGCTGCCATTCTGTCTCCAGGCAGACTGAGGGACTCTGCCAAGCTTGTTGAGATGTATGAACAGGGTCACCCTGGCTGCATAGTGTTAGCACTGCAAGCTTTCTACTCTTCAGGGGCTCAGGCCTCAAATGTCTGTTCAGGCATCTCCAGGTAAGTTTTTCTACCAGGAGAACAAATCTAGGAGAGTTCTCCCAGATTACTGAGCATTTTCTAAGAGCATCCATGTAGGATGTCAGTGAGGAGTGACTTTTACATCCTGACTTACTGTGTGCTAACTTTCCCATGTGACAAGCTCTTTACATGTAAATACTGTAGCCCTTGAAGGAGTGCCAAATGGTGTTTGTGTTGTGATGAAGTTTCTTGGAGAAAGCAGTTGTGGCAAACCGCAAAAGTTTTCTTTCTCTGTAAGTAGTAGAATTGCTTCCTAAGATTGGGACATTAGGGGCATTTATAGACATGCTCTGGGAAGTGGGGGGAAGGGAGGTCTTTAATTAGAGCAACCCCAAGGGCCACATTAAATAAAAGTGCCTGGAGAATCATGTGTATCAGCATCCCCACACTGAATAATGGTGGTTGAGTATTAAAAAAAATAAGGATAAAAGGTTGAACTAGTGGGTCTCAACAAGTGATGGGTTTGGAGAAAGCACTGGTGCTCAAAACAGCCCTCTGGATTTGGTCTAAGGAAGATGGGAGGACCAACTTCATTTCATAAAATCCTTTCAACCATTTGGAAGTAATTCAGTAGTGTCTGGTGATCAATAATAACTAATGCTGCAAAATAATAGTACAGGCCAAATATAGATGTATGATCCTTGTCCACCAAGAAGAAGATATCATCAGCCAGGAAAGACTGTTGGGTTTCTGGACCTGATTGTTGCTTGTTTTTCTGCATGGCTGTTTGGGAAGCAATCCAAATATGAGTGATCTTATCTATGAGGCCAAATGATAATTTCTTTCTGCTGGAAGATAGTGTATTCTGAAACTGAGTGGAGGCAGTCTAAGTTTGCAAACTGATTTACAGTCCAAAAAAGTTCTGTGGTCTTTGACTTTGCTATCTCTGCAGCAGAGAGAGTTTTGCTCTCACTTTTGTTTCATGGCAATAATAGAGGTTTGTAGAAGTTACTTGGCCTATATAATTCTGTATACAACTAAGCTTCTAATACTAAATCCATTCTTGAATTTCCTCTCTTCCTGTTCTTCAGTGCTAGTGAATGCAGGAACCCACTTTTATTCCACTGCATTTTGATCGTTTAATAAAATAAAGGTAATTTCTAACTATGAATATCATACAATTTGTTCCTTCTGTATTAATATTGTGTAAAAATAAAAATCTGCCTCAGTGCACTATTACAAATTGCATCAGGTATGTATGAACAACCCTACACCAGCTGAGGAAATGTCCATGAAATTTAGGTCTGTAATGTATTTTTACCCTTGCATGCTATGAAGAGATTAAATTGACAGTAATCTCCAACAGGTCTTGGGTAATCTATCCTCCCTCCCATACAAAGGTAAGAAGCTGTTTTTCTAGAAAACTTGAATTCTAGAGAGAATTTAAGAAGCACCATAAAATGTTCTTAATATTCATTCAGATTCTGTCCCTGCTGATTCAGCTATGACATGATAGTCATGCTTTATACAAAGGTGTAATTCTTTTCTGAGTAGATTCTGTGCAGCAATGGTTCTTCTTCCAGGTAACAGGGTGCAACTGCTAGAGTTCTTTATACCTTGAGGGAAAATCTTAATTTGAGGGAAATTCTTACACATCTTCTTTGGTGTGCCTATTTTCCTTTGATTTCAAGATTTTAGTTACCTGTTAATAACACTTCTGAATCTTAAGCACCTTTTATTCATAACCTGCAAATGAAAGTATGATTAGAAGTTCCACATTTATTGGATCTACTATTGTTAAATAAATATTAAACCTCTCTAAACTTCTCACCCTTGCCACCATTTAGCCAACCT
Organism: Alligator sinensis; assembly: GCF_000455745.1. Taxonomy (NCBI): domain Eukaryota; kingdom Metazoa; phylum Chordata; order Crocodylia; family Alligatoridae; genus Alligator; species Alligator sinensis. The sequence continues at coordinate 1,466,237 of NW_005842072.1, forward strand.
CAGCCCCACAATCCAAAACACTGTGGTGTATGTAAACATTTATCAGATCCAGGCCAGCATTAGGACAAATGTAAAGCCCTTCAAGTGCATTTTAACAAGTATTTGGACAACAGCCAGACCTCTAGGGCAGGAAGGCACATCTGTTCCTTCCTAAATGAGTTGGAACAGATTGTCAAACTTCTTCAATTCACTGAACATCCCATGCTATTGAACAGCCTCAAGGAACAATCTGGTGGTGGTCTGGTGGAAGGGCAGGATTTGGAAAAGGAGTACAGCAAGGAACAGAAAGCAGATGGGAACTATGCCATGGAGGGGGACCAGGAAACTCCCAAGTCTGTGAACCTGTTGGCAAAGCCCACCGCAAGGGGTAAAGCAGTGGACTCAGAAGAAGAACCCACCAGGCAAGGTATTTTGCATTTTTTAATATCATGATTTTCCTATGTGTGTTTCTGTGGAGCTGAAGGACAGACTCAATGATCTGCTGTTCATAGCCATTTTTGTCAATTTAAGAGTGGATATGGACTCCAATGGTATTTTGCCCCTACATACCTGTTTATAAGTCTGCATACACCCATGGTATGGAAATCTTTATGCATTACTGCCTCAACCAACTGCCCACATAAATGAATCACTACGTTATTTAGTATATTTCCTACGTTTGCTATACATCTTGCTTTAAGGAGTTGTCTTGTTTGTAACTGTCTCATTTTGAGACCAAAAGTATACATATCTTCCCATTGGCAACTGACTTTCATTGTTACTGGCACCAAAATGTTACCTGACTTACAAAATGTAAACATTTCAGAATAGACACAAGCAGCATTAAAGCCAATTCACAAAGAAAGATATTTTTCAGGTACCACTGGTCTATCTAGGAATTGTTATTAATGAATCAGCTCAGGTGCACCTAGGAGATGGAAGTAGGGTAGCTAGTGAGCACAAGAAACAGCTTATCAATGCTTTAATCTTCCTCTGCTTAGTAAGTTTAAGATCAGTGAGTCATTTAATTATACATCTTGACAGTTTAATAATGAATTTGCAAACCAAAGGAGACTCCCATATCCCTCTTCTGTAATTGACATGGTCTACCATCCGCAGGCCAGACTATCAACACTCACAATCAAGTAATATAATTAAAGTCTGATGTAACTTGACCAATATCAATAGGAATTTTTGGTTCTGTATTGGGATATCTATGGCTGCATGCATATCACTGTTCTGTCATTTAACATCTTGTCATATAAGAATGAGCATACCTATGACCCTGAGATGAGTCCCATCACTGTAAAAGCTGTAAGTATTGAGGGATAGATTCTCAGATTATGGGAATCAACATAGTTTCTGTCCTAACTTATTTTTCATGCTTCTGCATTTGAAATAAGACGAGAAATATATTTCACTCAATATCACTGGTAACCTCTTCTCATTTCATTTTTTTTCAAGGGAAGAAAAAGGGAAAAGACAACAGAGAACAACGATGTTGAACACTAGCAACAAGGAGCCAAATCAGGGATTCACTGTATTACCACTCTACAATCATCAAAGAAGAACAGAAAACTATGGGCTGACATCTTCCTTTTACAAGAGAAGCTAATATTTACTGAAGGCCCAGGAGGGAAAAAAGAAAAGGAAGCATAATAATGAGAGAAGACAAGGAGGAACCTCACTGGCTGGCTGCCTGTTAAGATCAGCACGCTCAACATACAGGGCATTACTGCAAATAAAGAAAGAGGACCAGACTGCCAAAATATATGAATATAATGAGTATGTTTGGTGGCTGGAAATAGAATGGCATTGTCTGTGGCCAACTAACTGATGACCGAAGTCTTCTCTCAAAGCTGTGCAACAAAATGCTTGGATGCAACATATGGATGCCACTGCAGCCATCACTGCTTTTAAGGTCAGGGCATCATATATTGTGTGTTGTACATCAGATCTAAATTTGCACCAAAGACTAAACTTACATTGTCATAAGAACTCTTGTCCCAGTCCAACACAATCAGCTTCTCTATTCCTCCAATTTAATATATTGCAAACTATTAAAAGGCATGTTACCTAATTCATATTCCTTCTTGTTTATTTAATTTAATATGAAACTGGATTTGTTTTACTCTTCTGTTCCCAAAATGTTCAAAGTCCCTGTTGCAATATTACAAAACTCAGATGCAGTATTTCTGCCTAACACAGACATGATATAAAAAAACAGAGGGGAGAGGATATTTCACAGCGAGCAAGTCATATTTTCTCGCTTTGGAACCACATCGAGTTACTGGGACCTCACTGTATATATCCCCCACACTTTCCTGCTATGCCTAGATATATTCAGAAGGATGGATGCTCTGGCTTGGCGGCCCATCTGGTCTCCTCATGGATCTTCTGCAGGGCTCCAACCTCCCCTTTACCCTACCCCTTTCCTCTTGGGTGGGTGGTCACTATGTTCCATGGGTGCTGGGCAGAGCTTGCCCAGGTCTTTCTCTCTGTCTTCTGCTCCCAGGAGTTGGTTCTATCTCTTCATCCAGTCAATTATTCTAAGGATACACTCCTAAAATCATACATGCATTATTCCTCCAAAGTCCCTTGAAGATAATCCCATGCAGGTCATCCTCCTTTGACCCTCAGCTTTCCCAATTGTCCCCTCTTCGGGGAATCTGGTCCTGTTTGTTTCTTAACTATAACTTAAATCTCCGAGGAAGGATTTTCTCCTTTTTGTGCTCCCATCTTAGGATACATCTCCCTTAGGACAGAATGACCCCCCCTTCCCTCCCCCAAAAAACCCCTCTTAGACATGCCTCTCAACCTGGTTCTTGTTTTAAAGACTTACATTCATCAGTAAGACCCTTGGAGTCTTTCTCCCTCCTCCCAGATATGCTATGCCCTAGACTCCATGCCTCTGCTCAGTTTCTCTTACCAGCAGTACACGTTAACCCTTTCCCTTAGGTCAGCTCTTTCAGTTTCCCTCTCAGTTCTCTCTCTCTTCCCTGTAGCTGGCTTGCTTTCTTTCTCTCTCCTTATCTCCCTCCACACAGCTGGGTTATGCCAGTGGTGTTTTACAGGGTTCTCTTTCACCAGGATCCCAGCTCAGGTTTCTATGGGGACAAACCTCCACATCATTCCCTCCATCCAGATTTACTTATCTCCAGGGATCCTGGTTTTCTCTGATTTAAAAAAAATCCCCAATTTTTGGTTTAAAAAGGTAACCCCAAATCCACATTTTTCCATGACTAAAATGAAACACCACTATGTATACATATATATCTATATATTAGCGATGTTTCAATTAAATCACAGAAAAATGTGGATCTAGGATTACTTTTTTAAAACTGAAAATTGGGGATTTTTTTTAAATCAGAGAAGACCAGGATCCCTGCTTATCTCTCTGGGAGGGTGATCTTCACTCAGGGTTGTCCTGTTTCCCACAGCAACTAGGGTCCGGTGTCTGGGGAAGTGTTTCACTTCTGAGGTCTCCCCTCCTGCAGGCTCTGGTGTCTTTCACCTGGGAATGCCAAATGCTGTGCTTCCCTCTGCGTTCTTGCTTTAAACAACCCACCACCTCCTATGGGCCTATTAGGCCTGGTTCTCCAGAGTGCAGGTTCCCGTGCTCCCAGAATTGCTGGCAGCTATGTTCCCCTGAGTGCCAGCTGAGTGAACTCCCAGACCTCCCACCTGCAGGGCTGTTTCAATGGGAGCGTGGCAGAGGCTGGGACCTTGTCCCAGCCATGTCACTTAAAACCAAAGAAATTTGCATTTTACAAGGATATATAAATAACTAATGTACTCACCAGACATTTAAATTGCAAAGCATTATATCCCAAGAATAAGCACTGTACATCTGTTAGAGATTAAAAGTCACATGGGGAAATTAATTTCTCCAAAGATGTACAAGCTTTCTTCACTATCGCTATGGAATGAAATTACACATAAACTGGTATAAGTGATTGGAAACTGGTTCAAATCTGTAACATAACAGAAGTTCAGTGCACATAAACCGCTTTCAAAATAGCTGAAACTAGTTTAAGATAAACCTGGAACGATGCAGTATCAGACTTAACTGATTTAGGTTAAATCAATTTATTGAACTTGTCTCAGATCCCCTCCAGATTAAGTTAACTCACAGTCCCCCAGCACCCCAGGATGTTTTGTGCCTTCTCCACAAACTCCCCTTTGCAGGGTGGGTGGGCTGCCCTTCGTCCAAGCTGTCTGTTCAAGCCCACCAGAGAGGTGTGCTCTATGCCCTCTCTCCCCCCTCACTTCTGGCATGGGCCACTGCATTCACCTGGCTGCATTTCCAGAATCAAAAGAGAATGTCTTTTTACTTGCTTATCAATTCAGTCTACACAGCTCAGACTAACCTGCAAAGATTGAATCAATTCAGCCTCGGGCTTTTTCACTGTCTGTACTTAGCCTATGTGTGCTTTCTCTAAAACATTCACTTCCTCTTTGGTCTCTCCCTCCAAGTTCCCTTAGAGTCAGAAGAGTGTGCATATTAAGGACATTCAAGCTATCCTAGTATATTTGTCATTTACCTTTGAAAGAATGACATTTAGACCTTTTCCCCTCCCTGTGCTGTCAAGAATTGCCAGCCTGAAATGGTATACTCCTTCCTCTCTGCTGCAGATGCAGACTGTCTGAAATAGGGCTTTAGTTCAGCCTTCAGGTAATAGAAATAATATTTTCAGAACTGGCTTCCTAGTCTTTCAAACTTTGGAATTGATTGCCTCTGATCTTCTATCAAGGAAAAACAGGGAAGTACTGACCTTTCCTTTTCTCAGATTTATAGTCTTGGGGCCCAAATCAAGTGTAAATAGGGAATAAAACCTAACTGTTAGTAAGCAGAAATTTGTTCTTCTCTGAGACCTTTTCTTGATTCCCTAGTGACCAGCTGTACTTCTATCCTATACTTTAACCAGAATTAGGGATAAACCAGAAGAAGTAATCTGTTGGTAAATGTTTGTACTGTAGTTTATACTAAAATAAAAAATCATAAAACTGTGTTACAAGGTAGCACCTAATTATGGAAGAGTTTTGTGAACTATTCTAATTCTTTAGGATCCATTTTGATAATAAAATGCCACCCGCTGGGCAAGTCTACGCATGTAAATGCTCTGGGGTGGGTTTACTCTAGAGTATACCTACCCTGGGCAGGTGTCTACACATGCGGCGAAGCAGAAGCAGATTTGCTGCTCATGGCAGCAATCAGCTTCTCCCCCCGATGGCCCTGCAGCCATCATGCGGAGCTCTAGACTCCCCCCTGGGTGCTAGCCCAGGGGCTGGCAGGGAGCATGGGGCCAGGAGACAGCTGTCTCCTGGCAGGGGCTGAGACATTGCTCCCTGCCCCCAGGAGCTGCCTGGTGAGCTCCACCACTGGAGCCATAGCGAGGACAATGTCTCTCTGCCTCAGCAGCAGGGAACTCCCAGCCCCATTAATTAGCTCCATGATTGTGGTCACAGGGCTGGGGCTGGCAGATGCTTATCTCCTAGTCTGAGCTCCCCAGTTGCAGGGCCCCAAGCTAGGAGATCCTTATCTCCAAACCCTGGCCCTGTGGTTGTGAGGCTGACACTGGGAGATCCTTATCTCCCATTGCCAGCTCTGCAGTCGTGGGGCCAATGCTAGGAAATTCTTATAAAATATAAGTCATATAAGATATAAAATTCTTATAAGGTATAAGATAAGAATTTCCCAGCCAGGGTCCTGTTACTACAGAGCTCGGGATGGGAGATAAGGATCTCCCAGCCCCAGGATCACAGAGTGGGGGCTGGGAGGTGTCTGCTGCTGGGGCAGAGGGACATTGTCCCTGCCCAGGCTTTGATGGCAGAACCTGCCCCAGTAGCAGGCAGCTCCCAGTGGCAGGAAGCAATCTCCCACCCGCTGCTGCCCAGCTGACTGGGAGCAAATGTGCTCCCAGTTGGGCATCTACATGTGTGCTACTGCACAGTAAGTAATCAAGAGTAAATTTTCTACTTGTATTTACACATAGAAAATTTACTCGCAATTAGAGCAAATCACTACACAGGAAGCATCTGCACATGTAGACGATGATGCTTGCTGCACATTAATTAGCTGTAACCCAAGTAAAGCATCTCAGAGTAGCTAAAGTGGGGTAACCAGGACACTAGCCCCAAGTGCTGAGTTAAGGGGGAGGCACAAAAACAGCTGCCCCTGCACTGCCAGCCTGGCCACTGCCACCACTGGCGTCACTAATGCTACTCCATATGCCACCACCACAGAAATGCCTCCATGAAAAAAATCAGGGCACTCTGTGCAGCCAATTTTCTGTATATACTTCTATTTTTCTCTGAAAGGATGATGGCGTTCACAACTTAATTCACAAACATTAATCTGAAGTTTGCCCTTTTGCATTTTCATTTGTGAAATTTGGCAGACAAGAAAAATGCGCTATAGAGGTATCAGCACATTCCTAATATAGAGATTCCCTTCCATGCTCAAAGTTCTTTCTGTCCTAAGTGACTCCCAACTTTAGATAACTCTCAGTTCTACTGAAGGGTAAAAGATGCAAGTCCAGATCACCCCACTGACTGCAGATCTAAAGAAATACTGTCTGTTTGATGGAGCACATGGAGCACATCTGTTCACTTTGTCATGCTATGAATTAAGTCTTGTTAAATGAACACTTTTTGAGATAACAAATGGTTTCTCTCTCCATTAACACACAAAATGTAAAATGTATAAACAGTCCCATGAGCAAGGAACAGAACTGAGGACTCCCTTGCCACCAGGGAGGGCCCTCATCACTTCTTCTGTCCCCGTCTGCCTTGTTAAGCCAGTACTAGGTCCTATTTCATCTTCACATACCTAAATGGAATTTATGTAACCATGTAACTGCAGTTGTTGGCACTTACACATAGTGTGGGACTCAGTGTGGCTGTACCCACCCCACATTTCCCTACTGCACTTGTATAGGCATGTCATATAGCTTGAGTATAACTATATCAAAAGAGCAAGGCATTTGTACTTTTTCCAATGACTTTCTCATAAGTAAGATAAGGAAATATAGTCCAGTTGAAACTACTGTAAGATAGGTGCATAACTGTTTGGATCATTTCTGAGTAGTCATCAATAGCCCGATGAAGGAGGTTTGAAGTGAGATTCCCTAAGGGTCTGTTCAGAGTCTGGTATTGTTTATTATTGTCATTAATAACTTGGAGGATGCAAATGAGTGCAAATTTAGTACATCTGCAGATGACATCATGTATTGCTGGGTGGAGCAGTAGACAGTTTGGAGGTTAGGATTAGGTTTCAAATTGACCCTCAAGCTAGAAAAGTGGTTTGAAATGGAATGAAGTGTAATAAGGACAAGTACAAAGTACTGTACTTAAGATGGAACAATCAATTGCACAAGTGCAAATTGGAAAATGACTGGTTAGACTGCATTACTACAGAGAAGGGGAGAAGGCAGAAAATCACCTTGTAGACTAACTGAATCAGATGTATACACTTTCATGAGTTTCATGAAATGTACACTTATTCACTTCCTCAGATGCTAGGAAAGGACATGCACATAGGAGAATAGGAGGTTGTTGTGGACCATAAGTTGAATGTGAGTTGAAAGTATGCTATTGTTGCAAAAAAGAGCTAATAGCTTAAGTTCCGTTAGCAGGAGTATTGCATGCAGGTCAGAGGGAGTGATTCTTACACTCTTTTCAGCATTGGTAAAACCTTACTTCAGATACTATATCCAGTTTTGTGCACCTCACTTCAAGAAAGTTGAGGACAAATTGTAAAAAAGTCCAATTGAGAACAATAAAAAAATTGGATGTCTAGAAAACATGACAGATGAGGAAAGGTTGGAAGAGCTGTAATTAGTCTGGAGAAAAGAAGGCTAATAGGGGATTTGATAATGTCTTCAAATACAAAAACATTTATTATAAAAAGGGTGGTGATAGGACTCTTTTCTGTGCCCAAAGGGAACAGGACAAGTAGTAATGGGTTCAAGTTACAATAAGGGAAATTTAGTTGAATATTAGGAAAAACTTTCTGGCTATGAGGATGGCTACCCAGGAACAGATTACCTAAAGACTCTGTGGAATTTCCATCACTGGAAACTTGTAAATGCAAATTAAAAAAAAAACACTTTACATGAATAGCTTAGACAGGATCCTGCCTTGAACCTGCCTGGAGCAGGGTGATGAACTAGAGGACCTCATGAGATCCCTTCAAGCCCTGTGATTCTATGATGCTCATTGTCAATCATTTGCATCATAGGAAAAAGTTATCTAAAAGTTTTTAAAATATGTGGCTAAATTCTACCCCTGGTTAAATTGTTCATTCCAAAGTGACTATCTGAAATTGCATGAATATACTTGAGGTCAGAATATAAACCATAAATGATAACACAAGACTGTTCTTCCTCCTTTCAGCTTATATTTTCATTAACTTGTTTTAGTTTCCAAAGCCAGTAGATGCTGTGTCTGGCAACTGTACAGAGAATTATTAAGGCATATTCCCTATAAACAAATTGTTCTTCTTCAAGTAATTGTCCATATTGATTTATTAGATGCTCAGCCTCTGAACTTTTGACCAGAGATGTTTTGCCTCAGGAGTACCCATAAAGTGCAGTCTAACCTTGCCTCACCCCCTGCAGTCCCACTCCCCAAGGGGCTAAGGGGCAGTGCATGATTCATGCTCCTCAATTCCTCTCACGCATTGGGCTGTGACAAATAAATGGTCTGCATTTGCAATCTATGCTTTACTGAAAGCTTAATGCTCATTCTTCATCTGAACTTGTTTTTTTTTTTACTTTTATATTCTAATCCCTTCTTATCCTTCCCTTAACTTAGAGTGCCCATTGTTTTTTCAGGGGGTATGGGTCAGTGCCTTTTGTCCTTCCTCAAATTTTATTCCTAATGGTTTTCTTCTTTGTGCTACATGGGGCTGCCATCTTGGTCTCATGTTTACATATAGGCCCTTTACTTTTTTGGTCTCCTGTGTGTAGAGCATAGAGTGAACACACTCGGAAAGTGCTTTCAAGTTTTAGAGAGATTGCTATACTTAAAACAGAGTGCCAATAATATTACTAGGACCAGATTAACTTTATCATTTTGTCCACTGTGGGCACATCTACACAAGCAATTAAAGTGCCTGAATTTTCTGGATCATTAAAGGACGCCACAGCGCACACATCTACACATGCACCCCCATTGGGAGAAAATTGAGCCTGACAAGCACTGCCCAATCCAGAATTGCTCCGGTCCTATTCCTTCCTTTACAGCAGCCAGGGGAAGCACCAGGCTGGCAGGGGACATGGGGGCTTAGCACCAGCACCAGAGGGCAAGGGGGAGCTGTCCTGGGCAGCTCCATCCCAGCTGGGGGGAGATCAGGCTGGCTCCAAGTAGGGGATGGGGAGGAGCTATCCCAACTGGGTGGGCAGCTGCTTCCCAGCCACATGGAGGTTGGGACCCGTCTCCATCTTCATGACATTGTGAAGCAGCATCCCACCAAGCTGGGGCAGCTCTCCCTACCCCACTGTGGCCTCCTGCTGTGGATTGCTCCTGGTCAGCATCTACATGTGCAGTATGGTGCATTAGTTAGTGTGCTATTTTTCTAGTATCAGTATCTACAGGTACTGGAAAAGTGCAAATTAAACTAATATACTGTGCAGTAATTGCTGCACAAGTGTAGACAGTGATGCTTTACTATGCATTAAATTAATCTAATGTGCAGTAAAGCATCTCATGTAGATGCACCCTACATGTATTTACAAAGAAAAAGTAAAAACTTCAGTAATACGGTTTGACAACCAAAAGAGCAATTGCATTTTCCCCGTACCCGATTCATTATACAAATTAATTTAATTGTCAGAAACACTATGAAACACTTCATTATAGTTTATGATTAGGGGTTTACCCAACTGAAGGTGATGGTGAACAAATTTTGCAGGAGTATGACAGGGCAGGCCACCATTTTTATGGGCTTATCATGGTGGGGCTTCCCATCTGATTGGCTGAAAGGCCCTGATAGCCCTGCCCCCCCCACCGCTGATTGGTGGAGAGGGCTGTCCATCATAAGACCCTGCCCCTTGCCTCTCATTGGTGGAGACAGACAGGGGCACATGAAGGGCAGTTCTCTCAGCCAATCAGCAGCTAGGGGTGGGATTGGCAGTCATCTTGCCTGCTCAGCTTAGTGCCAGCAACTCGCTTCATGCTGAGTTACACAGCTAGGAGAACTGCCAGCTCCCACTGGGGTTCCAGCATTTTATTTGAAGTAAGGTTTTTTTGTTTTTGTTTTTTTCCATGTTGATTTCATGGAGATCACCAAATTTCACAATTTTCATAAAATCTGCAAAATTACAATTTGAGTAGATCCCTATTTATGATTGTTTGTTCTGCCTTTTTTCAGGCAGAAGGACAGCCATGCTTAATATAGGATTTTGGCAGGAAAAACTATAGACATTCCTGGAAGTACTGCCACCTGTTGGATCATAGCAGAATAGGAGTCCTCAGATATGTAGGAGTTAATGATTTATCATATTGTCTATACTTTCTCTAAAGAACAGAAGATAACACAGAGCCCTCCATTTGCATTTTGGGTAAGCCACTTTAACATAAGTTTTATAAAAGGATGTTTTTTCACTTACCTGAGGCCTTCTGAGATAACCGGCTTGTGATCATCATTAGTTGAGTATACTAAGTCGAAATGCAAGACTAAAGATGCTTACAAGCTAAATATCACCAGCAAAAATGTTTTTATATTTGTTTTCTTCTTTATAAGTCTCATCATCTTAGAGAATAACCAAAGGCATTGCTACTTATCAAAGGGAAAGTGAGCAATATAAACAAAATGCAAAAGAGATTTATTTGGGGGTAAACCAATATCCTGTTAATGATAATAAACCAATATCCTGATAATGCTTCTTGAATGATAGAAAAAGCATTGACAAAATATTTCCAATCTTCTGAAAAATCAAGAACAAATCCCAGAGCCTAATTTCCTTTCCTTCCTTTGCTAAAGCAAACTGAAAAACATAGCCTGAACTGAAGTAAGAGGCAAAATTAAATGATACATAGATATTCACTGTTCAGTCATTTTGACTATGCTGTTGTAAATAGGCAATTATAGACAGAAACATAAAAGCCTTCTTTCTCAATATAGTCACAGATATGCTACATTTGTTATGGAGCAGCATATATCTGGTAGATTTAAAAAATATACTAGCTAAAAGCAAGGTGAGTTGAGAGCAAAAAGATCACATTAGGCAGCATCTGGGTGACAGGAAAGAAAGAGGGATGAATGACTATTGTTAGAATAAAGGTTCTGAGATGTCTATTACAGTAGTGTAATCATTACTGAGAGAATGATTAAAAATAGCACTTTCAGTCATGGTGCATGCACTGATTTAGAGATATTACAACTACCACACTGAGTTCTATTCACACATATAGATCACGAATTTAGAGATGCTATATTCCATTCCACTTGTGAGTCCAGGCAAAATTATGAGACAGTCATTTAATTTCATCTATAAAGTCACAGCTGCAGCATGTGTGTTTAAGCACTCAAATCACAAGTCTGGTTCCTTGGGTGAATTTGATATCTTTTATTAGACCAACCCAAATAGTTGGAGAATAGTTATTAAGCAAGCTTTCAAGTTCAAAAACCCTTCATCGGGCTAAGGAAGTTTCAGCAGTTGGTGTGTGCTCTTCCTGGATGGAATGAAAAGTAAAGAAGCCAGTAAGTTTCCCTTGCTGGGGAGTCAGTTGCCAGACAGATTATAATGTGTCAAAAATCCAATGTCTATGTTTAGTCCATGATCTCTAGTATCCAGCAGGTTGATGAAATGGAGCTCATAGGCTCATCTCTGGGAAGTGTTGTGTAAGTTTCCCTTGAGGATCAGGATGTAATATACCTCATCCAATGCACCAAATGCCCTGATGGAAAATACGTAGGAGAGACCAAACAACAACTGCCCACCAGAATGAATGCACACCGGAAATCTATCAAAGACAGAAATATCCAATTACCGGTGGGGGCACATTTCTCACAGGAGGGCCACTCTCTCTCCAATCTCTCAGTCCTGATCCTCAAGGGAAACTTACTGGCTTCTTTACTTTTCATTCCATCCAGGAAGAGCACACACCAACTGCTGAAACTTCCTTAGCCCGATGAAGGGTTTTTGAACTTGAAAGCTTGCTTAATAACTATTCTCCAACTATTTGGGTTGGTCTAATAAAAGATATCAAATTCACCCAAGGAACCTTGTCTGTCTATGTCCTTAGACCAACACGGCCAATAAATGTATGCATTCTATAAGGTAATGTGTTAAAATAAGCAAAACTTCCTTTGTTAGATGTTTCTGCTAATTAAGAAAATAGTAACACATGAACCATATTCTAAAAAGATCCTCTGTATTGGCTTTGTGAATTCTTGCCCTCTACAGCTTCCTAATTTTGTCTCTACAAGATTTCCTCCTTAGTGGGTGTGTCTACATGAGACACTTAACTGCACAGTAGCATAGTTTATTGCATAGTAAGCATGCACATCTACACGTGTGCATGCTTACTATACATTAAAAACCCCTAATCACAAGTAAATTTGATACCTGCAAATGCAGGTATCAAATTTACTCATGATTAGTTACTGTACAGTAATGCATATGTAGATATAACTCAGGAGCAAATTTGCTCCCAGGTCAGCCCTGCCTAAGTCTAGCCCCAGGGCTTCGAGCTGGGATCCTCTTCTACCCAAGGGCTGGGCTGCCTCTATGGCAGTCCCTGCCTCGGACCTTTAAAAGCTTGCAGGCATTTTGAGTCCTGAGGCACACTTGCAGGGAGTCTGAGGGCACTCCAGGCTCTTGTGTCCCCCTGGGCAGGCCACAGGCCAGCTGCCCCAGCCTGCCTATACCCTGATGCTGCTGCCTGGTACCACAGTGCCACATGGCTGCTAGGCCCACACAGTCTAGGCCTCTAGGCTGCTGCCTCGGACCTTTAAAAGCTTGCAGGCATTTTGAGTCCTGAGGCACACTTGCAGGGAGTCTGAGGGCACTCCAGGCTCTTGTGTCCCCCTGGGCAGGCCACAGGCCAGCTGCCCCAGCCTGCCTATACCCTGATGCTGCTGCCTGGTACCACAGTGCCACATGGCTGCTAGGCCCACACAGTCTAGGCCTCTAGGCTGCTGCAGGCTCCAGCCAGGCCCGCCAGCCCCCAGGCCCAGCTGTAGGCAGCTTCTGGCTGCTGGAGACAACTTCACTTGCCCACAGTCCACCCCCAGCAGCCTATCCTGAGCCTGCAGGTGCTTCAGGGCATTGCTTTTGATGCACAGCTGCCAGTCTCAAGCAAGGCTCCTGTGCTGGGCACTGCAGGCAGCTGCCCAGGCCCAGCAGCACAGGGACAGCTGCACAGAGGCCCACAGAACTGGTGCAGAACCCACAATGCCCTTGTTATTGCCTACACCTGTACTCATTACCTGGGGCCCCAGTTGGTTCATGGAGGAGACTGGTGACATCATGGAGCTGTGGGGCAAGGTAGAGAGGTGCAGCACCAGTTCAAGCAGGTTAGGCCCTCAAACATCCACATCTAGAAGGGGCTATCAGGATGGAAGTGGGAGTGTGGGCACAACCAGTTGGCATGGCAGTGCTACACAAAGGTCAAGGCCTTGTGGGCACAGTGGGTTGCCATCACTGACCACAATCATTGGTTGGGCGGTGCCTGTAAGTTCATGCCCTTTATGCGACAACTGACAGAAATCCTCAGACCCTGCAACCCAGGCTGCAGTCGTGCTGTGTACAGCAGCATGGGTATCCTGCCCAAGCACTTGCCCTGGCCTGGCACCCGCGGTGATACGTCATTGGGGGACAGCCTCTCAGGTGTCCAGCATCCCATCCCACCAAGCTCCCTGGATGCACCCTCCATGAGCAGCTTGGGGAGCCCAAGCCAGTACCTGCTGCACCAGCTTCGCATCCCCATCTACCACCACAAGGCACAGCCACCCATGACACCACTAGTTGCCAGCAACACCAGCTCCTTCATGGGTGGGGGGGGGGCGGCCTGCTGCACCCTGCCGTCCAAGGACACCACCTGGAACTGCATGCCATTGCTACCAACTGTGACCAGGTAGAGCTGCCAGCCACACCAACCCTAGCCAAATGGTAAGCTCCACACTGGAAGCATGGCCCTCCCAGCCCCTGCCCTCAGCTTTTGCCCCCACTACCTGCCTGACCCATCTGCACTCCCCTGGCCCCTTCAGCATGCAGGGAGGTGGGAGACAGTGAAAAACTTTATTAGGCAGCCTGTGCCCTGACAGCTAGATCGTCATGGACCTCTCAAACACTGAGGAATGCATTGATGCCAGTGGTGATATCCTCCTTGGATGTCAGGGGCAGACACATGTAGCACAGTCACAAGTAGCCCTCCAGGTGGTGGCAGAGGTTGCAGGGCAACCTGGGCTTGGCCCTCACACCATCAAAGCTCAGGTGCATGGGTGCAGGGCATCATGGCCATCAACAGCAGCAGGATATATTGGGTCAGGCACCCATTGGTCTGTGCAAAAACCTCTTTGAGCATCTCCTGGGGCATGGACAGCACGGGCACACTCAAGGTGTAGTAGCTACTATGCTACTATAAGGTGCACCAGTGGTGTGGGGTGGGGAGCTGGTACTGGGGTGCCTCCGCAGAGAAGCCCCCTGTGGGAAGGGCAGGGATGTGAATATCTCCTCATCCCAGCCATCCAGGAGCTCCATGCCCCCCAAGACTGGCTGCCATGGGCTGGGTGGCAGTGCAACAGAATGATTGGCCTGCAGGAAGAGGGAGGGAGCAGTGGAATCTGGAGCTGCAGCAGCAGGTGCTGCCAGGAGTCTGGCCTGTCCCACCCTGGGAACAGGGTAGGGGAGGCAGGCTGCATGCATCCAGCATCCAGTGGGCCACTGGCCCCAGGGGAGCAATTGGAGATGGGGGCTGCCTGAGCCCAGGCCTGCCCAGCTGACATGTCATGGTCCCTGGGCACCTGTTTACACCTGACCTCTGATCTGAGACCAGGCATCATATGGCTCCTGGTACAGAGCATCTTATCTCTGAAATGTTGCAAACCCACACAAACAGCTTCTTTCTCATGGCTCTACAGGGCCTGCAGCTGCACGTGGTGGGGGAGAGGCTGCACTTGGCAGCTGGGATGTGGCCTTGGTTGCCACCATCCACAGCCGGGGCCCTGGAGATACATCAGCTTCACCAAAGGAGGACCCTGGGCAGGACCCAACTCCTGGACCAACCTGGTTATGGTGTCACAGGACCAGCTGGCAGACACCCAGGTCTAGCAGGTAGACGACATGGCCCACCAGGCCAGGTTGCGGGCAGAGGATGTCACCCATGAGGACGCATAGGACTGGTACAAGGAGGTATAGGACCAGCATGAGGAGGCATAGAACTGGGCAGAGAGGGAGTTTTGGCTGCAACTCCTGGCCTGGAGCACGAGTGGGTGGAAGTGCTGGAGAACCAGAATGCCATCCTGGCCTGGGCAGTATAGGCCACAGACAACAACTGCTAGCTGCTGGACACCATTCTGACCCTGGCAGTTGCCTTCATGCCACCTGCTGCCTGGACCCCAACCTTAGCCCTGCCTGCCCCCTGGGACCCACCTGCTGCCCAGAAGCAGGCCCCCACCTTGGTCTGGGAGGAGGTCCTGCACCACATTCAGCATATAGGAACCCCTTCCCTGGATCCCACCCTGGGTCCAGCACCACCCAACCCCCCACTCTCCTGTCTGGGCCCAGCCCTGCCACTCGGCCTAGCTCCAGGCAGGCACGGAGCTGGAGCTGTCTGCAGTGGGGCCAGGACTACATACCAGCCCTGCTAGATCTGGACACTTCCTGTTAGAGAGGGAGCCACCCATGCCAAGGGAGCACCAGCCACTATTGTCCCTGAGTGAGTCCCCCCACTCACCATGACATGTGTACCCACAGGGGAGCAGCCAGAGGCTGGGGGGCTGGCCACCTGTCCCGAGGCTCTGCCCCCCTAGGCACTCCTACCCCACAGCCCTCCACACCAGGGCACCCCACAAAGGACACTATACAAAGTTTTCATGGGGAAGAGGATGTTTTATTGTTGGTGGGTGGGCTGGGTGGTGGAGGGACTCTGTTTATTGGGAAAGGAGCAAGGAGCGGGGACTCTGGTTGATGTGAGAGAAATAAAAACTTGTTCTTCTGCAATGTGTCTGTAGTGAGCATGGTGCTGGGAGTGGACAGTGCAGGTGGGATAGAGCAGGGAGTGCTGGAGGAAGTGGTCAGCCAGCATCTCCCACACTCAGTGCCCTGGTCCCCTCTGGCGGGTGCACAGTTCTCCTGGGGCCTTGGGGGGGGGGAGGGACGGGGGGGTTGCTGTTGTCACTGCCACTACAGAAGGTGCTCCCAGTGCCATGTATCCTCTGTCCGCCACACCTCCTCCATCCAGGCCTCATAAAAGAGCTCCCCCAGGCCTTGCAGGTGTTATGCAGCATGCAGGTTGTGATGATAACCTGGGGGAGTTTGACCTCGGCAAACTCAAGGCGTGTGGTGAGGGTGCTCCAGTGTCCCTTGAGGCAGCCAAAAGTGCACTCTAACAGGGCACAGGTCCAGCCCAAGCAGCAGTTAAAGTGGGCCATGGGTGGCTTGTCTGCTGGGCAGTGGGGAGCAGGGGTGAAGGGGCACTGGCTTCTAGTCACTGTGTGCACCCCTGGAGTGGGCATGGAGGGTACATGCCCCCCAGAGTTGTGCATGGGGCACAGGTGGATGCAGGCTGGGGTCCAGGCTTGGGGCTCCTTGCCCTGCTGTCCTCCTCCTGGGGGCCTCTGTGGCTCAGCAGACAGGACCTGGTGTGGCAGGGCAGAGCCAGGCAGGGAAGCTCAGTACCACCACTGGGAGCCCCATGCCACCATGGCAAGTTGGCCCTGTCCATCCAGAATTTGCAATTTTTATCAGAGAATTTGCTGTTTTTAAAAGAGAAAACCAGGATCTCTGATAATTAATAATAACCATATTTCAGAAACAAGAAGAGAAGTTTAAGAGAGTGTTTAGAAAAAGCCAGGGACAATTCCCACAATATTCCTTGTTTATGGTTTATAGGTAAAGGAAAAAGAAATAAAACTCCAAGATCAGTAGAAATGTTCATTAGGAAGAAAAGTTTGCCTCACATTTAATAAAAAAAATTATAGTGTATTTCCAGAAGGTATGAACTTTCATCAGGAAAATAAAATTTACAAGAGACAGTAGAATAAGCATGAGTGGAGTTGCATATACACTATGAAAGTAATGTCTTTCTCCTTGGAGCGCAGCTAAGACTTCAGAGGTAGCACCTGACCCCATAACAGCTGTGGCAATGTTGTGAAACTAATAAAGGTCATGCAGTCTTTAATTTTGCTGCTTGTTTGCTAGAGGAAAAGTATTTCTATATGGAAGCATAGCTCAAATAGCTCTATTGTATTTGGACGTGCCCTTGATGCTCTGGAAAGTGGAACAAAGGACAGTGGAGTGGGAAGCACCTGAGAAAACGAGAGAGAGAGAAGGGGGGAAATAAAAAATGGCAAAAATTAGGAAAAGGACTTTTAAAAGGGGGAGAAGGAAGGTGCTAACAATAATTGGACTAGATGTGAAACAAACATCTACCCTCATCTGAAATAACATGGGTAGAATCCTCTCTTACTGCATGTAAGTTAAAATTGAAAGCATGAAAACCACAGTGGTCTATTGTTCAAGCACTTATACTCTGAATGCATGCTTAAAAAACTAAAAATACCATTGCTAAACATTAGGTTGGGTATTCAGAAGATTTTTTTGTGAGGGTAGTCAAGCATTACAAGAGGCTAACTAGAAAAATTGTGGAATCTCCATCCTTGGACTTTTGCAGGAGAAAGTCATACAGACTTTGAACTAGGATGGTTTAGTCATGGATGATCTCTTGAGCAGAGGGCTGGACTAAATGTGCTCATGAGTTCACTTCCAACCCTACTTTCCCTTTCAATCCTAACCTCTGAGCAATGGAGTCTAAACAATTTCCTATGGGATCTCATTTCATACATCTACTTCCCATCCCCCTCCACTCTGTTGTGTAAATTATGGAAAGTGGATCATGAAATGCAGCATAGCAAAATGAGCTTAGGATATGAGAGGAGGACCCTCAGGATATCATATGGAGGAAGAAATGTAGCAGAATTTCTTTTAAATCATAAGAGACACCTTAAAGTTGTTTGCTAACCAGACAGGCTGTGCAATGGCTACCAAGCTGTTATCTTCTATTTCTGGATGAACCTTCTAATCCAATGAAGATTGTTATACCCAAAGTCACTTCTCTGCAATGACTGTTTGATAGTCTACATGAAATTAATGCTGTGATTTCCATTCCATTTACCACATGAGGTAATTGCCAGTCTTGCTGGAAATCCAAATTTAAGAACAAGGGGTTAGTGGTGAGAAAAATAAAAGTATTTCATTTACATACAAATGATTCCTCCAAAATGGGGTGAAGTATATTGTCAGGCATACGGGGGTGTTTGCAGTTCCATTGCTTTCCTGTGCCTGGTCTATGAAGAATAACAGGGAAGTCTGTGAGAGAGACAGAAAAGGAAAGAAAAATCAAGTATGAATATGAACATAAAACGTAGTACTTTTTCCTCAAAATACTATTAAAGGAAAAATATATACAGAAAAAACAGTTCATAGGAAACTGAATAATGAATAGATTCAACAGGCAAAACTAATCTCCAAAAAGAAATGAAAAAACTGTATTAGATAAACCAAATAATGTGATAAAGCGTATTGAACACAAAAATATTACATGGGAAACAAGATTTTGAGAGGTTTGAATGTGATACTAAAACAACGGCCAGACTGCAAGCATCATCTCATATGCGTACACATTTCAAATTACTATTTGGGCTTGTGAAAACAAGTCACTGCTTTTATCATTTCTTATTTGTTCTCTAAACTTAAATGACAAGTACTGTGTGTCTAAGTTGCTAAATTGTCTTACTTGAAGTTTTATGGTATTTGACAAAGGAAATATGGAGTGTGTTGTACATATGGAAAAGCTAACCTTTTCTCTCCACATATTTAAAAACTGAAACAATAATCCTCTGATGTATATGAAAAATACTGTTTACATTTTTTAGGTGGTAATGTAAGAGCGGTAAGATCAAGTCTCTAGGAAAAGACAGTACTGACTCTATTATTACAGAAGAAACAAGGTTCTCCTTCAAAGGCTAGCTTCCATGAGCATGCATTCTCTTTGTTCAAACCAAGCCATTTGGAATTTGACATGCTGTATCTGATGTAACACACTTTTTCTATACAAATTTAAGATAAATTCATCAAGATATTAGCACTAAGTTTGGCAGGACCAAACTTTTCCAAAAAAAATGTTTCTTGCATTCCTTAGAAGATATGCTGAAAAGGGAGTTCCTACATTACAAGCTTCTAACAACTCCTAACATTTGATCTCCATCTTTGTGCATCTCCTATAAGGAGTTTCTCTATTAATCATTCCATGCAGGTTTGGAAGTAGACAAGAGAAGAAAACTGCCACTATAAGCCTCCTGATATGAATACATATTTTGTCGTTAACACTGGCCAGCTGCAGTCCATGACTCAGTAAAAGTGGAAACATCTATATAAGTTATTCCTCAGACTGCAAAAGTACACAGAAAATCTTTGTAATTGCCAAGTGAAAAACTGGTTTCAAAAGACTTAGCTTGTCTTTCTCTTCCTTGGCTTATGAAGCATTTTAGGGTAGGTCTACAATTTATGTATTAGATTTATAACCGGCCCTTCCCAGCTGGTACCCTGCTTGACCCTCCTCCTTCCCGCTCCACCCCCAAGTTATGCTACTGAATCAAGCTAATTAGATAGGCCACAGTATCACAATGCCATGCTAAAACAGCTATACTATTACCAAGGTCAAGCTAGCATACTATACCTTACAGACCTCATTGGGCATTTGCAGAGGAGAAAGGAGATACTTAACTGTACCCTGCGTAGCTACAGAATGACAGCAAAGTGTGCATATGAAAGACCGAAAGCAAGGTGAAGGCATCTCATGATATGGCCAGGGACTTCTGATAGACATCTGTTTCATGTGACAGGTGCTTTGTTGTACTTGCACAACAGTAGTGAGAAAGAGAGAATGCATTACTGCTGTTTGAGGGAAACATATGTGGAGGGCTTTCAGAATGCCATAAACATCTGAAGAAGGTGCCTCTATCAAAGAATCCCGAGTCAGGTAAACATTGTATTTATTTAATTAATTTTCTTCTCCTACAACCTGCTCTCAGACTGTGAGTACAATGTAATATAAACATTCAGTTTATCAGTGTTATTAGGAAAGCAAAAATGATTTTTTAACAAAGTACAAGTTTAAATAATAAAAAGAGTTTATTGACTTGATTTGTAACAAAACAGTACAAAAGTAAAAACAACTATAATGGTCTAGAAATAGCCACCCTCCAGAATGGATGCATAATTGTGCTGATGGGGTCACAAAAATGTGTGCTTGGCATGGTTTGATAGTGCTAGAATGATGTTGTAGAAATGATGATGCAGGAAATACATGAGAGGCCATTCCTCAGGCTAGAAGAATGCATTGCATTCAAAAGCTTGCCCAAATCTATCCTAACCATGTAGTTGGTCCAATAAGAGATATCAGCTACAGTAGTGGTCACCAACCAGTTAATCTTGATTGACTGGTAAATCTTGGAGCCTCTTAGAGTCGATCTGAGGCTGGGGTGGGGGGCTGAGCACGTGTACATGCATGCGTGTGCCCCACCCCCACCCCCAGCCCAGCAAGTCAGTCCATGGGGGAGGGGAGGGGCAGGAGCCAGATTGAGGCCCCCTCTGGTGAGGGACAGAGTGCCACAGAGGCAGGAACAGGGGTAAGTTGAGTGGGGCTCTGGCTGGGTGGGTGGCAGGAGGATTGAGCCCAGGCAGCTCATCCAGGGGCACAGGGGGAGGGCTCCCACCACTGTGCACACCCCAGTGGAGGCCTCAGGGGACATGTGCCCTTCCTTTGTGCATGGCAGAGGCAGCTGATCTTGCAGGCTAGGCTTTGTGCCCTGAGCCCTGCTGCAGCCTGCCCGAGAGTGGCCAGATGCCACATGCGTACAGCCGCTGGGTGGGCACAGGACAAAGCTCAGCTCAGGGCAGGATGCATGTGACATTGAGCTGCTCCTGGGTGGGCTGCAGTGGGGCTCAGGGCACAAAGCCCACAGAAAAATGCCAGGCAGCACGAGCAGCTGCAGCAGCTGTGAGGGAGGGAGGGAGCTGGGCTGGAGCAGGGACAAGCCCTGCACAGCCGAAGTGCGGGATGGAGCTGTGAGCAGCTAATCCAGGGGCCAAAGGGGGGGCATGCACCATGGGAGGTTATGGGGGGCACATGCCCCTGGATCTGCATGCTGGCTGGGCTGGCTACCACTGCGGGCTAAAGCTGGGATGCTCCAGGCAGCACTGGGAGTGGGACTATGCGGAGGCTGCAGGCTCCCAAAAATTCACCATAGCTGGCCTGACCACAGCACAGTGCAGCCCAGCCTAGACAGTAGTGCTGGGAAGGGTGGGGGCTACAGCAAATTTTCAGCAGCCTGCAGCCCGCCACATACCTTGCTCCCAGCACCACCTGGTGCACCCTGGCCTCAGCTTGCAGCAGCAGCTGGCCCAGCCAGTGTGCAGATCTGGGGGCAAGCACCCCCATGCCCACCACTGGGCTGCATGCCTCCCCCCTCCTCATGGCTCCTCACAAAGCCACTCGCAACTCTATCCTATGACCCAACTGTACAGGGCCTGCCCCTGCTCCAGCCCCACTCCCTCCTTCCCTGCCATTGTGGGGGGTGGCAGATTGAGGCCTCAGTGGTGAGGGAGGAAGTTGGGCTAGGGCTGGGGCCTTGATCTACCAGCTTTTCCCTCCCCCTTTTGCCACAGACTTACCTGCTGAAGGGGCACACCTCCAAATAATTTTTTCTCCCTTTGCCTTGATCTGCTCCCTGCCCTTGCCTCCCCACAGACTTACCTGCGGGGGGGGGGCAGGGGAGGTGGGGCAGCGGTGGTGGTGGTGGCGCACGGTAGATCTTGGGTTGCTTTTAAATGCCAAAGGTGATAGGTTGAAGACTGACCTAAAAAAAAAAAAAAAAAAAAGCTTTCCTTTTGCTTGGTATGGTTGCTCTTCTATTTGCCTTGACTTATAAAATGTAGTGGGAATGCCCTTTCTAGATGAGGGAATGGAAGGATTTGCCAGTGTCCTCTGTTTGCAAGAATTTATAGGATTAGGTTATGAAAATAGTTTAATAGTGTTCTTCAGCAAATTAATCTACTTTTGCATTATGTCCAAAATCCTTTCTAGGGTATTCTTTTCTCTGTCCAGTCTGTCCATGTACTCCCTTGACAACTTCTTGGCATGGTCCTTGTCCTTCTTCCTTTTTCTCTCCTCTAGCATGAATCCCTCTTACCTTGTGCCTCTCTTGGGCCAAGATCAGCAGACATCTCCTCACTCATCCTTTCTTTTTAATTCAGAGGTTGGCTAGGTGCTCAGATTCATACTGTACCTTCCTGTGTAGGCCATGTTGTGCCAAGTACTAGAAAAAACAGAGAAACCACATAACTAGTTGCTATATCAATATTTAGGGACCTACACAATTCATGGGCCCTGGCAGCCAATAGTGCAGCTGTAACATGGCTGGGGCCCCTGATTTCATACCATATCATGGCCAGGGCTGCCATTTGGAAGGTGGCACAAAGTGGGCCCTCACGCCTCTGATTGGTTGAGAGGCACCGCAAGTCCCACCCCTCTCAGGCACTGATTGAAAACTCTAGTTCAGGGGTAGGCAAAATATGGCCCACAGGCTGAATCCAGCCCACCGTGGACAGCAACAGGTTGTTCCCAGGGCAGCTGCAGCCAGCTGGGTGCTGTTCTGTACCACCCCCACCCTCCCAGCAGCAGCTTCTTTCATTCTTGCTGCACCACACTGTGCCACTCCCGCCCGGCAGGCACGTCAGGGATCCAGCTCCAGATCCTGGAACTGGAGGTGGTGCAGATCAGCACCTGGCCAGGTTACAGGCGCTGGTGGGAGTGCAGCATGAGCTGCTCTGGTGCAAGCTAGCAGGGCTCGGGCCCATGCAGAGTGCCATGGGGGCAGTGTGGACCACACTGCCCAGGGAGCAATACTGCACACTCCCCCTGCCCTCTCCTCCTCCCTTCACCCACAGCAGACACACACATCCCCCAGAGGCAGAGACACTCTCTCTCTCCCTCCCCCATCCCCTGCTTCAGGAGAAGGGGACTTTTGGTGGGCTTTCCTTGTTACCCCCCTCCCTTTTTGGAGACAGAGTCAGGAACTTTCCCCGCCATTCTCTCCCCACCCCACCCCCCCACTTCCGGAG
>NW_005842072.1:1489600-1493055 GCF_000455745.1 Alligator sinensis
CCCCCGCCATTCTCTCCCCACCCCACCCCCCAACTTCAGGAGATGGGCAATCTGCCTTTTTTTTCCCCCTCTTTGCTCCCTTCCCCCTCCCTGCACCATTCTAAGAGAGAGGTTTTTGCCAGATATTTGCCAGCTTTTTGACCATAGCCAGTTCCCCATGCTTTTTCCACAGGGAACCGGCTATTTTATGGGAGACTGCCAATTACAGGATTTCCATGAAATCGTGTATTTGGTAGGTCCCTACCAATATTATATCTCCACAATGACAATAAAATGTTACTTCTTTCCTGTTGAAATTCCATTCCCTTGCATTTTCTCAAGCTAATGTGAATTTGTCAAGTTTAAAAGTTTTATAGATATTTCCTCTCTAGTGCATTTTCCCTGCTCTATAGTGTAGTTCCCTATAAATTACTATTACATATTCCTTCCCGAGTAGGAGAAGATTCCCAGGAAGCAGGCTAATAATTTCATGTACATCCCTCCAAGTTAAGCTATCATCACAGTGTGGTGTTTACCCTAAAGGTATATTTCTAAAAATCAAAGAAGAATCCTTTTCAGAAAAGCAAAGGGGCAATTTGAATGAGGGCTGGACTAGGTAACCTCATGAGGTCCCTTCCAGCCTTACAGTCCTATGATTCTAACTGGAAAGATATGCAGCATTGCTTGTCTTCTTTTTGCAGTCCCATTTGTGGGTTACACTGGTTGGTGCAGCCTAGACAGTGCAGTTCTTTCACAGCAGTGTCCAATATGGAAGCAGGATTTCTGCATCAAATCAATGGATTCAACATGACTACTCCGCTGATGGACTTCCCTACCCATATCTCAAGTGCCTGCCAGAGCAGAGGATCCCTGGGCTCAGCGTTCCCAGTACTGCACAGGTGAGCAGTACCGATCAGCAGAACAAAATGGGATGCAATTCAACAAAGAGAAATGCAAGGTCCTCCACCTGGGGAGGATGAATCCCCAGCACACCTACCTATAGGTTGGGGGGATGACCAGCTCAGCGGCTGAGAGGGATCTTGGAGTCATAGTTGACTCCAAGATGAACATGAGCCGGCAGTGTAACGAGGCCAATCAGACCTTGTCGTGAATTAGCAGATGCATGACCAACAGATCGAGGGAGACGATGCTCCCCCTCTGTGCGGCATTGGTCAGGCCACAGTTGGAGTACTGTGCCCAGTTTTGGGCACTGGACTTCAAGAGGGACGCGAAGAATCTGGAGAGGGTTCAGAGGAGGGCCACTCACATGATTAGTGGCCTCCGTGAAAGACCCTACAAGGGGAGGTTGAGGGATCTGGATCTCTTCAGCCTCCAAAAGAGACGTCTGAGGGGAGACCTTGTAGCCACTGATAAGTTTATCAAGGGAGGACAACAGGGAATTGGAGATGCGCTATTTGCCAGAGCACCCCTAGGAGTAACTAGGAATAATAGGTGCAAACTAGTGGAGAGTAGATTCAGGTTAGACATTAGGAAGACATTGCTTAAAGTAAGGGTGGCCAAAATCTGGAATGGGCTTCCAAGAGAGGTAGTGCTATCACCTGACTTGGAGATCTTCAAGAGGAGGCTTGATAGACACCTGGCTGGGGTCATCTGACCTCAGCCCTCTTTCCTGCCGGGGCAGGGAGTTGGACACGATGATCCATTGTGGTCCCTTCCGACTCTACAATCTATGAATCTATGGTGTTCATATTTCCTTTTGCTTCCTGGAATATTCTGAATATAAAAAGGCTATAAAAAGGCAATATGATGATTGTGCTTCCTCAGTTCCTTCTAATCACTGAAGCAGACATATATACAGTTCTTTAGATCTCTTGGATCTGCAGTTTACCAATTAGTGCCCTATCTTAGTACAGTTATTGGAAATAATTCTTAGTAGATTAGATAATTTTTGGTTACCACTTTTTAGCAAACTTTAGATAGGTCTTAGGTGCCATCTACTGGTTCCAGGACAAATCCAATGCTCAAAAGAACTAATTTACAAAGGTTAGTGTTTCCTCAGTGTGAGAGGAGGAAAGTTTCTACAAATCATTTTTCTCATTCTTCATCACCAGAAACCAAATAAAAAGAAGAGACTGGAGGATCTATTACCACAACTTTTTCACTTTTCCTCCCATCCCCTAAGACTTCATCAGGCTCCCTTAGAAAAATTGTATCATTCTTTTTTACTCTTCAAATGTCAGGATCAGTGATTTTATCAATCATTTCATTGTCAGATTCCAGATTGGATCCACACTTTGAAAAAGTCGCATTGCATTAAAATTACAACTGTTCCTCCCAGCTTTCAGTCACAAAAACCTGGCAATTGGGATATGTCCTGGATGGTTGGAAAGGGCAAATATAGTGCCCATATTTATGAATGGAAAAAAGGAGGATCCAGGGAACTACAGACTGATCAGCCTCACCTCAGTCCCTGGAAAAATCATGGAGCAGATCCCCAAGCAATCCGTTTCTAAGTACTTGTAGGAGAATAAGGTGATAGGAACAGTCAGCATGGATTCACCAAGGACACGTCATGCCTGACCAACCAGATTGCCTTCTATGATGATATGACTGGCTCTGTAGCTGCAGGGAGACCAATGCATGTGGTATACCTTGATTTTAGCAATGTACTTGGTAGCCGTGTTGGTCTGAGACAAAAAGACATACAAAAAACTAGAACTCTTGGTTCCAAAATGATGCCATTTTCCAGTTGGTCTAATAAAAGGTAAGAAAAATTGTCCTTTTCTGCAAGCTTCCGGGATCAAAGTCCCTTCGTCAGGCTCTGGGAAAAGTGTAGATGGTACAAGATGGTAAAAAGTCCCCATAGGTAGGAAATAAACTTTATTTTTGCACAGAGGGAGCTGGAGATGGAAAATCTGTCCCTCTGGGTCCATGAGTGTCTTTGTGAGCTGTATTGAGTAGCTCTTTGATGTGTTGATCAGGTAGAATTCCTTCCCTGGAGGTGTCAGATGGCAGCTTGCAGAGAAGGAAAATTCTCTTGCCATTTTCCAGTTGGTCTAATAAAAGGTATCATTTTGGAACCAAGAGTTCTAGTTTTTTGTATGTCTTTTTGATTTTAGCAAAGCATTTGATACAGTCTCTCACAACATGCTCGCATGCAAAATAAGGAAGCACAGGTTGGCTGAATGGACTGTAAAGTGGATAGAAAGCTGGCTGGATCATCAGGCTCAGAGAGTAATAGTCAATGGCTCAATATCTAGTTGGCCACCAGTATCAAGTGGAGTGCCCAAGGGGTCAGTCCTGGGGCTGGTTTTGTTCAATATCTTCATCAATGACCTGGAAGATGGCACAGAGTGCAAGTCTCAACAAGTCTGCAGGTGACACCAGGTTGGGGGGAGTAGTAGATATGCTGGAAAGTAAGCTTAGAGAGACCTCAGCAAATTGAGGAATTGGACCATAGTTTCATAGTTTCATAGTTTCAGGGTCGGAAGGGACCTAATAGATCTTCTAGCCCG
>NW_005842072.1:1496596-1530605 GCF_000455745.1 Alligator sinensis
CGGCATCGTCCCCTGCAGGGCCGACCCCTCTGCCCTCATCCGTCGCCGCTGCCAAGGCATCAAATCTGTTCCCCAGCTGAACCTGGGGGGCTTCCACCGCTCTCTGCCTAGCAGCTCTAGATTTGGGCACCATCTTCCACTCCAGCGATGGCTGCGACTCCTGTGGGGGCTGTACCATGGGCGACCGGGCCTGCAGGGAACAGAAATAGGCATCAATTTCGTCCTCTGCCTCCCTGATCCCCCTCAGCCTACTCACCGCAGCCTGGAGCTCACCCACCTGCTCCTCCAGGGCACTAAGGCGTGCACAGGAGGGGCAGGCCGGGAGACCACCAGGCCCCACCCCCGCCCAGGGCCCCGCCAAGCCCCCTCCGCAGACAGGGGGGCAAGGGGCCACCGACTCCACCATGAGCTCCGTCTGGGTGGAGGCCTCAGAAGAGCCCATGGTAGGTGGCAGCCCCCGGGCAGGGTCCCTGGCAGCTGCGCTCCGCGTCTGCATCACCATGACTGCAGAGGTGCGCCCGCTACCTACTCCCTGGAGTAAAAGAAGTCTCATGAGATTCAACAAGAACAAGAACAAGTGCAAAGTCCTGCACTTAGGATGGACCTGTCCCAAGCCCTGGTACAGGCTGGGGACTGATTGGCTAAGCAGCAGCTCTGTAGAAAAGAGCCTGGGGGTTAAAGTGGACAATATGCTGAATATGAGCCAGCAGTGTGCGCTTGTTGTCAAGAAAGTTAACAGCATACTGGGCTGCATGGGTAGGAGTGTTGCCAGCCAATCAATGGAAGTGATTATTCCCCTCTATTCAGCACTGGTGAGGCCACATCTGGAGTATTGTGTTCAGTTTTGGGCCCTACACTACAGAAAGGATATGGACAAATTGGAGAGAGTCCAATGGAGGGCAACAAAAATGGTGAGGGGGG
This sequence comes from Alligator sinensis, assembly GCF_000455745.1. NCBI lineage: Eukaryota > Metazoa > Chordata > Crocodylia > Alligatoridae > Alligator > Alligator sinensis. The sequence goes on from NW_005842072.1 coordinate 1,497,518, forward strand.
CTGGAGCACTTGACTTCTGTGGAGATGCTGAGAGATTTGGGCTTATTTAGTCTAGAGAAGAGAATACTGAAAGGGGATTTAATAGCAGCCTTCAACTACCTGCAGTGGTGATGTGTAGGGAGTGCACGGGGGTGCACATGAACCCCCTGAGAGTGCCAGTGCACCCCCTGACTGGCCGCACTTGCCAGTGCCCCCTCTGCAAGTGCCAGCTGTGGAGTGGAGTGCCAGTTGGTAGGAAAAGCTGCGGGCTGACCTCCCCCCCCCAGTCAGCAAGATCAGCTGAGAGGGGACGCATGGTCACTGGGGGGGGGGAAGCACGTGCCCCCCTGACTAAGATGGCACCAGTTGCCCATGAGTGCCTGAAGAGTGGTTCCAAAGAGGATAGAGCTAGACTGTTTTCAGTGCTGGCAGATGACAGAACAAGGAGCAACGGTCTCAAGTTGCAGCAAGGGACGTTTAGGTTAGATACTAGGAAAAACTCTCACTAGGAGAATAGTAAAACACTGGAACAGGCTACCCAAAGAGGTTGTGGAATCTCCATCCTTAGAGGTTTTTAAGATCTGGCTAGACAAAGCCTTGGCTCGGGTGATCTAATTGGGGGTGGTCCTGCTTTGAACTGTGGGTTGGAATAGATGACCTCCTGAGGTCACTTCCACCCCCAATTTTTATAATTCTATGAATATATACTGTTTTGTAGGCCATCTTGTCCTGCAGAGAGGTCTTTGCCATCTTGTCTTGCAAAGATGTTTCTAGAGCTTGGTTATTGGCAAGGTTGGAAAGAGACACTCTGGACTGCATGACTATATTTAAATTACTTATAAGTCTTTACAAATCTATATCAGTATTTCTGCTGGAGGCAATTACCTCTGATTACATCAGAAAAAGGCTCACATGCTGGATCAAAAAACTTATGGGTCTAGTCACTGTACTTAACTTACAGAGAACATTCTTCCTTGATAGTGCCAGACTCCTTATATGAAAACGAGGAGTCAGTGATTCAAATGTAATATCATTGGTTTGAAAATTAATCTCACTGGATAAGAATGTTGATATTGCTGCAAATTCTTCAGCTTTGGAGGATATGTTGCATTTTATGATCTCATCAGAAGTATGACCATAAAATTAAAGCTCCCATCTGTTGCTGAAGAGGACACTATCAAAGTTTTCTGGGTTCTAACTCAAGAAATTGTGTCTCTTTGAATTTTAGATGGTCTTCAACAAATAGAAAAATCAGTATGATATAATCCTTTTTTTGTCAACTTCCTCCCAATTCATTGGTAATGAATCTTCTCCCTGCCTCTTCTCCAAACTAGGGGCTGCCAGGTGGGTAGTGTGTATGGCTATGGCAGAGCCAAGAAACAGGGTTCAGGGAGGCTCTGGGTGACAGGGGCAGAAGGATCAGGAAATGGGCTTGGGGACATCTTCCCTGAGCCTGCTTCCCCATACCCACAGCTTCACAATGGGGAATGGTTTGGGGTAGGGCTATCAGGGAGGAAGGGTGGCAATTTAAAAGCCAGCAGTGCTTGAAAGTGGGCTCAGGAAGGCTTTTTGCACCCCAGTTCCCAGCCCTGCCATATATGCCAGCTGGGCAGCACATGCAGCAATTTAAGTGCTCATGGGGCTGGGAAAGCTCTCCCCAGGGCAGTGGGGCAATGCTCCCTGCACTTCCACAGACCAGAAACTCCTGGACCGGTCTGCAGGGGGAGAGTAAAGTGGTGGGGAAAGCTCCTCTTCCTCCCAAAACCTTCCTCTGTAATAAGAGTGAAACAGCCACTGCTCCTCTCACCTTTTCCATACTGGGATCAGCCCAGTCTCAGGAAAGTGAGGAGCAGGGAGAAGAGGGTGGTGGAAAGCTGAAAGCCATGCTCCCTCTCTTGGCAACATTTCTAGTAGTGGACATTTCTCAGAAATTTCTACTGCTAGCAGTTTACACCTGTTTGTGCCCAGAGATAAATTTTATTTCCCGTTTCAGATGCTTTTTTCAGAACTGCAGAATGACCGGTTACATGTGTTTTAATCTATCTTTTTTATAGAGGTTGAATAAGAGAAAAGTATGATGGGGCCATAGTAATTCTAATTGCTTATGCATGCGTAAGACAGAGATGCATAGATCATCCTCACTTCTCCAAGAAGGTTCACAAACTTCTGATGCTGGACTTATAATCAATAGAATTCTAGTCAATAGGATGAGGAGATTTATCACCCAGACCTCCTTATATTACATCTAACTGAATAGGATCTAGGATGTTAATGGGCCTTGAAAAATGTTGCACTTAGAGCTATGGTGGGGTCTGGTTAATTCCAGGAAGGAATCAACCAGAAAGTGTTATTAGCTTAAGTGGTGTAGATTTGTGAACTAGATAACTGTCAGGCATGTAGATCCTACACAAGCAGTTCAGTGTATTCTTTAATACTTACTGCATTTAAAGTCTCTGGTCTCCCTTAAAGTATACCTAAGAACAGCAGTGTATCATGTAACCATAGGTAATAAATCTGTCTTTACCCATGATATAGCTAAAATAGGTTAAAAGCTCTAGTAAATATGTACCAAGAAAAGATTTGGTTCCATCATCATAAGAAGTTAACTTAGCTGTAATGTAGGTAATGTATCCTCCTTTTACACCCCTGGCAGATGGTTCTTTATTTCATGTTTCTATTCAAATAGGTTTTGTGATAACCAGTGAGACAGGAAAACAATTTTTATACCCTTGTGGCAGACCCACCAGTCACTGTTTCTCATAATGTTGATCTCACCAAGATTCCTGTGTAAGGTAGTGTCCAAATTTCATAATAATCAATTAATTAATATGCCATTTTTATCTTTGAGACCTCATACTCATACAATATATACTGTATTTCACAGTGTATAGGTTGACACCAGCCAACCCTGGTGCTACTCACAAGGGACAAGAACAAGGACAGGGCTAGGCTTGGCGCTCAGCTGGCACGGCCCCATCCCCTGTGAGTGGCACTGCCTGGCCTGTTCCATCCAAGTACTGAGCTCAGCGCCACTCACAGAGAATGGGGCCATGCCAGCCAAGCACTGAGCCTGGCCCCATCTGCTGTGAGTGGCATTGTTGAGTGCCAAACCCAGCCCCATCCCCTGCGAGCATCACTAGGCTTGGTGCTCAGCTGGCGTGGCCAAGCTCAGCACTCAGAAGCACTGCTTGCAGTGCAGGGGGCTGGACTCAGCACTCAGCTGGCATGGCCCAGGCAGTGCCACTCACAGGGGGTGGAGCCATGCCAGCCCAGGCCTGTCCCATTCCCCTTCAGCTGGCATGCCCCCATCCCCTGCGAGTGGCACTGCCTGGGGCACACCACCTGAGCACCAAGCCTGGCTCTATCTGCTGTGAGCGGTGCTGCCAAGCACCAAGCCAGCAGTGCCAGCTGAATGTCGAGACCAGTGCTGCTTTCTGTGACAGGGGGCTATCACGAGGCTGGTCACATCAGCCTGCCCACCTGTCTAGGGCAGTCTGCCCACCTGACTCATCTAAAGTTGTTCATAGGTGGAAGGCTGCCTATTTAATGCCTGGACACCAAGGACATAATGCACAGCTCTGAACCCATGCCTCACAGATGGCATCACATACAGGTGACAATTCATCTTGGCCCCTTGCCAAGCTTAACTCATTCCCATGCTGAGCCTCTGTCATACTCCCTCTAGCAGGGCAGCACTCACTCTGCCCCTTTTCTTGGGCCACAGTCACACTGCCCCTTGCAGAGCCTCTTTCACACTGCCCTACTCTGCATAGCCCTTCAGGACCACCCAGACTCCTTACTCTATATAGCCCTTCAGGCTTCATCTCTTATACTCATGGTTCTGGCCCCTCGCAGACCTTCAGGCCACCCAATTTGGGCCCTACTCTATGACAGGGCATCAGGCCTACTGCCCCACACATTGGGCTGATTCCGGCCCCTGGCCCTCTCTGGCCTCGGGCGTCTCAAACTCGGTCTACTGCCCACTCAGGCTTCAGGTGTCTGTTGTCATACCTGGACCCCAAGCCTGTCCTCTCTACAGGGTAATCCACCAGGTCTTGGAGGCTGAGGCTTTCCAGCACCCCATCCTCACCTTTCACTCACAAGGCACAATTGTAGCATTTCTTGGAGACTACCCCACCACAGGCAGCCCCACCATACCATCCAACCCCAGCAGGGTGCAGTTTCAGGTCTTCCCCAGAACCAGGAACCTCCTTCATCCCCATAGTTCCTACCCTGACCTCCAGATGTTCTGGGAGCTGCAGTTTGCAGGCTGAGTGATGTTGCTCCTCTGGCTTCCTGCCCACTCTGCTCCTAGGGCCTGGGCTTATACTGAGGCTGCCCAGCCCTCCTCCAGTCCGGTGGCCTCCTTTCAGTCATGTGACCATCTAATGGGGCCAAACTGCACCTGCCAGCTACCCAAAGCCTGCCTGTACCCTCTTAAAGTGGCAGGCACAACCTGTGCTCTGCCATCCTCATAGGGGATGGTGATACGGTGTATAAGGTGAGGTTGAATTTTAAGAGTTAAAAATTGGGTTTCAAAACTTGACATACACTGCAAAATATTAAAAGAGCTCTAACTTACAATTGAAATAGAACAAGTTTCAAAAGTTTCTTCATTTTTTATTTTTCATACTGACAACAGTAAAAGTCATGCTGTTATTGTTCATTCATTATCTAGGTGGTTTTCACATTATACCGAGTTGGGATACAGGATTCATCCTTTGACCAGAGTTAGGACACACTCAGTTAAAATAGTGTCTTCCCCACTTGCAAGTCTCAAAGCCTTTCCAATTGTTGTAAGGCTTTTACTAGGATCTCTGTTCATACTTTTACAGAGCACTATTCATTAAATCTGGCATTTAGATCAAATGCTCAGTTAAATGGGGCAACAGTCCAATCCCTAATCAAATAGAACTGTGTCCCACCATTTGGTCATAAGCTATTGCTTGCCAAACCATCCTGTGAATGAGAATATGCAGAAGATGTTCAAAGAAGAAACAGAGGCTACTTACTTGTAACAGGAGTTCTTTGAGAAGGATACTGTACAGTCACAATCCGTTCTGTTCTCCTCTTCTGCAGGGTCCACTAACAGAAGTGGTAAAAGAACTGAGGAAACAAAGAATGCCATGCTACCTTTTTAGAGGCTTACCTTCAGAACATTCAGAGTCTTTGAGGAAGATAATGGGAGTCACACAAAGATTTGCACTATCTAGGGTTCACTAGCTAGTACATCACATGCATATGAATATGCAGAAATGATCTTTAAAAAATTCTGATTACAAATAAATAGCCTCAATTTTGCCAGAATGGTGCTGGAATGAAATGGAAACACTGCCTATTTGGGTGGCCACAAAGAATCAACATTATTTCATTTTGTGCATGCCAAACTAGACTTGTATCATTGCCTAAATTTCTTGTTTATATGACCTCCTGACAAGCACAGCATATTCTACAAAATAATCAGAATTTGGCAGTCATGATGTAATGCTTGTAGTGCTCATTGAAATGTATCCTTGCAACCACAAATGCCTTAGACTATGAAGTGTTTAAAAACCTAAGGCTTAAAAATTCTTAAAAGAACTGAGTGGCTATTTTACCTTTGTGTAACTTTCCATATAAGACACCTATGAAAATTCAGGGTTTTGATCAAATTAAGGTCTTAGATGAAAGTTCTACCAGTATATTTATTGTTTCTTCTTTGCTACAATAAGAAACTTTGGATGTAATGATCTTCCCCTTTTTTTCTTGCCTGATGCTACATAGCTGGGGATAGGGAATGGATAGGCAGAGGCATTTGAGAGATAGGAGGCATAAACCAGCAGGTTAAAGAAGGAAGGGAATTGCTGTGTTTTTTTGTCTATTGGTATGGGATTATATTTTTATTGGAAAGCCACCTTTTACTATTAAATTCTCTTCTTTGAAGTCCATTTTGAGAATGGTATGGAAATTGGAGAAAAGCAGAGCAAGTGGAGGACTAAGAATGCTCTACAGAGATATATGTCTGCTCTCTGGTTTAGCAGTATCTACCACACATGTTGGAGTATGGTTTCCATTTATAGAATCATAGAAAGTTAGGGACCTCAAAGCAGGACCAGCCCCAACTTATATACCTAGACTTCAAAAAGGCTTTTGATCTAGTATCCCATTATATCCTTGAGGAAAATTGGAAAATTGTGGGCTTAACTGCTCAACAGTTCAGTGGGTGGAAAACTGGCTACATGGTAGGACCCAGAGAGTTCTCATGAATGGATTTGTGTCGTCCTGGCAAGAAGTGGCCAGTGGTGTCCCTCAGGGGGCCGTGCTTGGACTGGTGCTTTTCAACATCTTTATCAATGATTTGGATATGGGATTGAAAAGCTCGCTAGCCAAGTTTGTGGACAACACCAAGTTATGAGGGAGCATGGCCATGCCAGAAGATAGGTTGCAGTTACAGGCGGATCTGGATAGGCTGGGGAGTTGGGTGGACCAAATGAAGTTTAACACTCAGAAATGTAAGGTGCTCCATCTTGGGGCAAATAATTCCAACATACCTACAGGCTCAGTGGTGACAATTTGACTTGCACCATCATATGCAAACTTGTTGAGGGTGCACTCTATGCCATCTTTTAGGTCGCTGATGAAGACATTGAATAAAACCAGCCCTAGAACCAACCCCTGGGGGACTCCACTTGATACTGGCTGCCAACTAGCCATCCAGACCTTGATTACTACTCTCTGAGCCTGATGCTCCAGCCAGTTTTCTATCCACCTTACAGCCCAGAGAATGTTGTGGGAAACCGTATCAAAAGCCTTGCTAAAACCAAGGTACACGACATCCAATAGTCTCCCCACATCCACAGAGCCAGTCACCTCATTATAGAAGGCAATCAGGTTGGTCAGGCATGACTTGCCCTTGCTAAACCCTAATCACCCTTTTCTCCTCCAACTGTTTAGAAATAGATTCCTTGAGGATCTGCTCCATGATTTTTCCAGGGACTGAGGTGAGGCTGACGTGTGTGTAGTTCCCTGGATCATCCTTTTTCCCTTTCTTAAATATGGGCACTATATTTGCCATTGGCCACTCCAACACTTGCACCAGGAAGTTGTCCCCAATACTCTCCAAAAACTTCCTGGATTGTCTGTGTACTGCTATATTGCCCTCCCAACAAATGTCAGGGTGATTGATGTCATTGCTACACAACAGCCACTAATGAAAAAGATAGTTGTAATGCACAGGTACTAAGGACATTATTGGAGATCTTACTTACATCTATGGCATTTTTGTAATTCTGTCTCAGCTCCTTGGCTTTTGGGCATGGTACTGAGTACTCTTTCAAGAGAATCCTTCCTATATTCACTCCATTAATAGCTGACAGATTTTGGTGTCCCAGTGGCTGTAGAAAAGATGAGAGTGTAGAAGTGCAGTATGACTCTCTCACACCGAAACAGAGGGCTGTCTGAGGATAATGGAATTGGGGTCTATGAACGTACCAGAAGCTGGAATTACAAACAGATGTTCTCCCCATACAGTAGCTTCAGCAACCCCCTCTAATTCTGTGCCTGAGGCCACCCCTACTTATGCTACTGGTATAACCCATTCCAAAAGTTATGCCACTCCCAAAGTAGATTATAGTGGGATAAAATGCAACAAAAAGAGGTGGATGCAAGGAAGCTGATGCTGAAGACAGTTTCATGTGTAGACAAGGCACCATTTTGAAAGGAGACGTGTTCAATTACTGAAAAAAGTTACTTGCATGGGTGCATTTACACATTGCCATATGATGACATTGCTACAGCTCTGCTCTTTAGTACTTCCTTTTGGAAGTACCAATATAAAGCAGAGTTCAGTATGGGTGGTTACTGCACCATGCGCACGGCATATGGTTAGATTTCACCGCTATGTTGACATAACAGCATGCTATTACCATGGAGCACGCCTCTACGGTGACATAGCTGGCAATCATGTGTAGATCAACTCATCACCATAGCACACCATACAGCAGCATGTAGATGTGCCCTGTCTCTATTTGCATCATCACAAGCCCCATTAAAACATCAAGCCTCTATACAAACCTTAAAAGGAAACGGCTAACAACTACTCTATTATAAAAGAGAAAACTTCTGAGATTCTGGAGTCCTTGGCTAACAGAGAAATCCAGTGAAAACCATACCATTGTCAATAAAAATCATAGTCCAAAACAGCACAAAATAATTTGTTCCTTTATAGCACTTTTTTATCCTAGGGCCTACATAAAGATATATTGAAATTTGTATATCTGACCATTGCACCAGTATAAAACAGGAGCAGGCAGAGAACATAAACCCTTACATCAGGTTAACTTTAGCAGATCTACTGTAGAATTACCCCTGAGAGAATCAGAGGTAATGCTACACACAGTGTGTTATACTAGTATAGGTCCTGTCTGTCCAGAGGCTGTCTTGTCTAGCTCTTTGTTCAAGGCAGACAGGCTTTTATCCAGTTTCCACCACCCAGTGGTGAAGTACTGTTGTAATGCCTACTGCGTATGACTACCCGCAAATAGCTTCACGTGCCCTCTTCAGATCCTGCTATAATTTACATTGCTAAACAAAATTGATCTAAATTGCACCAATGTAATGATACCCATTGTCCAAGAGCTTACATTGATATGCCATCCAATTAGTAGGAAAGAATGTATTCTCTTCTTATTGCTCAAATGTATACAACAAGTCATTGCAGGCTGTGTTGTCATGCCAGGTATGTTAGTATTGCTACCATCCCAGCCACGTGTGGGAGCATTCTGCTCTGTGCATGCCCTAGAATATTTTACTGGGATTAGAAAAAGACCCTATATAAAATATTATTTTTATTCTAAGCCAATATAAAGGAAAGCAGTTTTTATTAAAAACAACTACTGGTATTACACAGATAAAAATATGACTTATACTGAAATGAAAGTTAAAAAATCAAATAAAGCAGAATACTTTTGTTTGCTTTGAATAACTTTTCTTTTCTTCTTATCTTTTAGGTTATTGTTTGCCTGCTTTGGACATCCCTTCCCCCTCCCTTAATGTGCCAATATTCCCAGGCTTAGTTATCCCTTCCCCCATTAATAAAAGAGCTTTTCACTTACATTTCAATTTTTTAAAAACTTGAGTCAAGAGTTGTCTTCTACTCATGATTTATCTATATCCTTGTAAAAAAAAGGCAAACATGGGTCCAGTACGTGTGGCTCAGAACCATATCTTAGGTTCCCAGTTTAAAAAGCCACTTTGTCTCCTTTTAAGGATGCAGTCCCAAACATGGCTGCAAATATCACATCTGTGTGGATTATTGAGTTCTGGCCCAAGAAAATTAGAACTTTCTTCACAGCCCATTAATAATATAGCTGACTATACCATCCCTAGCTGACTTCCTGCCTTTGGGCAGGGGGCTGGACTTAATGATTTTTCGAGGTCCGTTCCAGCCCTAATGCCTATGAAATCTATGAAAAACTAGCAATTAATCAGTCAGAGAATCACTGTTGGGTAACATGAGGCACTCTCTTGTCAAAGGTTCTAAATATGATGCCTGCTATAATACTATCAGCCTGGAATTAAGAGACCAGCTCTAGCCTCTGATTTTGATGGCATATACATATGTAAATATCAAATGGTACTTTAGAGCTTTGTTTTTATTCTAAAATACTATTACTCTTAGATTATCCATTTTATTGTGGAGTTTTGTTACGCAGTGGGTGCATCTACACAAGACACTAACTGTGCAGTAGCACGTCACAGCACATAGAGCCTAATATGCCATTGCTCAGTATTATTAGGCTACTATGCAATAGTGTCACTAAAAAGGTGTGTTCTGGTGCTACTGCATGTTAAGTTAGTATGCACGTTAAGTTAGTACTTGACTATACAAATACTAAGTTTAATGCACAGTAACTATGGCACATAAATGAACATGTAGATGCGCCTTTAACAACTATTCTGTAAGACTTGTTCTCCATACATTCAATCTGGTTATAATTGGGATCATTAAAACACAGCTCAATAGTTAATTTTGTCACCCAAAGAGGTGAGCATTCATTGAACACCCTCTTTTTTAAAAATGAAATAATTTAACCAGGTTGGCTGGAAATGTGGGCAAAAGGGGAGAATTTAAAACTGTTGCCTCCTTCCACCCAAGTCAAAGGAGGAGGATTGAATCTTATCCTACTCTGGAGAAAGGGTTCCCTAAATATTTATATCTTTGATTCAGGATTAAAAGTTTGGCCTGTTTTCCCTTTGACCTCTTAAAAATACACTAAGCATCCAGTTAGCAGAGAGGGGGTGCGTCTACACGTGCTACTCAAGTGAAACTTATTGCACCAGAGTTTATTGCTTCTGGGTACACTGTTTAAACATGTTCCCAGGACCACAGCACATTGAGCTGCATCAGAGCAGCCTCAGCTGGCAGGGAACCTGGGGGCTCAGCCTGCCAGCCCGGAGCTGCTCCGACCCAGCTCAACATGCTGTGGAGGGGCTGGCTGGGGCACGAGGGTGCTCCAGTGTAGGTCTAGTCAGCAGCACTGAAGCACCTTTGTTCCCCAGCCAGCCGCATCAGTGTCTACACATGCAGTGCCGCAGAGTAAAAAGCTCCACAGCAGGATACTACTTGTATTTGCAAGTACTGTCCTGCTACAGAGTCTGTTAGTTTGCTCCAGCCTACTAGCCCTGCATATGTAGATACAAGATGTTTACTGCAGAGCTAATTAGTCTACTCTGCAATATACATCTTGTGTAGATATGCCCAGGGAGAATAGAGCAGAGATCTGGAAAAAATTTTGAATGAAAAGTAGAATATTGAAAAGTAGAGTTCCAAAGAATCATGTTAGCACTGTGGATGGTGATGGTGTATGCTGTGGAGGTGATCACTCTTTGCTGAAATCATCCCTTGGCTCTCAATGGTTTCCATCCTGTGAATTATTAAGCCCCTCCTGGAGCACCTTGAACTCTTGCTTTAGCTCTTTTTTGTATTCAGTCCCTGTAAGAGCTCAACCACGGAGTGATATCCTGCCTCTCTTGATGGCAAAATAAGAGACAAACCTGGAGGAAAAAAGGTTTGGTAAAAGAGGTCTTGGAAATCCAAGTGAGTTCAGTTTCACACTATAGAAAAATTAATTACTTATTTGAGTATTGGGAAATTTCTACTTAATTATTCCATACTGGGAATTGTATTTTGTTGTCTAAGAAGGAACATCAGTTACACCCAGGCATTTGGAAGCATAAATACCATTTATTTTATGCTTCTTGGTCTACTGCCCTATATTGGACTGCAGAGCCTGGTCTTTAGCAGTCAGTCATCCTTTATCCAGTAAATGTGTCCAAACAGCTGAAGCTTCCTTCTCATAGCCACACCAATAGCTATCTCCTTCACAGCAAGCTTTTACTTGATAATCTCATTTTGGATGCTCTTACCAGCTGATAGCAAGTGACCACCTGTATCATTTCACTTCAGAAGCCAGCAGCCATCATATGGCTGCCTACATGAAGGTCTAAGTCTCCATTGTATATAACAGGATCAAGAACATAAACATTTTCAGTAGTCTGATTTGTGTGTCTATGGAGATTCCCTTGTCCTTCTATATTGGCTTCCAGTCATCTAGAGCTGCTATACCATGTGTATCCTTCTGATGCTCAGAAATGTTTTGGAATGTGAGCCACTTCCGACCTAGCCCCTGCTGCAGCCCCAGTCACTGCACTGGCCAGTAGTTCTCTATCAGTCTCTCAAAATAGATCAAAAAAATCCTGGAAGATACCAAGTTGCTCTGTCTGCTGTCAGTCATCAGCCAGATGCTTAGCTCATCCGTAACCAAAACTGCAGACCTCATCTGTTTGTAAACATTTTTCAGGGTTAGTAATTTCTTGCCAAAAATCTCACACTTAGAAGAGCTCACATCCTATCTTGCCATACTGAGGACAAATGTCAACAAAACTGTTGAGCATTGAACTGTTGAGGTCCTATTGATCTCTTTATACTTACCCATGATCACTTGGAAGCACAGGAGCTGCTGTACCATCCCATGTCTTTGCAGACAGTGGCCCACTCCTGGGACAGGAGTTGCATCTGTTTTGAATATTTTGAGGAAAATTATAAGGTAGACTTAACTCAAATGGGTGATTTCATAGTTTCATAGTAGCTAGGGTCAGGAGGGACCTGAACAGATGATCTAGCCTGACCCCCTGCCACAGGCAGGAATGAATGCTGGGTCCACAAGACCCCAGACAGGTGATCATCTAACCTCTTTTTGAATTTACCCAAGGTAGGGGCGAGGACCACTTCCCTAGAAAGTTGGTTCCAGATTCTGGCCACCCTAACTGTAAAATATTGCCTCCTGATCTCTAACCTAAACCTATTCTCCATCAGCTTATTACCATTGTTCCTTACCACCCCAGGTGGTGCTGGGGAGCCCTTGGCCTGGAGCCCCAGGCCAATAGGGCTCTTCCTATTTGCTGATGATCTCCCCTGATGAGCCTGTAGGCAGCCACCAGGTCCTCCCTCAGCCTCCTCTTGCAGAAGCTGAACAGGTTCAGGTCCCTCAGTCTCTCCTCGTAGGGCCTGTCCTGCTGCCCTCTCACCAAAAGGTTGGCCCTCCTCTGAACTCTCTCCAGGTTGGCCACATCCTTTTTAAAATGCGACGCCCAGTACTGGACGCAGTACTCCAATTGCGGCCTGACCAAAGTCGCATAGAGGGGGAGTATCACTTCTCTGGACCGGCTTGAGATGCACCTTTGGATGCATGACAAGGTATGGGTGGCTTTGCTGGCTGCGGTCTGGCATTGGCGGCTCATGTTTATCTTGGAGTCAATAATGACTCCAAGATCCCTTTCCACCTCTGTGCTTTCAAGAGGAAAACTCCCCAAGCTGTATGTATGCTGTGGATTCCTTCTCCCAAGGTGCAGCACCCTGCATTTGTCTATGTTGAACCCAATCCTATTCTCATCTGCCCAGTTTTGTAGTTTGTCTAAATCTAGTTGCAGCCTCTCTCTCCCTTCAAGTGTGTCCACCTCACCCCACATCTTAGTGTCATCAGCAAACTTGGGCAGCGTGCTTTCCACCCCCTCATCCAAGTCGCTGATGAAGATGTTAAACAGTGCGGGCATGAGGACCGAGCCCTGGGGTACCCCACTGCTCACATCTCTCCAGGCTGAGTACAACCCATCCACCACTACTCTCTGGGTGTGCCCCATCAGCCAGTTTTTTTACCCATCTAACTGTGTAGGCATCAATGACACTATTGCTTAATTTATTAATGAGAATGGAGTGAGAGACAGTGTCAAAAGCCTTCTTAAGGTCTAGAAAGACTACGTCCATGGTGACACCATCATCCAAGGATTTAGTTACCTGGTCATAAAAGGCAATCAGGTTGGTCAGGCAGGACCTGCCTTTGATGAACCAGTGCTGGCTGCCCCTGAGCATGATCTCCCCTGCAGGCCCCCACAGATGTGCTCCTTGATGATTTTCTCCAAGATCTTCCCAAGGACCAAGGTGAGGCTTACGGTCCTATAGTTACTTGTGTCCTACTTCCTCCCTTTCTTAAAAATGGGGACCACATTAGCTAGTTTCCAATCCCCCAGCACCTGGCCAGATGACCACAAATACTCATACAGCCAGGCCAAGGGCTCCGCAATGACCCCTGCCAGCTCCCTCAACACCCTTCGGCAGAGGGCATCTGGACCTGCAGATTTAAAAATGTCCAGCCCTTCCAGAAGATCCCTAACTACATCTGCACTGACCCAAGGCCTGACAGAGCTATCCCCAAGATTGTCCCTACCTCTGGTAGGAGGGATGTCCCGGTCCCTGTTCAAGAAAACAGAGGCAAAGAAACTGTTAAAAATATCGGCTTTCTCATCTGGCGTAGCCACAAAGTTACCATTTGAATCCTGCAGGGGCCCTACATCGCTTGATAATGTTCCTAGGTCTGCAGGTCATCTTTCTTGGATATCAGCACTGAAACTGAACTGCCCCCCTCTTCACATATTCTTTTTTCTTCCCAGATATTATTACATAGCACATGCAATGGCCTGATCAGATCATTGCTTCCTGCTACAGTCCTGGCATACCTTTCAGTCTTACCTGATTCAGGTCTTGATCCAGGCCTCTTGATTCATTAATCTTGGCATTCTAGTCACTGATCACCACACAAATATATTTCTTTGGGGTGTCATTGAGACACTTCTCAACTTGATCCTAGGATTGCTCAGTTTCTTCTTCCCCATTTATCATATATTCATAGACCTGGATCACAAGGAGGCTAAAGTGTTGACTTTTAAATTAGGCAGTGATGATCCATGAGTTTTCTAGGTGGTAGCCAATCAATGCTGTTCTAACCGTGGCTAACTTAGGATCATACTGGTTTCTGTCACTACCTGAGAGTATAGTTCTGCAATGTGTTGTCTCTCTCTTGCCAGTTTACCCAGCTTCCAAGAGGCATGCAACGTCATGCTGTTAGTTCTTTACATCTACATTCATCACCATGATATTCTACCAATCCGCTAAATGATCTCACATTCCCGGTTTTCATGGTCAGATTTTCCATTGCAGTTTTCAAATATAATCCTTTCTTCATCACATTTCCTCAAAGTAGGCACTAATTGTGGCTTTGTGCAGAGCTGAATCCACTTCATCTTCAGTAGCCCCAACAGTAGACACAATGCTAAAGTTAGCAGTATGTACTACCCAGTTTAATATCTTTCTTTTAGTACTTATAATTGGGTTCTCCAGCTTGATTTGTGACAGCGGTGCTGATCTCCTGTCCACTGCTCTGTTCTTCCTTTATTTAGGCTCAGTACTGGCATCAGGCAAAGAATAATGGTGGAAATCAATGTCTGATGCCTTATGTATAATTTATAAAGTACTGTAATCATAGTAGCTTAGCTGCCATATATCAACAATTAGTAAAATGGATTTACTTTGACTTTCATTATAAATTGCCAAACTGTACCATTGGGTATAGTTGCATAGCTCCCACCGGTTTTCATCAGAGCTTGAATTGGAGGCAGTTGTATACTATACTAGAACTTCCCCAAGCTGTTCTCTTGTTCTCCAGAGTCTCAGCTTTCATTAACAAAAAATTAACCTCTAGTTCTGAAGGCTTTGAAGAAAATAAGAGCAGAGCAATGTCTAAGATTACAGGTAGACCTAAAACAATAGTTCTAGGAATTGTGCACTACCCCATTTATCTTAATGTTTGTTAATTCAGATACCCAAATCTACAGATGTGAAAGTCATTAACTATTTAACTGCTCAAAGAATGAAGAAAGGAAATTATAATTATTACAAAATCTAGTTAGAGTGACAGCTCATTTTGTTGCATGGTGGATGGATTTGAGAAATGTTACCACTTATTTTTATCCCTAATTAAGGAGCTAAACAGAACCCAGAGGGCATTTGAACCTCATATAGCAGGAGCTAACTGAAAGAAACTCAACAGAGCTCAGAGGACACATATGATCATAACTTGAATATCAGTATAATCTGTTTAGAGTAACATATTTTTGGCACAAAATGGGCTGAGCTTGAAAGAGATCAATATTTTTTTTTTCAGCACAGCACCTGACTTCCACAAAGGTACAGTCAAAGCCGGATAATATCACTCCTCTTTATATCAGTCTGCCTAGTCTCACAATTTCACTCATCAATAGCTAACTTCCACATATGGTAACACAAAGAAAGTTTATTTACTCTCATTCTAAAGATTGTCACAAACTGCTTAAGGTCAATGAATTAAGCAATCTTCATTGGGTACATTTACTGCTTAATGTCCCTGTTATTGAATATTGTTCCAAAACTGAATCAGTTAGCAAATAGTTATTAGGAAAATAATTTGCTTTGTTGAATAAATATATGAAAAGGTATGCAAGAGCAAAAAAGATACATTATTATAGTTGTTAGAGAGGCTTATCAAGCACTTCCTCAGTGCCTGGGAATTTAAGAGGCTACCAGAGCATGAGTGCAGCTTGCCTACAACTTTAGTTTCATGTTCATGATTTATTTTAGGGAGGAAAGCAACAAGGGTAATGTCATGGTGGGTGTCTGCTAGTGGGTGTCAGACCACCAGACCAGGAGGAAGTGGTAGATGAGGCTTTCTTCAAATAGCTAGCAGAAGTTTCCCAATCACAAGCCCTGGTTTTCATGGGGGCTTCAATCACCTTGACACCTGCTGGGAGGACATGAAAGCAGTGTGCAGGCAATCCAGGAAGTTTTAGGAGAGTGTTAGGGACAACTTCCTGGTACAAGTGCTAGAGCGGCCAACTAGGGGCCTTGCTCTTCTTGACCTGTGGCTCACAAACAGGGAAGAATTGGTGGGGAATGTAGTAGTGGATTGGCAACCTGGGCAGCAGTGATCATGAGATGATTGTGTTCAAGATCCTGATGAAAGGAAGGATGTAGAGCATGAAAGTAAGGACCCAGGACTTCAGAAAAGCAGACTTTGACTCACCTTGGAAACTAATGGGAAGAATCCCCTTCACCTGGAAAGCCAGTCTGAGGTGAAAAGGAGTCCAGGACAGCTGGCTGTACTTTAAAGAAACCTTACTGAGGGTGCAAGAACAAACCATCCCGATGCACACGAAGACTAGCACATATGGCAGAAGACCCGCTTGGCTTAGCAGAGAACTCTCCAGCAAACTAAATCACAAAAAGGAAGCCTATAAGAAGTGGAAACTTGGACAAATAACTAGGGAAGAGTATAAGAGCATCAGGCATAAAGGGATGAAGTCAGGAAGGCCAAAGCACAATTGGACTTGGAGCTAGCAAGAGATGTAAAGGTTGAAAAGAAAGGTTTCTACAAGTGTGTTGGTAGCAAGAGGAGGATCAGGGAAAGTGTGGGTCCCTGACTGAATGAGGGAGGCAACGTTGTGACAGAGGATGCAGAAAAGGCTGAAGTGCTCAATGCCTTTTTCACCTCTGTCTTCACAGGCAAGGTCAGCTCCTGGACTACTGCACCAGGCAGCACAGTTTGGAGAGGTGGTGAGCAACCAACAGTAGTGAAAGAACAGGTTAGATATTATTTAGAAAAGCTGGACATATACAAGTCCATGGGGCCAGATGGGATGCACCCAAGGATGCTGAGGTAGTTGGCTGATGAGATTGCAGAGCCACTGGCCATCATCCTTGAAAACTCATGGCTATCAGAAGAGGTCCCGGGTGACTGGAAAAAGGCAAACATAGTGCCCATATTTAAGAAAGGGAAAAAGGAGGATCCAGGGAACTACAGACCAGTCAATATCACCTCAGTCCCTGGCAAAATCATGGAGCAGATCCTCAAGCAATCCATTTCTAAGTACAGAAGAAGTTGATTAGGAGCAGTCAGCATGGATTCACCAAGGGCAAGTCATGCCTGAGCAACCTGATTGCCTTCTATGATGAGATGATTGGCTCTGTGGACACATGGAGACCAGTGGATGTGGTATACCTTTTTTTTAGCAAGGCTTTTGATACAGTCTCCCACAACATGCTCACAAGCAAGCTAAGGAAGTATGGACTGGATGAATGGACTGTAAGGTGGATAGAAAGCTGGTTGGAGCATCAGTCTCAGAGGTTAGTAGTCAATGGCTCAATGTCTAGTTGGCAGCCAGTATCAAGTGGCGTGCCCCTGGGGTTGGTCCTGGGGCCAGTTTTGTTCAATGACACCAAGCTGGCTGAGTAGTAGATACATTGGAGGGTAGGGCTAGGATTCAGAGTGACCTAGACAAATTGAAGGATTGGCCAAAAAGAAATCTCATGAGATTCAGAAAGGACAAGTGCAAAGTCCTGCACTGAGGATGGAACAATCCCATGCACCAGTACAGGCTGGGGACAGAAGCTCTGTAGAAAAGGGCCTGGGGATTACAGTGGACAATAAGCTGAATATGAGCCAGCAATGTGTCTGTGTTGCAAAGAAGGCTAACAGCATACTTGGCTGCATTGGTAGGTGTGTTGCCAGCAGATCACGGGAAGTGATTACTCCCTCTTCAGCACTGTAAGGCCACATCTGGAGTACTGTGCTCAGTTTTGGGCCCCCCACTACAGATAGGATGTGGACAAATTGAGGGAACTGGGCTTATTTATTTTGACTGAGAGGGGATTCAATAGCAGCCTTCAACTACCTGAAGGGAGATTTGAAAGAGGATGGAGCTAGACTGTTCTCAGTGCTGTCAGATGACAGAACAAGGAGCAACGGTCTCAAGCTGCAGTAAGAGAAGTACAGGTTAGATATTAGAAAGAACTTTCTCACTAGGAGGGTAGTAAAACACTGGAGCAGGTTACCCAGAGAGGTTGTGGAATCTCCATCCTTAGAGGTTTTCAAGATCCTGCTAGACAAAGCTTTGGTTCAGATGATCTAGTTGGGGATGGTCCTGCTTTGAGTAGGGGGTTGGACTAGATGACCTCCTGAGGTCCCTTCCAACCCTCATTTTCTTTGATTCTATGATTTTGTTTCAGAGGTAAATTGTACAGGGTACGTAAGATTTTATCACATGGTGTAAATTGTAGGGCGCACTTGTGGAACTCTGAGGAAAAGACAACAAATTAATAAAAGGGTCAGAGAGTGAAGCACTGATGTGGTGCCAGTGGGGTACTAGAGAGGCTCAAGTCATAATTTTTGAGTAGTGATGTAGCCTTTCTTCCCTTCAGTTTAGTATATAATTTTTAATTTAATATAGTTATGTTTTTATTTAATTTCTTATACATTAAATAAATGTCACAGCTGGATATTACATAAGCTTTGAAAAATACCCGAAAATAGCAATATGTAAATTCTAGCCCTTCCATATTTAGAGCCATGATGCTACCTTTTTTGAACCAATCAGAACATGGCTAAGTGTGTTTTGAGGACATCCAAGGCAAAACACACATTCAGAATGAAAATGGTCTTTTATTACTTTCTGTCACTTTGTGAACCATTTCTTCATCACATGCTACCACCTATAGTACAGTTCCTACTATTGTTAACTCCATTTAAGATCACAAAATGTTATTGGCCCCATGCATGTAACATTGTCAGGGTTTGACTGCATTTCTAATTATATATGGGTTTAGATTGCAGCAAACAGATTTAGGCTAAATCACAGGGAAAATCTTCCAAACTATAGAGTAGGACAATGCAACAATGCAACAAGGATAGATACTTATCCAGGATGGTTTAAAAATAATAAATCCTACATCTGTGCAGGGGTTGGTCTAGATAACCTTTCAGGTCCTTTCCATTCCTATTATTATATGACTATATGGTATACCTAATGACAGAATCTGGCCCAGCATATTTGCTGTGTGATCTATAGAACAACGAAAAAAAATGAAGTTAGCCTTCAGACAAGGACAGTTAATCATTAACAATTTCTTCTTATGCGTTCTAGGGACCTGTGAACCTCTGCTAGGGAATATTCACTAGGAGGTGGAGGTTACAGTGGTACAAAGTATTCACAGTTTCTACTCATTTGGGTGCCTGGAGCTAGCCATTCACCCCTACAGTGGGAAATGCTGGCTAGGAGAGAGGACATTATCAAGATACCTGGATGATTTATTGTATTCTTCTGGAACAGCCTCCATTGGTGGGTCTCCTAGGAAGTCCCAACCATAAATTAAAATCTTTCTCCTGGCTGAAGCCTTTCAGAAGGAGAACATAGTAAACACTATCTATGGTCTCTCAGGACCAATTCCTTGAAACAAAACTGTCCTCTTGCCAGAAGAAACCAAGTATTATGTTCAGTCAAATATTCATAATACACAGCATGTAGACTGGAAACATTCTCTAACCATTTTCAGAATGATTTATAATGAAAAGGGTAACCTTTAAAATGAATTGCATTAATTTGCAGTAGCTGTTGTGCAATAACAATTAAGTATGGCAAATATTTCATCATTTATTTAAGATCTTATCTCTGGCTGTCCCATATAGCTTGCTTAGCACTTTTATAACTCTCTGATCAGCAACTCTTCAAATAAAATATTAATTGGGCATGTTAGTAAACATAAAGTTAGGATATGCTGCTAACATGTAACTTCCAGATACCATACGGAACAGCCTTTGGAAAGCAGTGTGATTAATGGTGAAAGTTAATTAACATTTATTCATGAAGTTAAAGAGCCATTTTTTCCTGGGCTGTTTTTTATGTCAATGACAAGATGCAGAATTAATGTAAGTTCTATTCTGAAAAAATGATTCAGGGTTATATTTTGTCTTCCTTGCATACGGTAAATAGAATCTTGCTTCAGAAGGTAGTGCTGTTGATATCAATGGGACTTCTCATGGACTAAGGTAATACTCAGCAGGAGTAAAGGCCCCCAGAATCTCTTTGAGTCATTTGCAGAATAGAAGTGCACTTCAACATCAATACCCAAGAGTAAATTGTCAAGGTGGGGTTCCATATTTATGGAACCAAATTATTTCCTGGTTTAGACAACTATGAATGCCACTGTTGATATAAGCGAGGGCAGAGTTTGGCTCACTGTGTTTAAGTAATTTCCATAATAATTATGTTTAATTTTTACAAAAATACAGTCACATTTTTCGAAGTGGCAGCAAACTCAAACTGGAGTCTTTCTTTCTTTTAACATGTTGCCACCATCAAAAGTTCTACAGGTTTTATGATGTCCTCCATGGTTTCTTTAAAGCCCTCTTGTCCTCAGGAAGGTTTGCATGAGTGCAACTGATTGGAAGTTATAAACAACTCTTTTAATGGTGCATAGGAATAAATAGAGTTCAGCCCCCCCCGCCCCCCCATTTCCTTAGTAATGGTGAAGCTATAGGACTGAAAAAAGAAGGGCCAGAAAAATATATTTGAAGTGTTAAAGTCAGATGATACAACTCAGAATTTACGCAAGAAACTAAACTATTGCAAAGAAGGTGCCAATTTATATAGCCTCCTTTTACTGTAAAACTGCCTGTTAATAGTAAAATACCTTAATATACAAAATATGCTACTTGTTTCAGAAACAAAGAAGATATGTGGTTTCTTGAGCAGATATAGAGTTTTCTAAATCTTTCTCATTTACCTAGATATTTATAAAGCACCTTCTCACCCTGATCTCTGTGTCCTAAAATCCAAAGATTTAACATACCAATTTAAAACCACTTAAGCCCAGGTGAGAGTAAAGTCAGGTCTCAAGGAGAGGCAGTCAGCTCCTTCTGAGCAATACTGGTTTGAAAAGGGCAACTTTATGCCCTGGCTAGAACTCTTTAAGGATCTATAGGTAGGGACTCCTGACATGCCTCCCTTGCCAAGTTTTGAGGCTACACAGAATAGTTCTAAGTCTGCAACTGGGGGAGAGGGGATCCTGTACTACTGTCCCTCATATATCCCCATTGTGCAATGGTAACAATTATAGTGCTGCAAGATTGGCAATGGGAAGAGATCTGCAACAATATCTTTTGCTCCAATTGAAGCCAGTGAAAAATAATTTTTCATGAATTACAGCAACAAAGGCTTAACAAAAGTCTATTTCATCTACTGGCCATTCCTTCATCTATTTTTTTAATTAATCTATTACTATTAAAAAAGTGATCATGCTTCTGTTAAGATTTATCTTAAGTAAACTCAGGCTGCCTATTTTTTATGGTTCCTTTACCCTCTGGGTCATTAGTGGCTTTTTAAAACAGTTCTAAGAATATTATTTTGGATTTCTAAAGCATCCTAGATCTCAGGAGACCAAAGCTGTTTCAACTATTAATTAATCAATTCTCATGTCACCTATACAAGTTGGATAAATGTTATTATTCACCTTCTGTACATGGGAGACTGGCATACAGAGGGGAAGTGACTTGCTGCAACAGAGATGAGAAGTAGCTCTGGATTCTACATATTAGCCACAAGACCTACAAAATGTAGTTCGTAAGGGAATCAAACTGTAGTTTCTGGCATAACTGGCAAGGAGACTCTACCAAGAAAGGAGCGAAGGACAGTAATTACAACATGGTAAACCTGGTTTGCATGTCTTTCCTTTTTGAAAAACCAGTAGTATATCTGCTTGCTTTCAGTTTTTCAGTATCCATCCAAATATTCATGACTTTTCAAAAGCAATTGTCAAGGACAAGAAGTAGTTTAGGATAAGTATTGTTTAGGACAATAAATAGGTTGTTAAACATTACATTACACTTTCAATGGGTGTATCTCTACATGCTATTAGCATGGAGCAATAAACTCTAGTGCAGTTTGCACCGGAGTTTATTCCTCCCAGGTACAGCATTTACATGTGCACCCGGGACTGCAGCATGTAGAGCTGTGGCAGGGCAACCCTGGCTGGCAGGAGATCCAGGAAGTCAGATTTCCAGCTCGGATCTGCTCTTCCCTGGCTCAACGTGCTGCAGAAGGGCTGGCTGGGGTATGGGGTTGCTACAGTGTAGGCCTAGCCAGTAGGCAGCCTCATACCCCAGCCAGCCCTGGTTACCATCTACACATATGTTGTGGCAGAGTAAATAACTGTGCTATAGGATAGTACTTGTGTTGAGCAGTATTAACCTATGGCAGAGTTAATTTGTTTACTCTGGCCCAATAGCTGCACACGTGTAGATGGTAACGCTTTACTGCAGAGCTAATTAGGGAACTCCACAGTAAGCATCTCATGTAGATGTCCCCACTGCATAAAAAGAAACTCTGCCAATGGAAAGTAGATTGTGGGGGGTCAGTTAGACTGGTTTTTTTCACTGTTCTGCACTGGATCCTCCCTCCCAGCATAAAAGGAGATAGGGCTGAGAGAGGAGTGAGTATGGCAAAACTC
The DNA here is from genome assembly GCF_000455745.1 of Alligator sinensis. NCBI lineage: Eukaryota > Metazoa > Chordata > Crocodylia > Alligatoridae > Alligator > Alligator sinensis. The sequence continues at coordinate 1,520,184 of NW_005842072.1, forward strand.
CATTTGTTGTGTTCCTGGATGTCATAAGAACAAAAAGATAATGTCCGACTTGACTTTGTTTAGATGTCTTCTTTTCCTGCTGTAGAAATACACCTTAGGAATAGTTATGGCACATGATCAGGGTTTGCATGAAATAGCTGTTAATAATAGTTGCCCATCTCTTTCTGTTTTAAATTTAACATTCTCATTTGTATTGGGAGTATCTGGTTGTCTTTTATATTGTGATATATCTTCTACTGTATTTTCTTGGTGTGTAGATCTTTTCTAAGTACTTGAAGTTAATTTTCTTTGGCTCAAGCAGCTAATTAGCATGAAAGTTTTGACCTTTCATCCATAAGCCTTTTAACTAGTAATCTAATCACTTTTTTAAATGTTTTAGGATCATAAGTGAACTTGTGTTCACAAAAGCTTGCTCTCCTAAATATATATCTTATTTAGTTAATCTATAAAGGTGCAGATTTACCCTGCCCTCTTACTGACTTCAAACTAACATGGATAAATACCTCTCTTTAGAATGATAGAATCATAGGAAACTAGACCTGTAAGGAACCTCACAAGGTCATTTTGTCCAACCCCTTGCTCAAGGCAGGATTGGTCTGAGTAAACCATCCCAGCCATGTGTCTGTCTAACCTGCTCTTGAAAAATTCAAAAGATAGTGTTTCCACAACTTCTCTTGATAGCTTGTTCCAATGCCTGAGCACCCTCATAGAAAGAAAGTTCCCCTAATGTCTAATCTAAATGTCCACTGATGAAGGTTGAAGCCATTGCTTCTAGTCCTGTCCCTATGACCACAGAGAAAAGCCTATCTCCATCCTCTCTATAATCACCTTTCAGGTATTTGAAGACTGTTACCAAATTCCCCGTCTTATTTTCTCCAGACTAACTAACCCTAGTTTTTTCATCCTTTCCTCATAAATCCTGACTTCCAGGCCCCTAATCATTTTTGCTGCTTTGTGTTGGACTCCTTCCAAACTCTCCACATCCTTCTAGAAGTGTTGTGCCCAAAACTAGAGACAGTACTCCAGGTGAGGCCTCACTAGTTCTGAATAGAGCAAAAAAATCACTTCCTTTGATTTGCAAGTCCTAATAATACAGCACAGTATCTGGCTTTTTGGTGGGGGAGAGGGGCAACACAAGCATACTGTTGGCTCATATTCAGCTTACAGTTCTCTGTACCCCCTGGTTCTTCTCTGCCAGTCATTCCCCAATCTGTATTTGTGCATGCAATTATTCTGTCCCAAGTGCAAGATGTTGCACTTATCCTTGTTAAATATCACCTAGTTGATTGTGGACCATTTCTCCAGTCTACCTAGGTCATTCTGGATCTTAGTCCTACCCCCCAGAGTATCTGCAGCTCCACCCAGCTTGGTGTCATCTGCAAAGTGTATTAAACAATACTAGGTCTAGGACAGACCCCTGTGGGATTCCACTTGATACATCCTTCCATCTAGAAATTGAGCCATTGATGATTACTCAAGTATAATGATCCAACCAGTTATGTATCCAACTTACAATACTTTCATCTAGTCTTTATTTCCTTAAATTGTTTTGTTGTGTCAAAAGTCCTGCTAAAGCAAGGTATATCACATCTACTGCTCCCCGCCCTCATCCCCAGAGCCTGTCACCATATGATAAAAGGAAATCAGGTTAGTCAGGTATGACTTGTTCTTGGTGAACCCATGCTGGGTGTTCCTGTTCACCCTGTTCTCCTCTAGGGGCTTCACAATAGATTCCTTGAGGACCTTTCATGATCTTTTCAAATATCAAAGTCAGGCTGATTGGTCTGTTATTCCCCAGATCCTCTTTCTTCCCTTTCTTAAAGATGGGAGCTATATTTGCCCTTTTGCAGTCATCTGGGACCTTACCCAAGTTGTCAAAAAGGATAGCCAATGGCTCTGAAATTACCTCAGCCAGTTTCTTCAGTACCCTAGGGTGCATCGCATACAGCCCTGTCAACTTGAAAGGCTCTATCTTCTCTAAGTAATCCCTTGCCTGTTCTTTTACTACTCTTAAGATGTTTATCTCCTTCCATATCTTTGCTGCCAACTGCACTTGTCATCTGGTAGCTGTTCCTTTTTGTGAAAACTGAAGTAAAAAAGGCATTAGATACTGCAGCCCTTTCTGCATCATCTTTAACTAGATTGCCATCCACATGCCATAAGGGACCCATGGTTTCTTTGGACTTCCTCTTATTTTTGACATACTTGTAGAATCCCTTTTTTATTGCCTTCTATGTCCCTGGTCAGCCGCATCTCAAATTGTGCCTTGGCCTTCCTAATTTTCTCCCTTCACCTTCACGTGATACTCTTGTACTCTTCCCTAGTACTGTGACCAAGGTTCCACTTTTTATAGGATTCCTTTTTGAGTTTCAACTCATTGTTAACTGGACAAGTTTTAAAATATATTAGAATTCTAAGAGGAAATTTCCTCACTTTAGACCATACCTATATGGCTGTGGTTCAAGATTAGTATTGAGTTTTATTATGAGTCCAACATTACCAGAAAAATATTTTCAAAGTGGAATGGAACAAATAAACAAGGGACTTGAGGGCCTGATCTATGATGAAAAAAATAAAAGCACTAAATAGATACATCTAGTTTGAATAAGATCCATATGATGTGGATGTTTAGCCTATGTAACTATACTTACCTGAGTAAAGTGGTATACTTGCTAAAGTGTTTTCAGAAACAAGTCTCAGAGGAAACATAACAGTCTGCAGCTAGCTGAATTGTGTAAAACACCAAAGGGGGAGAGTAATTATGGTTCACAAATGTATATGCAAGAATAAAGGAATGAAATTAATAAAGGAAAATGTAGGTTGAATATCAGGGGAAAAACAGCTGCAGGAAGCTATTAGGCTGTGGAAATGTCTCCCAGTGGAAGTGATGGAAACTCCATCACTTGAGACCTTTTAAACTAGATTGGACAAACACTAGAAAATGTATTGTAAGGAATAACTTTATATTTGCAGAGAGCTGAACTGGATAATCGAATAGACCTTCTCCAGCTCTAACTTCTATGAATCAATTTAATGTTGAGAAGTGTGAAGTAATAAAGCAAAGGCTAGAAAGTGACAAAAGAAATTATGCTTTAAATGGTCACAGCTGTGGGCACTGATCAGGAAAAAATATGGAGCTGATAATAGATTGAAATTTAAGACCATTGACTCAATAACTGGCAGTGTTTAGGAAAGCAAACAGAATACAGGGATGTATCAACAGAGGAGCAAAGCCAAAATCAGAAGCAATTATTATACAAAGACATAGCGAGGCCAGTACTGTGCTTAGTTGTGGGCATTATATTAAAGGAAGGATAGAAAAGGTATTAAACTAGCAAAGATGAGTATGTGTTGAAGGTTACAGTTAAGCAGAAATATTTAGTGAAGGTAGATTTATGTTCATTAGAAAAGAGAATAAGGTGAGCCTATGTTACAAGATTCTGAGGATACAACTACAAAATATTCATGTTTAAGAGTCAAAACTTGATTCTCAATATCCTCAGCTTTGCAAGTCCAAGTTCCACCCAAAATCCTCTCCCATGTCCTTCGTCCTGTCATATATCTGTGCTTCCATACCATCTGTCTTTCAGGCTAGGGACAGACATTACACATAAACTGGTTTAAGTGATCAGAAACAGAACAGATGTTCAGTGCACATAAACCAGTTTGAAAATGGCTGAAACTGGTTTGAGATAAACCTGGTTGAATGTAGTATCAGAGTTAACTGATTTGCCTCAAACCAGTTTATGGAATGTCTGTCCCAAACCCCTTGCTGGTTTAAGTGAAACCAGACTCCCCCAGCATGTTCTCTGGGCTGGGTGGGGCTCTCTGTTCCACAGCAGAGACTAAAGGCTGCTGCCCCCTCCCCCTCACCACTCCCTGCTAAGCAGAAATTCCCCCCTCCCCTCTGCCTGCTGAGAAGTGCCTGTGTATTAGCTAACAGACCACATGCTGGCTACAGTCCTGTCCATGCTGTGGCAGACAGGACAAAGGCAGAATAAATGGGTAGCTGGTAGTGTCTCTCTGTTGTTTTCTTAATGGGGTGATAAACACTGTATTATCAATTCCCTGCTGGGCTGGTGGGGGGTAGTGCGGGGAACTCCTCCCTAATCAGAGTATCCTGCTGGGGCCTGGCCATACCCCCCCCCCAGCTCAGCATTGTGGAAGGGAAGGGAGGGCTGCTTTAGCGCACCGTAGCTTCTAGCCTGAGCCACTGCAGGAATGTGCCTGCATGTCTGGGATGTCTGTGCAGTCACAAACTGATTTAACCTAACCAGGTTAGACTAAACCACAAAGATTGAATCAATTCAGGCTCAGACTTTTTGACTCTCTGTCCCTAGCCTCGTAGTTCATTCCATCAAGCTTTAGGTCAGCAAATAATTGTACCTTGATGTGGCAGTTCCTAGAATACTGAACTTCCTTCCATTTGACATCATTACATATATTTTCCTATTCTTAAAAATATCTTGAAATGCTTTTTTCCAAAAGCATGTATTGATATGCCCATTCATAGCTCATATTTATTATTATAACTTTTCCTCTGCTATGCCCATTTTGCTCCCTTACTTTTTAGTAACTTTTCTTCATTTTTGTATAAATTAATTTTGGATTTTAAAAGGATGTATTCTATTATCAGTTAGTATTATTTACTGTCAGGTTCTGGAACATTTGGAAACTCACAAAATTTGCAAGAGAGCTCTTGTTTGGCAGTTAAATTATTTTTTTAGTTAAAAAATAAAAGAACAAAAACCTAAGTTAAGGCTAGTTCCCAGTTTCTTGAGAGGAATCCTTATGTGTAAAGGAGAAACTGCCATTTTTTCTATAGCTGCTAATGAAAACTTCCCAGGAGGTTAAGCTTTGTAATAGTTTAGAAATAGGGTTGGCAAGCCAGTCAATTTGACTGGTCAAATATTGTTAATTGACTGCCTATTTCTTACCAGTCTAAGAGTATAGTAATTTTACAAAGAAGCTACCTTTTTTGTAGTTTTCTTGGCAACAATATGATTTTTTATTGTTTTCTGACACATTCTTAATGGAAAATTTGTGCTTTTTTTGTGTATTATTTGAACCTCTGGTTTACTTTCCTGAATTTACATTTGTTAATATTTTACCTCTCTTGAAACTGAAACTTCAAGCACTTTGATAAATGATTTTCTGGGTTTTGTAAGTAGATTCATATCCTCACCCAAAATGCTTTTGTGCAACTGAAAGCATTAAAATATAAAGCAAATAAAAGCAAGATGCAGAGAATAGAAAATGAACAGCAAAGATAAAAAGAAAGAACAGAAAAAATGTATTTAATAATGTGCAAGAGATGGTGATGTATTATATGGAGAAACTAAATGTCTTATGTGATAAAATATATTTTTCCAGTTATCCAAAATGTGAATCAGTTACAGAATTTTAGGCATTTTCTAGGCAAGAATTTTAAAATATACAACTAATCAACTATAATGGTTTGTATAATACAAGGAATGGACATTTTACTGTTACTTACTTATAAGGAGGAATACCACCCATGAAGCAACTAAGCTAATGTTTTGTACAGTGTCCTGGATTTTCCTGCAGGCCTTCTTTCCAAATACAGAGGCCTGATACTGTTTTTGTAGTTTATGAGATCTGACAAGATCACAGTCCAAGCTGATTGAGTTACAAGCTATTAAACTGGAGTTCCAACAGTATGAGATCTCCAATAATGTCTAAAAATAATAAAGCATTTTCTGCATTATGATTGCATATAGACAATCCAATTCAGCTGGATTTTCAGATTTGAAAAGGATTCCTTCTAGGTAAGTATCGCATTTTTAGCTAAAAATAGTTTACTTGTTGTTACGTGCTAAGAAGGAAATATTAGAGAAGAACATTTTATTTTGTATTTATTTTCACTTTCATACTGTGTGCATTTGATAGCATTGTGCATAAGTCAATTTCACTGTTTTTCCTATATATTATTACTGATATTTATTATTTATAGTGTAGTAATACCTAGAGACTCAACCCCCATTGTGCTAGGAACTAAACATATATAATGAAAGAGTAGTCTCTGACCTGAATTGCTAATCTTGCTTATATTGTGAGACTTTTCACATAGCATAGGGAAAATAAAACATGACTCCAAAACCTCAACAGTTGGCTGGTGGGCTCATGGATAGCTGTGGTACATGAAAGTATTTTTTTCTCCAAATTGACTAGATGCCATGTTGATAGCATCCCTTTAGTGCTTCTGTAATAGGCAGCTGCCAGGAGAGTAAAGGAAAAAACCTGCAAGGAGTAAAAGGGTAATAAGAGATCAGGAAAACACAGACAGTGCAACCCTGACTCCATTTAAATCAGTGGTAAAACTCCCATTGACTTCAACAGGGCCATGGTTTCACTCATGGTTTTGAAACATTGTGTTCCTCTGAAATCACTGACAGAATATGGACATGAGGTTTTGTTTGTTTTACGGTCCTGTGGATTTCTCCCTTGTTTTTTTTTAATCTCTTCTTTTCTTCTGTTCCTTTCACACATTTTTTTCCTTGTGATTGCACCTCTGAAATAAAAAATGAGTTAGGAGTACTTAGTGTAGCAGCTCCTTTGTTCCAGACTTTGTTCTCACCAAGACTGCCACCGCTAGTGTGCTTCATGGTACACAATACATGGTTCTCTGCCCCTCTTTCTAGTCTTCTTTAAGAAAAAAATTGTCCACTTTTCCAAGGGTTTCCAGAAAGTATCCTCTTTGACTGAGTCTTGAGAGCTCCTCTGAGTTCTTTGAATCAGCTGACTCATGGCAACTCTTCACAAAAAGAGGTATTAATAGAAATAATTCTTTCCATCCTCAACAGAACAAAGCCAATGAATTGTACATCTTTCCTCTACTCTGGATTCCCATGAGTTCAAGAAAAGGCAGTTCTATCCTTCCCATATACAAATTTCCAGACAAGATTGTAGACTCTTGAGTCGCTTAGATGTAGCAAGAAAAGATCTGTTGGCAGGGCTTCCAAATTACCAAATCATCTTGGGCACAATAGGGCTACCAGTTCTCCATTCATTCATTCATTCACCTTCCTGTATCTCAGCTGAGAAATGTATCAGATGATACCCAGATAACATTTTTTAGTTGAAAGTGAAGAAATCCTTTAGGAAGACCTTTGAATCTCCTCCATGTTTCAGTGGTGTATATGGTGTCAGTTAGACATCACTAAAAACCCTTGTCTCTCATACCGTTCATGGACCATCATGGCAACAACACCATTTCAACCCTGTGCTTTTATGAGATCTATCTTCTGTAATATTATAGCAGAAATAAATGTGTGATCTGAGTTTTAGATGTGGTCACCACTTCCAGGAGCATCATCTTAGCAAATCTAGATAAAGCTGAAGGACTCATAAATTCTTGAGAAAATTATGCTCTGCCAACTTTCATTTAGATATATCTAAAGGAGCCAGGGTTGGGGGTTTTTTTCCTTCCCTCAGTAGCTACAGACCTTAATCATTCTAGTATCAGTTGTTTTGCCCTTTTTATTCCACTGGGGTTGGGAAGTTCTTTTACAAAAGAAGCTTCTCACTGTAGTTGTCTTCCTAGGTGGTGTTTCTTTTCACTGTTTTGCATTTTAAAGTTCACGTCCCACTTGGTGTGCATGGAAGCAAGCATTAATGATCTTGGAACATTTTTTCCAGCAACTTAGTCTGAAGATAAGGACAATTCAGGTGCCATGTGAAAAAACCTCAGTTTTCTAAGCCTGATAAAGCAACTGATTTCCATGAAAAAGAGGACAAGTTTTGTTTACTGCAGTTTTATCTTCTTAGAATGGTAATCTGCTTCTTCATCAAGCCTTGCCCTGTGCTGACTGCTTTTCAGGCTTCATAGTGTTGGTCAATGCCATTTTTATTAGACTTGTCATTGTTCTTGTTGTTAAAGGGAAAAGAGAATTTCAGATATGCACCACCCATGACACATTTCTCATTGAGAAGGTATTCCAACCTGAGGCTTCCAGATTTTATCTGGTTTTCTTTATTTTTTAAAACTGAAAACATACAGGTGCACACACTTTAACAAATCATGTAATACTATTGGAATCGATAACGCTGCTTTGTGTGCTTATAATTAAGCTTAGGCATAAATATTTGCTGGAGTGGGGCCTTTAATTTTTTTATCTTTGGCTGTATGCCTGGGTGGAAGCATATACAGTTCTAAATCTGTACCACTGGAGGGCATAGTAAAGCAGATAGCAAAAAACACATGGGAAGCTGCAAAGGGAACATCTTGTACTAACTCTGAGCAACAGAAAACATGAAACAATGTAGCAATCTTATAAGACTGATAGGTGACCAGCTTTCTGTTCTGCAGAAAAGTGGACATTTATATCTTTAAGTCTCTAATTCTGTTTTTATTAGATTTTCAACCATACAACAAATTGAAGTAAGATAGCATAGAGCAAATATACCATATCAGGTTCTATGTAAGTACTATACTTCCAAAAAACCGAAGACAGTGGAATCAAAGCTTGATATAAGTTATAAGACCAATAATGCAGTAAGAATCCCACTGCCTATATCCTTATTCCAACTACAAGTAGGTGGAAGAAAAAAAATGTGAACATGTTGATTTGGTTGCTTCTGATTTCTTTTCAGCAGATAAGAGTTCTGAGTAATATGACAGTTTATATTGTTATTTATAAAAATAGTCCAAGCTAATTACATTTCCATATGCAGAAACCAAAAAGAGAAAAAACACCAATAGCAGCAGCAAACTTTAAACAAAGCTGCAAAACATAAATGAAATTTAAGAAGAGGAAAGCCTGCACCTGCAAAACTGTAAAAATTGTTTTTCAGGTAACTGTATATACATATCTATAGCTATACATATGTGTGTGTGTGTACATACATATACACATAAATGTTGTGATTTTGCTGTTACATTTTTCCTCCTCCTAAATTTAACATACATCTTGCAACGTTGCTTTAAGTTTATTAGCAGGGAGTGGGGTTGCTTTCTATCATAAAGAAATACAATAAGTTTGGACTATTTTTATAAATAACAACACAAACTGTCATGTTACTCAGACTTAACGATATTGTTTTTCAGGCGCAGGTTTTCCTCCTCTTACATTTCTGCCTAATAGATTTAGAGTATCATTACCAAATTTGGGGGGGGTGAAAGGTAGGGAAGGTTGTTTAGTTTGGACTTTTTTGCTTTATTTATTTATTTATGTATTTATGCTTTTCAGATATAGCATCTTATTCAAGTGTGGTCCTTTGCTTTTGACTGAATTTACAGTTATTGAGGTAGAAGTATAAATGTTGTGGCCTAATTCATGTATTTGTGGCTCAGCCTAAATTTTAACCCCTAACCATTAGCCCAAATCATTAGCAAATCAGTACTGTAATTCATAAACCACACTTCTTCCTGACAAAGATTACTTGTGTTGTGCCAGTTAGTTACACTGTACTGCATCAGACCTAAAGTGCTGAACATATGATAAAGGTGCAGGGGGCACATAAAGAAAATAAAAGAGAAAGGAAACCGGTTGAGATTTTGAAAGTGCTGCATTCTTTGTATCTAGAAAATTTAATTAAATTTTTCTTTGTTTGCACCCAGTGTATTAAATAAACTTGTCTTTCATTCTTTCTGGTTATCTCATCTGAAGCAAGTAAATTGTCAAATCTGATTTTTGTTGCCACTAACCTCAGTTCTTTGACCCTTACAGCTTCATAAGACATATTACTTGACATGGGATAAGTACCATTGATTTCATTCTTTATTTAAATACAGCATACAGTTATACATTTTAGATTTACTCTACAACAAAATTACATGTATAAATGCAAACAGAATCAGATTGATTTCATACTCAAGTATGGGAGAGCATCTTCAAAATGCTGATTATCCAGAAGCCGCTTATTCTGATATCCTGTAATCTGTTGTTACATTATCATCAGCTGTCATTGCTACTGCATGTTCTCAGGCAGTGGTGAAAATCCTCCCATATTACAATAAGAGAAATACCTACCTACCAAAAATAGAAGCTACTGATGCAAAAGACAATTAAACATTGTGACCAGAGTCTCTGTTACATCCAGCTTCTGTTGGGTCCAGCAAATAGATTCATAGATTCATAGATGTTAGGGTCGGAAGGGACCTCAATAGATCATCGAGTCCGACCTCCTGCATAAGCAGGAAAGAGTCCTGGGTCTAGATGACCCCAGCTAGATACTCATCTAACCTCCTCTTGAAGACCCCCAGGGTAGGGGAGAGCACCACCTCCCTTGGGAGCCCGTTCTAGACCCTGGCCACTCTAACTGTGAAGAAGTTCTTCCTAATGTCCAATCTAAATCTGCTCTCTGCTAGCTTGTGGCCATTATTTCTCGTAACCCCCAGGGGCGCCTTGGTGAATAAATCCTTACCAATTCCCTTCTGTGCCCCCGTGATGAACTTATAGG
>NW_005842072.1:1533354-1539284 GCF_000455745.1 Alligator sinensis
AAGCCACCAGTTGGTCTCTTGGATGCAGTTCTCATGCCGTCTTCCGCGTCCGTTCACTGGTAGGATGGAAGAGAATACCACCTGTGCACCGAACTCCTTCAGCACGCTGCCCAGAGCACTGTAGTCCGCCATCAGGCGATCAGGGGTTCTCCTGGCCGCATCATTAGTACCCACATGGACTAGGACCATGGGGTAGTAATCGGTGGGCTTGATCCTGGCCTGGATTACCTCCGTCACATCCCGAATCTTTGCTCCAGGGAGGCAGCATACCTCTTGTGCTGAGGGGTCCTGGCGACAGATGGGCCCCTCCATACCTCTCAGGATGGAGTTGCCTATGACGAGCACTCGTCGCCTCCTCCTCTGGGTCCTCTTGGATCTCTTGACCTATTCGGAGCGTGAAGAATGTGGTATTTCTTCCTGCCCAAGGGTTTCCTCCTCCCCTTCCATCTCCTGCAGGGTCGCCAGGGCCTCGTACCTGTTCTCCAGTCGGACTGGAGAAGCTGGTACCGATTCTCTGCGAGCTGCTCCGGTCCTGGCTGTGACCGTCTGCCACTCTGCTGCGGAGGGCATTACCTGGGCTGCTTCTTCTTTCGGTGCCTGGTCCTGCAGGGAAAGGAAATAACTGTCAATTTCATCCTCCGCCTCCCTGATCCCCCTCATCCTGCTAACCTCCTCCCGGAGCTCCCTCACCTGCGCCTCCAGAGCCCTAAGACGGGCACCTCCAGAGCCCTAAGATGGGAAATAAGGAGATCCTTAAGGGAGCTGATGATGGCATGCTGAATCTTTGCCCTGCTGCACCCTGAACAGTGGAAAAAGAGCAGAGGTATTTAAAAACACATGTGAAGCTTGAAACTAAAACCTTTTACTGCTAAAGGTTTGTTTTAAACTATGCTTTTTCAGAAATTTCTGCTTTAATAGTCTAAACCTCTTCTAATCAAACTCTTACAGTTCACAGTACTCAAGTTCAATAGGCATTAAAATAACATCTTGGCTATTATAAAGTATTATTGTATTTTTTATTATTTTAATTTTAATGATAACTTATATTCATGTAGAGTCAGCATCTGAATACATACTTTGCAGATTTGATACCCAATATTGTTTTTACAGTTGGAGTTTTTAGTCTGTTACATTCTCTTCCCCTTAATAATAAACTTGTGCTATTAAAATATTGAGAGTCAGAATCAGAAAAACTGACATAGCTTGGTATAAATCACACTTCCTTGAGCAAACTAATCTCCCTTCTCTAGAAGTGGGATTCACCAGCAGATGGCAGACAGAATTGTTACCATTGCCCTGCTTGCTGCTTTCTACTGGGGAGTAAAAGCTTACTTTCCTGCTACAATTTATAGACTTCTCCAGTGTGAGCCATGGAGGAAAAGGGCTGCATCAGCTATGCTCTTTTCCAGCTACTAAAAACTATTTGTTGAGATGTGTTAGCTCTTTGTATGCCCACCCACCAGCATAAGCAAAGTTGTAGGTGCTTTATGGGTGCATCTACAAGTCCCCCTACATCGCTGTATGATGTGCTATGGTGACATAGAGATCATGTGAGTCTACATGTGACAGGCAGCTACTTCACTGTAGCAGCATGCTCCCCCATTTTAGCATGCTGCTATGGCGAAGCAGCAGCTAAAACTATACAGGCGCTATGCATATGACGCAGTACAGGCAGTTACTGCACCGTGCTTTAGTACTTCCAAAAGGAAGTACTAAAGCACGGTGCAGTAACAACATCGCCATAGGGTGACGTGTAGGCACGCCTTATTTTGCCCACTCTTGCATTCTGACAAGACTTTTTAACAGTGGGGATTTCTCCAGGCTTATACTGGCTTATCTCAGCACGGACTCTGAAGTGGACCTGACCCTGAATTTTATTTTATGTGGTTTATGTTGTTTGGTTTGAAACATATTTATAAATCAAAAATATTGCTGTTGTACTGCTTGAACCATACTTGTAAGAACTAAAAGAACTCTGCATGTTAGCACGATTGGTCTTTTTAGTTAGTACAACAGTAAACTGTAGAAATTAGCTTGACAGGGAATAATGATGAAGACTATCACAGAAGATGCTTCAGAAATAATCAGTATGAACCAGCAAAAAGATATTTTGCCTTAACACAGTGCTCATAATTTCTTAAGCAATTTAAATGGTGATATAAAAAATCTGTAACCAATATCTATTTGCAAAGCATAGGATGAACTTATCTAAGATGAGTAAAGTTATTTTCACAATTGCCCTCAAAATGCCCATCAGAAAAGATAGAGATTCATAAGATTTCTAAAGGAAATTAGATTAAATTGAACAGTTAGCAAAACTTCTCCATAAAGGAATGGGTTTAACTGCCAGTCCTGTTATTGTTGTTAGAAGAGTAGTACAGCATAGTATAATTTTTTTTTCTTTTTTAAAAAAAGTTTTTTTAAGAATGCTGAGGCTTCAGAGTCAATTACTACAAAAGCTGGAAAAAGCCAGAATTAAGGTTACCCATGCATCCTTTATTTGGCATTCTTTTGTATCTGCATTTTGATATCAGAAATACTATACCCAAGACTCCACAAAGTCTGCCAGGAGACTTTGCTGTTCCTATTGATTTTATAGGGAAGGTACTTTGATACTACAGTGATAGGAAACAGAATGAAATTCAAAGCGAGGTACAGTCTTCACTTATTTGATCGCATACTCTTTTTCTCACAGGGTGCATCTACATAAGAGGGTTTACTTAAGATTAGAGCAAATTACTTCATAGTAAGCATTACCGTCTACATGTGCAAATGTTTACTGCACAGTAATATACTCTAATAGCAAGTAAATTTGCTACCTGTAAATACAAGTAGCAAATTTTCTCAGGAGTAATTACTGCGCAGTACAGCACGTATAGATGGCTAACCAGGAGCAAATGTGCTCCCAGTCAGCCAGGCAGCAGGGGGCAGAGGATTTCTCCTTGACCCTGGGAGCTGCCTGCTGCCAGGTGGGCTCTGCCACTGGAACCCCAGCAGAAATAATGTCCCCCTGCCCCAGCAGCAAGGAGCTCCCAGCCCCCGCTTTGCGATCTCACAGAGCAGTGGCTGGGTATATTTCTATCTCCCAGCTCCGGCTCAGTGATCATGGAGCTGAGGCTGGGAACAATCATCTCCAGCCCCTGCTCTGCAATCATGGAGAGGGGGTTGGGAGCTCCCTGCTGCTGGGGCAAGGGAACATTGTCTCCACCCAGGCTCTGGTGGTAGAGCCTGCCCTGTCAGCCAGCAGCTTCTGGGGGCAGGGAGTAATCTCCCAGCCTTTGCCAGGAGACAGCTCTGCTCCCTGGGCTAGCAACCAGGGGGAGCCTAGAGCCTAGAGCTCTCCCTGGCTGCTGCAAGGGGCTGGTGCAGGGCCGTTAGAGGCAGGAGCAGACTGCTGCAATGAGCAGCAAATCTGCTCCTGCTTCCCCATATGTGTAAACTAATGCCCAGGGTGGATTTACTCTAGAATAAATTACTCTAGAGTAAAACAACCTTGGAGCATTTGCACATGTAGATGTGCCTACAGAGACCCTGCCTCATTCAGTGCATGAAGTGGACAGTATTTAGTGAATGAACCATGACTGTGTAGAGGATTCCTTCCTTATTTGTTACAAATGCTAGAACGTGTGCCGAAAATGTGACAAGGAACTGTAGTTTCCTATGGTTGTGGCAGTTGAACATCATCCCAAAATATGTTATTTTGAGCATATATTGACAACCTTTTATAGAAGCAAAATATTAGCTGCCACGGTTCCCCTGTTTTACCTGTGGCAGGTTAAGGTATCTTGTATTGTCACAGTTGACAGTAGTTTTACCAAGAGTTTAGATTATGGATTTGTATAGGATAGTTTGGATAGAGATGATCCTAACACAAGCAAAGGCTTGGACTAGATGGCCTCTGGAGGTTCCTTTCAGTCCTACTTCTCTATGGCTCTATGATTCTCTATGAATCTATGTTATCAAACAATTGGCAGGAATGTAGGAGGGTACAAGGAAAGCAGTAATAAGAATAATAATCTTATATAGGTCTGGTATGTGAACAGCTAGACAGTTTCAAGATATTTTAAAATATACAGTAAATTATGGAATAAGCAAATAAATATGGTAGGTATCTGAAATAGAAGTTTTCATTGGCTATCTGTTAAGTGAGTGGGTATGATCAGATGAACAAATTATATTCCATGAAGGTGAAGGAAGGAATTTTTCATGTCTCAGCTTTTCCATGGTAATTGTTTCATGTGCCCACTGCTAAGATGTGGTAAATGAAAAGTTCATAGGGCAGCTTTATTCCAGTTTGCCGGGAAATAAAATGCGGCTAAGATTATTACAGTTTAGTTTCTATGTACTGTGGTATAGAGCAGACAGAAGATATGTACAAACATTATGCTTAAATCAGCCTAAGTAAGATTAGGTCAATCTAAATGCCTGGACATACAAACATTTGGAGGGTTTAAATCACCCTAAAAATGGCAAGCCCAGCCTAAGTTAGTTTGTCTCAGGAGTGAACTAACTTTAGATCAACCAGGGTTAACCCAATCTAAAATAGATTAACCCAGTCTAGTGAATGCCTGTGTGTGTTCACAGGATGGCCCTGGGGCTGGGAAAGCCCAGGCACTCTCCCTAGTCCCAAGGCTTTGCTGTCCCTAACCCCCAGACCATGACCAGGCTATTTTTAGGCTCCTGACTATATCCCCACTCCCCTGAACTGGTCAGCCCCCTCCGCAGACCTGCCAGCTGGAAGAGATTTAAAAATAAAATAAAATATAGTTTTGATTTTTCGTTCTGTTCCTTGTTTTTCACTGAATCAAGCTAATAGTCATTATTTTCCATTGATATCATAGGTTACATTAATGTTCTTAATGTAACAGTGTTTGAAGCAAAACATTTATGAAAATGAATGGTTTTTTATGCAATGTAAAAGTGTAAAATGCCACCTTTTAAAAAAGTACAGTAGTAATTTTATTGTATATAATATAAACATGTAAATTAGTTACATACTTTTGTTGCCTTTCAGCAAATGTCCTTAGATTAATATTGTTGTAGGATCACTTGGACTGGAGGTGACCCATTGTAACATGCAGGATTGATTCAATATTCCCAAGAATAATAACTAGATTTCTTGTACAGTATTTTTCAGCCTTAAGAATAGTGATGTCACAATCTGCCTATGTTATATCCTTACTGTTTATATAGATATGCAGTCTTTTCTAATGTGTAACCTAATTTTTTCCCTTCTGCATATGAAACTAATTGTTCTGTCTTCTTTGATTAATCAGAAGTTTTAACCCAATTTATGACATCCCTTTAATTATTTGTAGACAGCTGTGGTTAGGTCTCTCCTTTCTAGACTGAAGCTACTTAACTATGTTAAATGTCCTGGACAGATCTTTTTTTCCAACCCTCTTCATTTTAAGGTCATGTCTGTAACTTATCTGCAAAGTAGGGTGGCCATCATCAGGGTTGACGTGTAGGGGGTGTACACGGGTGCACGTGCACCCCCTGAGCATGGCAGTGCACCCTCTACAAAAAGGCGCCAGCGCCAGCTGAGGTTGGTTGCTGACCCCTGGTCAACACTCACCACCCTGCCACTGTCAGCGCTAGTGGTGTCTGCCGGAGCTCCATGCTTACTGTTGCCATGCTCCTGCCACCACCGCTGTGCTCCCACTGCCACCAGCGTAGCCGTGACCCTCCAGCCACCAGGGGTACTCATGGCCATCATAGAGGACGTTCTGGTTTTCTGCTGCTTTGTCCTCTATTGATACAAAACCAGACGCCTCTATGTCCTCTATTTTTCTCTTCTCTCTTGAAGAGAAAAATAGAAGACATACATAAAGGCATCCGGTTTCGTATCAATAGAGGACAGAGGACAACCGGACTGTCCTCTATGATGGCCAACCTACTGCAAAGATACCAGGACTGTCATTGAGATA
>NW_005842072.1:1539315-1551616 GCF_000455745.1 Alligator sinensis
CCCCGCATTCGTGCTCCATATCTGCTACTTGCAGAAAAATGTCATGAGTTTGTGTTCTTAGTACATGCCCATGGATGCCATCAGGAACTCAGTTTTGGGTGAGTGCCTAAGAGTGGCATAGTGCACTGTTCCAACTGCACATTTTCTCAGCATTCAGCACATGAAGAGTGGGAGCAAGTGACTGGGCTTATTTCCTGTTGCTGGTCATAGGATCACCATGGGGGCAATCTAGATATAGCCTTAATTGCTTTCTATCAAACTTTTTCCAGTTTAAATACACCTCTTAAAATGTGGTGCCCATAAGTAATTATCTGAGCTGTAATTGCTGTCCAGTATAATACAACAACCCTACAGAGTACTAGTAATAGATTTTTTTCAGGGGCCTGTGGGGTGGAGCATCTGAAGTTGTAGGGCTTAGATGTCTCAAGCATATTTTAACAATCCTTGCAGCAGCAGGTTACTGAACACCACTGTTCCCCTACTTTACCAGTGGCAGGTAAGGGGGCTATGTCTTGTAGTTGTGTGACAGGTTGATTGTGTATTTTTAGTCCTAGGTTAGACAAGGTTTTGTATGGGTTGGCTTGGATAGAGATGATCACACCTCAGGAAGAGGTCGGACTAGACAACCTTGTGAGGTCCCTTCCAGCCTTACTTTTCTGTGATGTCATGAACCAAGCAAATGAGAACAGACGGCCAAAGGGCAAAATCAAGGGAGAAGGATGGAATGAGAGGGGAGTATCAGAGAGAGAACTCAGGGAATTCCCTGATGCAGCCTACTAGTGCCAGGGCTGAATGGAAGTACTGGTCAAAATAATAGGTGATGCTTCTGTACTTAGCTCATCAGGAATATGTAGGCTACAGGAGTTCTTAAAGAGGGGTATTGTGTACAGCCACAGGCTGAAGACAGCTTGTTTTACATATGACATTCTTCAACTTACTGCAACTAAATATAGCATTTATCTTCCACAGAAGCTTTGAACTATTGACTCACATTCAGTTTATATCTGATGCTAGAGGAAGAAGTGAAAATTATTGTACATTTAAAATGGCAAGGTTTATGCAGAAAATCCCTTCTGCCATTAAAATCTGTGAAACTTCTGAAGGTACAGCAAGAAGGTAAACTTCCCATTCTCAACAGCTGTGCCCTCAAGCATGCTTCCAGCCTCCTAAACTGGTAGCAGTGTATCCACTTTCATGTGGTGCTCTAAGCAGGGCAATTAACACTGCTGAGAAACAGTGCCAGTTAGCTTGCCACTAAGTTAATTCGCCCATCCATGCTGGCATGACTACAGTGCTTCCAGTTTAGGAACAGTGCAGAGCAGTGCAGCATGCTTGACGATATCAGCATGGAGAAAGGTAAGTTTACTGAGTAGATACATCCTGAGCTATTAGTGCCTACCTGTACTTGTCCAGTCTGTATTTATTTCTTTGATTATTCCTTACTGCTTGAAGTTGTTTGGATATAGCTGAGCAAATGCCAAAATTTCCACTGTGTGGGAAATCCCAATACTTTGCCATTTGCTTTCAGCCCAATCAGGATAAAAAGTTCAAAATGTTTAATGAAACTAAATATACAAAAATAGTTTCGTGTGAAAACATATAATGCATTTGTTTTGACATTTGCAATCTAAACGAAATAGTTCAAGATACATACTGCATATCGGTTTGTTGAACTGACAAGGAAAATTTGATTTCAAGTCAGTTAAATGGCATTTTTCCATTCCTGGCACATTGTTTCATGAGTACAGTACTGTGGGAGGCTGCTGCCCTCATCCTCTCCTTTGGGTCAGGCTCCCTGGCTATCTAACATCTTCTGAGATAACCCCAAAGTCATATGATTCCTTTGATGCACCAGGCTGCTTGGTCTGAGGGGAATCTACTTTGCATAATGGCAGATGTAGTCCTTCAAGAAGACCAGCCCCAAGGGATGGAATGGGGGCTTGGTTTACAACTTCTATGAGGGGAAAAACTGGTTGGAAAATGCATCTTAATATTTTATCAACCTGATTACAAATAAAACATTTTAGCTCAGGGCAATAAAATGTAGACCTAACCAATCCAAAATGAAATATTTCTTTTAGATTTTCCTAATGCAAAAGCAATAATTTTAGCTATGGAAATTTGCCCACGGAACATTTTAATTATGTAGAAACTGCATTTTCCATCAGAAAATCTTTCAAATGGAAATTTTAGATCATTCTTCAGTGCATTAAGATCATAGCATATTTTAATCTTCTCTTCCAATCCTTTCCTTAATCACACAATATATTTGTGATCTCATGTACCTTTCAATCAACTTCCTCTTGGTTTACTGAACTTCATGTTGTGTCCTTTAAGTTGTTAATAAAAATATTGAAAAGTATTGGCCTGTGAAATTATCAGGGCTATGACTGTCATATTTTATGTCTAAACAGTCCTTAAAACATTTAAGTTGCTATCCTAATACACATACACATAATGCTGTGTGGGCCTTGATATGTAATGATGTAATTATTATATGTATAATATAATAATATTATATTGTATTATCATATGTAATGATATGTAATTATGTAATAATACATAATTATTTTGCATTTAGATTTTTAGCCATTTGTGTATAAATATTTCTTTCATTTGCATCCATATAATTTTAGGTTCCAGGTAAGGTCATACCAAGTGCATTACTGAAATCATGCTATACTGTGTCCATAGTATTTTCTTTATCCTCTAAGCTGATTACTTTATTGGCATGATTTTTGACCCTTCCCTCCTCCCCTCCTCCCCTGGATAAATCATCATGTATAGCTTAAAATTATGTTTTTCAACTAGCCATTCATTGCTAACTGCCTATGAACCAATCTTTTCTTGCCCTTGTGCCTTTCTAGTTGTTTAAATTGTTATCTTACAGGGAAAATAAACACCAAAACAACTTAAGTTTTACATTTGCATTTCTAGTTTTAAAAAATCTCCTGACAGTCTCTATCCATATTGTTTCAGTTTCCCCGCTTTTCTGATATACATTTGGTAGAATTTGGCCCAATAATGATAATAGGTGTAACATTTTCCTCGAGGTGTTTCTCTAGTGATTGTTTTATTTGAAGAATTTACCAGACATTTAAAATTGATTGACTGGGGAGCAATATACTGTCTTGAAATTCTGAGGTCATATTCTACACTATGTATTCATTAGTCAGGATTATTTAATACCTCTCTCTTTTTTGTTGATCGCTTTTCATTGCTTGCTTCCTGATCACTAAACTATTGATTCTCTCCTTGGTTTCTCTGTTTGATTTTCTGTTTTGTCAAAGGTAGAATATCTATCATGACTGTATATGTTAAATGTTTATGTGCAATCATTGGTTTCTCCTCTTCCTTCACTTTGATGCTTCATGTCCCTTCTTTCCCATTCAGTTTTTAATCCTTTTTTTTGTCTCAAATAAAGTTCCGTTTGTTCCATCTGACTTTCTTAGGTACTCTTAAAGATATCAATCACCATCCAAATAGTTTTGCTCTGCTTGTTCCGGAGTATAAACCATCGTACATCTTACACCTGTATAGACATCATTATTTTCATTCCTAAATAGGAATATTGTACAAGCCTCACGTCGGGCTGAGCTCCCTTCGTAGACAGGTTTACAGTGGCTTTTCATAGATTTCAGCTTCCTCATTTTTTTAAGCCGCCTAACGTTAACACCCCGCCTTGGAAACTGCCTAAATAACTCCCATTTGCAATCTTCATAAGCACATGAGAAGTGCCACACTGGATCAGACCGATGGTCCATCTAGCCCAGAATTCTGTCCCCAACAATGGCAGGAGTAGATGCTTTAGAGGAAGAACATATGAACAAGGTCTGTCTAGAGTGATCTATCATGGTCATTCCCTCCTTGCCATCTATCCTCATTAGTTTAGATGTGCCAGAAGATACACCCCTGACTGTTCTGTTTATAGCTATTAATAGAGCTATTGTTCAGAAGTTGGTCTAGTCCCTTTTTGAACCTGGCTATACACTATCCTTCTCTACAATCTTCTGTGGTAATGAGTTCCACTAGTTAACTATGTGCTGTCTAAAAAAGTACTTTCTTTTCTCAGTTTTAAACCTGTCTCCTAATTTCAGTGGGTGTCCCCTAACTCTAATATTCTAGTATTTTTCCCTTCACTGATAAGCTAATTTTAGGTTCTCTGTTTATTAGCTGCCATCTCTGCTAATCATGTCAGTATCTCAGTTCACTGCTCAGCACTTAAACTCCACCTCAGATTAAACTAATTTGTTTTCACTCTGTTCTTGTCTTGCTCAGCTGCTAGTAGCTCTCAGAGAGTAAAAGTAGGATTCAAAGCATTGGTGACGCATAGGGGGTGCACGTACACACCCTGAGCATGACGGTGCACCCCCTGCGAAAAGGCACCACCAACACTGCTGACGGTGCCTGCAGGTGGTCGCCCCTTGCCAACTCCCCCCCTCGCTGCTGACACCGCTGGCGGTGTTTGCAGATGGTCTACGATCACCACTGGCCGCTGGCGACACTGCCAGCAGTGTCTGTGGGTGGTCACTGACTGCTGGTTGGCGCTCGCCGTCCCTCCCCCCGGCCAGCGACAGCACCATGGCTGCCTGTGGGAGCTTCCCATTTGCTGCCACCAGGCTCCCGGCAATGTCAGCACCGTCACCGCCTGCGGGAGCTTGCTGTGCCCCCCAGCCTTCGGGGGCATGCAGCATTCATGATTCAGAGTGGTTCCTTAGCTAGAGTTCAGGTGCCCAAGTTGCAATGATGGCTCTGTGCCAGCAGCCATAAACCTCAATAAGTACTCAAACTCATTAAGTACTTCCAGTTTGGACAACAAAATTGGTAGGCATTGCAAAGATTAGGCATTTTCTGAACCACCCTGAATCTCTTGTCTGTTTAGTCTTTTTTCAAGACTGTCAAGAATCAGAAACCTTGTTAAAGAGCCAAGAAGTATCTGCATGCATGAGTTATTAACAGTTATGTTGTACCCCTCTGCTTTACTTCAGGACAAATCTCTTCCTATCATAATTATTTGGTGGGACCTCTTATTTGTTAATACTTTTTACTTCCTCAACCAGGCTAAACTTTTCATACAGTGCTTCAGGCCATGCACCTTCTATTTCAGGAAAACAGTATGGACTTCAGGTCAGTCTTGTTTGTAGGTACATCAGGTACATTGGTAGCATTGGATTGTTTTTCTTCCGTGGAGCAAAACTCATTCATAGCTTAACTTACTGTGTAAGCTAATCTTTGTACGTTTTTCTGAAGTGGCAATGATTGTGGCATTAAACATTGTACAGCAGTCAAAGACAGAACTAAATGGCCATCTCCTCACAGCCTGCCTTATTTTCAGTATGCAGATCACCAGAGTCCCCACCTTCAGAGTCACCCAGAGGAGGGTAGTGAGACTTCTGTGCGTATCTGCTCCACCCTGTCTTTCACAAATATATTTCTATATCTTAGGACACAGGCTGCCATCAAGATAAATTAGGTTGAAAACACCAGCTCAGACAGACCCTGCTATTGACCTGCCTGATCAGTTTTAAAATGGTTTGCTACCTGGGAAAGGAAGAATGACGACTCAGTTTCAATTCTTAAAAATTAGCACTTGTAGCTCCATGCAGTAGCAGCAAAGGGTACCTAAATCATCTTTCTTTCTTTCTTTCTCCTCAACATGACAGTACTGGCAGTAAAGAATGTGGATCCATATCTTCAGAAGAAAGGCAAAGATGTGCATGGGATTTGTGCTTGGTGCAGTGTTCCTCAGGGCTGGCTTTTCTCAGGCAGAAGAAACAGGAGAGAACACTACTGCTTTTCCCATTGTCAGCAGTGGTGTCTCTGTATCTGTCAAGAAGTTTTGTGAAAATGCTGGAGAGGAGGGTAATTTTGACTCCTACAAGACCTCCTTCAGGACAGTTCATTTTAAGCACTACTTTATGCCATCCAGGGTGCATCTACATGAGACGTTTCCTGCAGAGTTGACTAATTAGCTTTGCAGTAAGTACCACACGTCTATACATGCACCCTTATTAGGCTGGAGTAAACTAAGTAACTCTGCAGTTGTGTAGTACTTATAAATCCAAGTACTATTGTTAACAAATTTTGAGGGAGGTAGGAAGGATGAAAAAAAACAAACAAACCCTGAGGTCATTCCAACCAGTGTGAGAAGTTCATTGATTAATGACCAAAAACAAGATTAATTGCCAAGGATAAGCATAATTTTATGGGACAAGTCTCTCTCTGCCACAGAAGGTCTCATCCTGCTTCTTCACAGCAGGAGGGGGGGAAATCCTTCTTTAATGTTCCATTAGGCAAGCATCTTGGTATGTGCAGCAGGCCCACAGGTGTGAAGAGTTGCCTTCCCAATTCCTTCCAGTTACATTCCCTATTTATGGGTGGCTGGTAAACAAGATTTTAATATTCTAATCAAAGATCCCTGATTGGCTTTATTTAAATTTCTTTGTTTCACTGGCAGATAAGGTTCTTTGGGTAAATGTGAGATCTTTTATTAGACCAACTAAATGGTTGGAAAAAATTGTTCTTTGCAAGCTTTCAGCTACAAACACCCTTCTTTAGGGCAGAAGGAGAGTCACTTTCATATTTGTTTCATTGGAACCTTCATAACTGGATCAGACCAGATTCTTGCAAATCTGGAAGGTGTCACTTAATTGGGATTAATATCCTGCAAACCTTACTTACACTGGGTTGTTACTTTGTTCTTATATCTAAGCATCTACTATTAGCAAGATGATAACATTCACTACATTTGGTCCTTTCTTCTAATTTAATAGAGTTAATAGATAAATACGGTTGGATGATCTCCACAAGTTATTGTCTGAATGTAAACATGTTTCCTGCTTTCCTGTTTTAAGCAAGCTGTCTGGTGACCCTCCCCCACTCAGGTCTGTCACTTACAGGTTTTACCTTGAAATATAAATGTAGGCTTCTGTTGTGCAAAATCAGCTTGATACTGTAGCTGGCTATGTGCTCTGAATCACGTAGGCCCACATGTCACAACTGCTTCAGTTTTCTGATAGCCACATATGTCACGAATGTCAGTTTTGTACCAACACTGTCTTGCTATGGAATTTTTACTCTGCAGTAGTGTACATGTAGATGCTGCCCCAGCTGGCTGGAGCACAAGGGTGCCTGCCACCTAGCCCCACACTGAAGCACCCTCATTCTCCAGCCAGCCCCTCCACATACAGCGCACTGAACTGGGGGGAGCAGCCCCAGGCTTGCAGGCTGACCCCCAGAGCCCTGTGTCAGGTGGGGCAGCTATGACCTGGCTCAGCGTGCTGCAGTCCTGGGCACACATTCAAATACTGCACCTGGAAATAATAAACTCTGGAGCAATAAGTGCCAGAGTTTATTGTTTCACATTAAGGCTAAGTACAGATAGTCAAAAAGCCCAAGGCTGAATTGATTCAGTCTTTGCAGGTTAGTGTAAGCTGCAAAGACTGAATCAATAAGCAAATGAACAGACATTCACTTTCGATTCAGGAAATGCAGCCACATGCCTGCAGTGGCTCAAGTCAGAAGCCAGGGGGCACTAAAGCATGACTCTCTGGCACGTAGCCAGCATGGGCTGTGTGTTTGCTTCCTCTTCCTGCTGCCCCCGAGGTCTCTGGGATTTGCAGCCCACAATCACAGTAGCAGGACTCTGCAGAGTTGCTCATCACTTCCTCTTCCTGCTTCCAGGTGCCTCGGGGATTTGTAGTCCACAGTCACAGCCAGCAGTAAGTTTAGCAGGGCAGGGCAGCTCTGTACTGTGGGGAAGGGAAGTTTAACTACTCTCCCTGGCCCCAGCTACCAGCTGGGGTTTGCCTGGAGGGGGACCAGTGAGCCAGCCCTCACTGTTCTCTGGAACAGACAGCTCAGCCCAGCCCAGCCTGGCCCAGCCCAAGGCTGCAAAACATCCTGGTATACTGGAGGACTCTGATTTAACTTGAACCAGGAAGGGGTTTGGGACAGAAGTTTCATAAACCAGTTTGACCTAAATCAGTTAAGTCTGATACTATATTCGACCAGGTTTATCATAAACCAGTTTCAGCCACTTTGAAACTGGTTTATGTGTACTGAACTTCTGTTATGGGTTTAAACCAGTTTCTGATCACTCAAACCAGTTTATGTGTAACTTCTGTCCTTAGCCCAGTGACATGTGTAGACATGCCCCCAGTTAAATGTTTCCCTTAATCTTACCACTAAACCTTGTTGCTCCTCTTTTCTAGGGAGACAGTCTACTTTTGAGGCAAGGGTGCATTGGAGCCTTTCAGAAGGCATCTTATTTAAGTGTGCCTTTCTTTGTGAATTCAGACAGCCCTTACTCATACACATCTCATATTATACACACTTTTCTTGATCAAAACGTAAAATGATTGTTTGTACTCAGTCATCTAATGTCCGCATCAAAATGCTCTGCCCAGCAAAGTAGGCTCTGCTCATTCTGTTCCTATATTTAAGGAAAATATAAAGAAAAAATAACAGATATAAAGAATAATAATCCAATAACAACAAAAAAGCAGATATACCAATAAAGAAGAGTGACTTGAATCTTACTACTCACATCTGATCTCCCATTCAGTAGGAGTTAAGTATCTCCTACTCAAAGCAAAGCAGGACTGACTGTGCTGCTATTTCAAATATGGTGGCCTCTCACTGCTCTAGAATTTCGTTCTTTCATTGTATGCAAATATAAATAAGTAGCTCTTTTTAATAGTAAGATTATTTTCATTCCAGTAATTCATCTATTGTTTTTGTAATCTCCCAATGCTCAGTAAATAAATATCAGTAAAGACTTTTACTTAAATCTCTGATGATTATTACAGCCTTGATCACTCATATCACCTTCAGTTTGGGACCCAACTGTGCAGTCTTAATTCAGATTAAATGCTCTTTGAAGTCCATGTGAGTGTGCCTGAGCAAGAATATCAGGACCAAGCCCTTTAAATGATGATGAGTTAGCATGCCAGTACAGTCACTTGAAACCCACTGTCATCCACATCTTGGACATCAAAATCACTTTCTCCCACCAACACCAGTTAAGACGTCTCTGGTTCACAAATGAACTACAGTAGATACAATTTATGGGATATAATTACTCCATCCACCAATCCCACAAACATTTTTATAGGCTTTATAATAAGGCCAGACCAGAACCGTGGATCCAGCCAGTCCCCATCAAGACATCAAAGCAAGTCATCCCCCGAACAAACGCTACCTGCAGCAAGCCCAGTCCAGATGGGCTCAGTGAGGCAATCAGGGCAGCCAATCCCCTGAAGCCACAGGCAGGATGTCCCTTTCCCCCTCGCCTCCTGCTCTCCCCCTCCCCTGCCCCACCACTCCAGCCCTTAAGAGCCAACTGTATGTAGACAACCATAATTTATAAGGCATTCAGCACTTCTGCAAACCACTATTAAAACATGAAAATGTTTCATGTGAAACATGAAAATGTATACAACAGATCAGCTCTTGGACAAAGAGGCTATGGCACAGTCTAGATAAGACCAAAGTAATGGTGATTGAAAGGCGGTTACAGTTAATGCACTAATCCCTACCATCTGCAGAAATTGTGTATGCCTTACTTGCTCAAATGGTGTGAAATCTCAGGGTCCTGGACTCACTGGGCATCTACATGAGATGCTTTACTGTGAAGTTGACTAACTAGCTCCACAGTAAAGCGTCAGTCACTGTCTACATGTGCGGTGCTTTTAGGCCACAGTAAACGAATTAACTCCTACAATGGAGTAGTTACATGCAGTGAAATGCACATATAGACAGTGATGGAGCTGGCTGGGGCATGAGGGTGCTTCCTGCCAGCTAGCCACTCTCCCCCCCGGCCACCTGCCCACCCTGAAGCACCTTCATGCCCCAGCCAGCCCTGCCACAGCACATTAAGCCAGTTTGGAGCAGCCCCAGGGCTGGCAGGTTGAGCCCCCAAGAGTCCCCTGCCAGCCAGGGCTGCTCCGCCTCAGCTCAACATGCTGTGGTCCTGGGTGCGTATGCAAACACTACTCCCAGGAGCAATAAACTCCAGCACTGTCCTGGTGTTTATTGCTATGTGTTAGTTGCATGTATAGACACACCTACTGTATCTGAAAATAAATGTGAAGGCAATGCATAGATTCCAGCTGATGCAGAATATGGTTACCCACCTTTTCTTTGGTGTAGACCAGTAGTGCTCAGCCTTTTGGCTTCATGGGCCAAATGGATGGTGCAGGGCTGCTCCATGGGCCAGATGGGCTGCCCCATGCCCCAGGATCAGGCCTGTATGCCTAGATCTGGACTGTGCTGCGCCTATCCAGCCCCATGGATAGCTGAGATCATGGCCCCTGACTCCACACCACCTCCATCTGGTCCTGCATGCTGCAATCAAGGTCCCAAGACCCTGTACTGCCTGTGCCCAGCCCTGTGTGCTGTAATCAGGGCTCTAGGACCCCATGCTGCCTCTGCCTGGCATTGCATATGGGGATCAGGCTCCAGGGCCCCTGCTTCCTCCACCTGGTCCCATATGTGGGGATCAGGCTCTGTAGGTGGTGCCACCAGCATCACTTCTGCCGAGCCCCACATGCCAGGATCAGGCCCCATGCCATCCTGCATCCCAGATCTAGCAAGCAGAGCCATGGCCCATGGTGCTCCCCACAGACAAGGTGCTAAGGTTTGGATCCGGCACACGAGTTGGGAGTTGAAAACCCCTGGCATAAACTGCTGTAGCAGTGGGAGGGGGATAAATCCCAGGCAAACCTCCAATAAATTAGATTCTATACCTGGGAAATATTGACTGTTCAGAGTCAATATTATAGTGTTTTGTATCTCTTCCCCAAATGTTGTTCAGCTAATTAATCATTACATGTCACTTAACTCATCAGTTATGTTTACTTATTGTCAGTTTGTGGTGGTGTTTTGGGGGGTTTTGTTTCTTTGGTGAAAGGAGTATGAGAATGGGCTGCATGATAAACACGTTGATTGATATTAACAAAATAATGAAGTGTTTTATGAGCATAAACATGTACTGTTTGTGTTACGGCACTTTTCAAAATGTTTCAGCTTAGCTTTGGCTTAAGACATAATTAAGACTTTAGAGACAAATTTTCAAAAGAGGCCCAACCAGGGCTCATCATAATTTTACATACACAATTATTTGTGCTTGCAATTTGGTGCAAGCACAGAAGATTGCGCACTCAAAATGAAAGGGTCAGCAGATTACTTTTTTCTTTATTTTAATTTGTAAGTGAAGTTACTGCTTCTGAAGTGAGAAACTCGGGCGTACTAGCTTAGTAAATGTAGACGCTTTGAAAAATTGATTATACTGTTGTCACCAAATCCCTGTCCAGATCTACAAAATCTCTATTATTCCCCCCATTCCCATCCTTGTCTCTTCTTTATCCAGAAGCTGAAATCATGCTGAGCATTAGCGGGGTGATAAAAGATGTGTAGAAACTGAGGCTATGGGGCGAAATAATTAGTCGCTTTCATTGCTTAATCAGACTGGTGATGTATTTAAGCAGAACATGTAAAAGTCAGAAGCTAGGGAAGGCACCTCTTGAGGATACATGCAAGCAATTGCAATAGCAGGGCTTAAATCATCTAACCCAGTAGGTCCCAGAGTAGGCCTAGTGATCTGTTGGGATTGTACAAAAATAATGTCCCTTTTACTAAAATAATAACAGGGGAGGTCACTTCACTCACCCCGGCACCCTTGGGTATTTGACTTGACCAAATTTTGCTCCTAGCCTGTAGTTGTCTGGACTTGACCGATAACCTGGCTCACCCCTCCTGGGTAAAAAATGCCTTTGGGGTGGGGGGGAGGTAAGAGCTATCAGGGGCAACTGAAAGAGCAGCTCTGCCCTCAGCTACATATCTGGCCTTTTGGCCAAGGTCAAGCGAGGCAGGGGGCTTCTGAACCCCAAAGCCTCCAGGCCTGGGGCTTGGACATGTCTGCCTGCCTGGCATGAACACCATGTGCCCCTGGAGGCTGGGGGGACATGGGAGGCTCCTGCAGGGGGCAGTGGCAGCGCTGTTGGCGGTGGGAGCAGGGTTCCCCCTAAGAGCTGTGCGGGGTCGCATGGCCACACAGGTGCACTCATGCCATGCTGCCAGGTGTACGTGCATGGCCGCGCATGCCGCGCAGTTTAGAGGGAACGCTAGGCGGGAGCATGGCAGTGGCAAGCGGTGAGCTCCTGCAGGCAGCCATGGTGCTGTCAGCGGTGGGGGGTGGTGAGCGCTGACCAGCAGTTGGGGGCCACCCACAGACACTGCTGGCAGTGTTGGCGGCGACCAGCGGCGATCGGGGAGTGCCTGCAGATGCTGCTGGCGGTGT
>NW_005842072.1:1552427-1566393 GCF_000455745.1 Alligator sinensis
TGCGAGGTACTTGATGGAGCCGGTGCTGGCGCCGCGGGAGTTGGCGGGCGCGAGGCGCTGGGGGGCTTGTTTTCTCTCCGTGTATTTTTAAGCAATGATTAATCTTTTTTTTGTGGGGGGGGCACGTCCCCTCTCAAGTGCTCGCAGCCCGGAGAGCTCCAGGCCAGCCCCTCGCCTGCCAAACCTCTGTCTTGCTGGGCCTCGTCGGCTCCGGGCTCAAACTTGGCGAGCGGGGTCCCCCTTTTTTGTCCTTTTTCTTTTCTCTCTTTTTTTTTTTTTTTGAGCCTGTGGAAGGCGGTGGGCTGAGCCCTGCGGTGTAAAGCGGGGAAGGAAGGGGGGTGTTGTACAGGCTGGAATAGCATGCAGGTGCAGTCGCCGCTGGCTGAGCTTTTCCTTTGCAAAAAAAAAAAAAAAAGAATTGGATAATACCGGCTGGATGTACTAAGGGCTGTCGTACCAGTGGTGCTGACCGTCAGAGCCAGGGTAGGGGGAAAAAGAGAGATACTCCAGCTTATTTCCAGGGTTGCGGAGAATGCTGCTTGCCGGGACATGTGCAGTCACATTTTTCTTTGAGGATTTTTTTAGCATGTGGACTACTGCAAATTGCCATGTGCCTGGCAAAGCCCTGCTCCACTTTTCTATGGGTATGCAAAGTGACTGATTGGTGGCAATGTGTGCCCACGTACGTGAATTCAAGATTTAGTCCGCCGCGCTCTGGCCAGCGGCAGCGTTAACGAGAGGAGTCGTGAATGATGTCCAGCTTTGACAGGATTACTGACAACCTATCATAATGGCTCCTTGGGAGTCATTCTAATCTGTTGTGTTAATGAGCCAAAAAACTAGTTTCAAAGTAGACCTTGATGTGACAAGAGAGTAAGTGCTCCTCTGAAACCGTGTTGAAAATCTGCTTATTTATGTGCTACCCTGGATGTAATAAATAATAAAATCTCATAATCTGCTGAAGGGAGAAGGTCACTGGAACAGAATGTTGTCAAAGAAGAATGGTTTCCTTTTGTAAATCAATGTGAATACAAATTCGGGGCGTTTATGTAAAATAAGTGGATGTTCATTTTCCAAGCAGGAAGACTTGATCCTGCTATGTGTAATTACCACGACCTTATAAAACTCCATTCTGATGGTATCATAAATGTTTTAATGATACTATAAAAAGAGTGGAGACTCAGTTATTTTAGCTGATGAATTTTGGTGTAGTAATTTGACACTTGTTTGGTAATGGATCTTTTCTCTTCGATATGTGTTTGTAACTCACAAAGGCCTCGGACCTGAAGTCACTTACACATGTACCGTAAGCGTGGCACACAATCCCATCAACTTCAGATGTTAGTAATCTGTTCAGATTATTGCAGGATAGGACCACAAAAGTTACCAGATATAGCAACAGAAAAAGTGCCCCCTGTCAGGCCAAGTACCACTGATCTCCTACTTCTTTCTTTTTTTTTTAAAAGAAAGGAAATGTGGTGGGTCGCATACAGAGACAAGCGTAGCTATAACAATGCAATTTAGAAATGTACTGTTTTTCTGTTTATCCATTTATAGACAATAGCAAAGCATTTAAGTGAAGTGCAGTATATATATATTATAATCTGCCTGGCAACTGACTCCCCAGCCCAGGCCCTGGCTTCTTTACTTTTCATTCCATCCAGGAAGAGCACACGCCGACTGCTGAAACTTCCTTAGCCTGATGAAGGGTTTTTGAACTCGAAAGCTTGCTTAATAACTATTCTCCAACTATTTGGGTTGGTCTAATAAAAGATATCAAATTCACCCAAGGAACCTTATCTGCCTATGTCCTTAGACCAACACGGCTACAACCTACACCCGTGCAGTATATATGAAATTCAGACTGGTAGGGGCTTGGTTTTCCTCTTGAAGAAATAAAAAAACCCCCCATTGTTAACTGAGTTCTCAAACTATTTAGTGGAAGGAAGGAATACAAAAAAGTTAAGACAGGTGGAGTTGGAGAAACAAGACAGGAAGCTACAGATTAAATGTGTGACCTCTCCTGAATCCAACTGTAGAGGGACCAAAGCAAATCACCTCTGGGTAGGCGTTCTACAACTGAGGACCTCCAGGAAAGGCCACTGAAAGGCCACATTGGATTTAGGGTTTGCCCTACTCCATCACAATTTCACTTAAGTTCCAAGAATGGATCATTATTAATCAGTTTTTAGTTTTGGAAGTTTTTATTTTGCATTTGTGTCCTTTCTTTTAAGTTTTTTGAACACAATGGGTGGTATAGATTTCATTTTGTTTAATCGGTGAACAAGAGAAAATTGAAAAACAACCTGATTGTGTATTTCTATGTCATATGGTAATGATAGGTATAACGAATTTCATTCTGCACCAGTATGCACTGTCACATTTCTCTGAGTTAACTAAGATGTTACCAAGCCTTGGGTTTGGTAATAAAGTCCTGATCCTAAGAGAGAGAATTGTAAACGGGCCAGAGGCTGAATTTGGGATAAGTGTGAGGGATGATGAAATGGGTAGTTCGCAACTCTTAGAGCTGTTGCTTCAAGCTGATTGAAGACTGACTGGACACTTCTGGCTTATGTTTGGGTCCTATTTTGACAGTAGTCTTTACAACTGTATGACATGGAAAGTGCATATTTTAAAAATGAAAGTTGGATGTGAAGAACAATGACACCTACAGAAAAATTGTACCAGTTTCCCAAGTCTTACAAGCTAACACAATTCATCCCTCGATACAGACGTTAGCAGCAAGTGTAAGCGCTATCAGTTTAAAAGCTATTGGTCCTCATGCCAGATCTTGTCTACAACAGTCTTTGGTTCTAAGCATTGATAGAGTTATTCCTGAGGGTAATTTTTGGCAAGATAATAGCAAGAGCTGGAGAAAACACACCACTCTCATCGGTTGATTGTTATCTTCACCAGATTGCATTCACTAAGTCTTCCCTTTTCAACTGAGAAGAAAAAGCCTATAAATATGGTATATTTACAGAAATTAATTACATCTATTCATTTTCAAGTACACTGAGAAAGTAGTATTTTCTTCTTCATTCCAGTACAGATGGTCTGGTATGTCACATCAATAATTCAGCTCTACACAACCACCAGCATGCTCCCTTCTTTTTGCACCACCTTCATAGGTCACCTTGGTTTACTGATTACCTGTAACAAATGAGGAAGTGGCAAAGACACTGGGGAGTTGGGAGAAGTCCAATGATTAATCTATCTCTGACAAAAAGGGTTCTTACCATGCTGTTTAGCAGTCTGGATGGGAAGATAAAGACCCCTGCTATCTTCTGCCTTTGCATCATCTGGATTGCGGAATTTCTAAGATGCATCTCTTTAGCAGTGCGAGAAGCTTTTAATTTTTTTCACAAAAATTTTGGGTGGATTCATATCACCCTCATGGGATTCAGGATAATGGGATCAGAATGGAAGGAACCACCCAAAATGTCATCCCTTAAAAAAATTGTCCCACGTGAAGAACTTTACAACATTGAAAGCAATATGTATGACTTCATGATAACTCCCGGCTGGCTGTGAGGCACATTGGCTACCATCAAACAAGCTATTGTCTGGCCTCTGTCAAATAAACCAATTTTGGATAACGATGTCCTGGAGGACTCGCCTCCTCTTTCTGAGAAGGATCATTGAGAAGGTGATAGCAGGCCAATTCCAAAAAACAGCTCACCATCAAAAGACTGGTCACAGCATGAGCAATAGGAAAAGGCAAACCATCTGTAATGCTTACCCATCTTTAACAATCTTTGGCACCA
Source organism: Alligator sinensis (assembly GCF_000455745.1). Taxonomy (NCBI): domain Eukaryota; kingdom Metazoa; phylum Chordata; order Crocodylia; family Alligatoridae; genus Alligator; species Alligator sinensis. The sequence goes on from NW_005842072.1 coordinate 1,556,195, forward strand.
TTAGTAATGAGATATTTCTTATTCAACTGTAACACTCAGCACTTGAAGACAGAATAGAATAGTTCTGTTCATTTCTGTCCGCTCCTCCCTCAGAGTTGGGGGATGACTGTCTGACTGCTGCTTCTCCCAGGGCTTTCAGCTGTGAGGTTAAAAAGCTACCAATCATTTTATCTTGTCATTCTACATCTGCGACACCTCTGAAGAAATCACATGAAGATGTGGACTGCAGGATAATCTATGCATTGATGATACCCACTTTGTATTTCTTATTATCTAAGATACCAACATTGCCAGGTGCACAGCAATTGAGATCTGGATGGTTGCAACTCAACCAGGATGAAAAAGAGATAATGATTAAAAAAAAGCACAGCACTTTGAGGAACTGGCAATTGAGGACTACCAAAAAAGGCCGCACTGAATTTAGGACTTGGCCTGCTCGATCAAAACAACCTGATTGCATCTTTCAGTGTTATATGGTAATGACAGGCATTGGCTTCCACTCTGTGACTGGCAATGTTTTGCCTTCTCTTTTCACGTGCAGATGTTAGTTAAGTCCCTATGTTTTTAATGACGTCTCAGCAAGCCTGTCAAGCTGAAGGCTAGTTCGACTCTTTGTGAAAGCCAAATGGAAATTCCAGCAAGTACAGAAAGCCATTCACTGTTAGTGGAATAGTCCAATGAAATTGCATAGTGAAAAGATGCAAATATAGGCACCGTGTGCAGCTCAGCAGCTAGGTGAAAGTCAAGATGGTTAAGTAGTATCCAAAGCTGTATATTACTAGGCTCAGGTTACCTTTATGACCAACTTACTATCCCCAAATGAACAATCATAATGTATGCTTATCTGCAGAGCTAGAAATCGCTACCTGTCAGGTGAGGCTGAGGCCTGTGGAGCTAGAAGTGTTTTCTCTAGCAGGCCTGTGCTACTGGAATGTGATGTTTTCAGAAGTATATTTAAACAGAAGCTTGGACTTATTACGAAACTACTGCAAGATGCACGTCTTTTCCCAGGTTTCTCAAGGTACTTCAGAAATCCTGACCTACTGTGTAAGTTGGTCATCTTCTTCCTCACTCTGACTGAAAGCTGCAGTCATCAAGGAACTTACGGGTTCTGCTGTTTTCTGGAATATTAAAGGCCATGCTATGGGGTGGTGTTTTGCTGTAGTGGTAGTAGTTGTGGTAACAAATGAAGTCATAAGTCTGTTTGACTGCAGGAGTCAGCTCATTGTTCTCATTGTTTATGTATTCAGATACTTTACCCAGGCCATATTTGTGTGTGTGTGTGTGTGTGTGTGTGAGGGGAAGGGAGGGGAGGGGGCATGTGTGTTCATGCACAGAATAAAACAGTTTAAGTATCAGAGGAAAGTAAGATTAGAAATATTTCAATAAATTTAGGTGCAGTAGAAATGTAATGGAGGAAAATCCCTTTACTTGCTTGACTCTTAGTTTGGTAGCTGTTCCTATCATCTGGAGGCTGACAACCTTTCCAGGCCATGGGCCATAACAGTCCTGCTTCAGTCTAGCATGGATGGAGTCGGTTTGGTGGTGCATCAGCAGCGAGGGGGATTTGCCTGAGTCCATGCTGGGGCCAGGCAGCTGGGAGCAGTTTCAGCACCACTTTCCCAGCCCCTACCACTCTGGCTGGAGCATGAGCACAGCTTCCAGCTGGCGGGGAACTACCCTGGGGCCAGGAACTACACCTATGCTGCTGCTGCTGCTACTGCTTCTTGCCAGCCTCCTGCTCTCTGGCTGCAGCACAAGTGCAGTGTCCAGTTGGTGGGGAGCTGCACTGTGGCTGGGAGCTGAAAGCTGTACCTGCATTACTGCCTCCTCTCCCTGCACACTCCTAGCTATACTGCGGGCTCAGGTGGAGGATGCCTAACCCTAGCTCAGTTCCTTACAGCTAGAAGCTGTGCCCATGGTGCAGCCAAGAGCAGGGGGTGGGGAGAAGTGGCGGTGATATGAGTGTAGCTTCCAGGTGCCAGCCCTGGTACTGGTACAGACAGAGGAAAACTTTCTGGCTGGGCAGATTGAAACCAGTGGCTCTGCAGACTGAATCTGGCCCACAAGCCTTATATTTCCAACCCCTGCTTTAATCCCATACTTTGATAAGTGACTGGAGTGTAGGATTGGACCCTTCATGTAGTCTGGTACTGGCACATAGTAGGATCCAGTCCTGGTTTGACTGCAGTCAGTAGGAGTTTTGTCAAGGATTTCAATGAGAACTATATCTCAGCACCAAAGAACAAAGAGAGGGTATTCTTCTGCTTATATATGTCTTTCTGCTTATATATGTTATAATACTGAGCACTGCATTACATGGAATATGTTTTTCTTTCTGAGAACTATGAATGATTGCAGAATTCACTGAATAAATATAACAGCGAGGCAAAGAAATGAGTGAATGTAATTATCCTGAATATATGGAAATATGAAGTCAGTTGCAGTGTTCATCAAAGTCCATTACAATGTTCATATTTATGTACAATAAAATATTCTACATTTACGCAATACTAAAATGTGGATAAAGAGAAGTTACAGATTTTTTTAAATGCTGTTAAAATGATTGGCCATCTAGTTGATTATGGGCCAAATCCCTCACCTATTGAAGACAATATCAGAACCTTGCCCTTTTATAAATCTTTAGATAATCTCAACTATAGCATAAATAACTTTGATTTAGATAGAAGTGATAGAATTCTAAATAACTGGATAATGTGTAAGTATCAAAAGTCAAGTCTATATAGAAAAAGAATAATTATACCATTGTGTTGTTTTGAAGGCATTTAACTTTTCAGATATGATTGCATAGGTAATAATGAAGGTAGTAAAAATATTGTTTTATCAATAATGCGCTCACCTGGAAAGCAGGCTTATAATGAAAAGCCAATTCATGTATAAATATCTGTTCTCTTACTACATGATAAAAGTAAGTCATGCCATAACATTTCTCACGAATATTCATAAAATATTACTGTAGTCAGTGGATATGAAATTGGGCTAAAATACATATATAAAGTTTTTTTTTCAAAGATGATTCTGTTAATTTCTAGTGAAACAGTTTGTCTAATATGTATGTTATGTAGTTCTGCTGAAATTGTGTTACAAACTGTATTCACATCATTATTTTCCTTAAAAAACTGAAAGTTAATTGGTAATCATGAAAGTGAGGCAGAGCTTACTCCTTGCTTGAGCCAGGAAGTTATGATGCATGCTGCTTCACAGAACTTCACTTGTACTTCTCAGTCCTGATCAGTGGCATCCATAAATGAATCTAGGATTTAGAAAAGGGAGGTACGACAGATGCAGTCAGCACTGTTGTTCAGACCACAGAGGGGGCTGGGGGGGAGTGGCACAGCTACTTCCCCCAGCCCCTGGCTGGACTACAACAGGAACCATCCTGGGGCTGCCCCCTACCCTCAGGTCAACCAGGGACAACAGCAGCTAGAAGGTCCCCCTTCTTCATGTGCATACTCCCTGCCCGGTCCCTCCACATTTCCTTGCTAACCTGGGAGCTTCAGCTGAGGGGAGTGGCTGCATGGGGTGCAGGACTTGGATGGGGCCAGGAACAACAGTGGACAGATCCCCCACCTTCCTGTGTCTGCTCACTGAGTGTCACCCACTTGAGGAGGGGAGGAGGGAGAACTCACTGTACTACATAGTGGAAGGTACAGTGTCACTGCAACTGCCTGTCTCCCCTTTCCTTGCCTTCCCTCCCCTCCCCTACCCACCCCGCCAAGGAATGCCCCTGGTAAGCATCCTGTGTTACTTCTAAGGTTTGATCTTGCATGAAGAGCCTTATATCTGTATTGCAGAAGGCGGTGCTGCACAGAAAGGCTCTTTATCTGGATGCTATTGAACTAGAAGAAACAGAGCTATGTTAATGCTGAGAGTTAATTAGTTATGCTGAGGACAGGGCTTATTAGCTAGTTCAGGTATTTGCGTGGCACTGCCTTGTGCCATGTAGACTCTGGCTTGCAAGCTAGCACGCTCAGGTACCTGGGGCATTTCTGCATAGCACTGCATCAAGCCATGTAGACATAGTGAGCACGCTGGCTACACCAAGTAGCCAAAGAAAGGATTGGAGGCAACTGCCAAATTTCTTTTCACTTACCACTTGAAATGAGGCTCCCCAAGATCTAGGGAGGTGTACATATCCATTGCACCATTCTATTGAACTCCACACTATTTTTCTAATACTAAACTTTCCCATTTGTAGTATCATATAATAGTATCATAGTGCTTAGGGTCAGAAGGGACCAAAACAGATCATCAGGTTTGACCCCCTGCCCCAGGCAGGAACAGGTGCTGGGCTCGTATCACCCCAGCCAAATATCTGTCCAGCTTCCTCTTGAAGACCCCCAAGGTAGGAGAGAGTACCTACTCACTCGGGAGCCCATTCTAGAGCCTGGCAGGCCTAACTGTAACGTATAACTGTAAAGTAATGTCTCCTGATGTCCAGCCTGAACCTTCTCTCTAACAATTTGTGGCCATTATTCCTAGTAACCCCGGGAGGTGCCCCGGGGAACAGAGCCTCCCCCAATTTCCGCTGGTCTCCCCTGGTGAATTTGTAAATGGCCACCAGATCCCCTCTCAGCCTTCTTTTGTGGAGGCTGAATAGGTTCAGGCCCTTTAGCTTCTCTTCATAGGGCCTGCCCCATAGCCCCTTGACCATGCGAGTGGCCCTCCTCTGGACCCTCTCAATGCTAGCCACATCCCTCTTGAAGTGCGGCACCCAGAACTGGACACAGTACTCCAACTGTGGCTGCATAGAGGGGAAGGATCACCTTCCTGGACCTGCTTGTGATGCATCTGTAGATGTACAACAAGGTGCAGTTAGCCTTACTTACCGCTTCCTCGCATTGGTGGCTCATGTTCATCCTGGAGTCAACAATGACTCCAAGATCCCTTTCTGCCACAGTGTTGACAAGAAGGGTGCTCCTCAGCCTATAGGTGTGTTGCTGGTTCTGACTCCCTAGATGCAGCACCTTGCACTTGTCTGCGTTGAATTCCATCCTATTCTCATCTGCCCACCTCTGTAGTTTGTCTAGATGGTTATTGAGTGGGATATAAGCAGGTCTAAGTATGCCTCTAAAATGTTTACCTATACAGAGAGGTAACGAAAATGCACCATCTATCATAAGTTATGGTGCTTTGAGGCACTGGGCCAGATCCTTGGCTGGGGTAAACTGTCATACCTCCATTGACTTCAGCCAACAGTATACGGAAGCTGAGGATCTAGCCTATTACGCTTCTATCAAGCGTAATAATATTGGATTTTGGTGAGTGTTAAGCAGCAACATCTTTGCGGGGAGGGGGGAGGGAAGAGAGGGAGGTTTACTACCTCTTTCTTCAGCAAAAGAGGTGCAGTTGCAGATAGGACGGCACCATGGTGCGCTCTCCACTCCATCCAGATATATCTTTTCCAGAGAGACAGGCATCATAGTATGGTCAGGTCAGAAAGAGACTGCCTGACCCTTCTGCTCTATGTGTGTATCAGAGCAGACAATTTTGTAAGGCATAAATTAGACCTATCATGTGACCAAGCAGTTAACTAGAACTTAATATTGTAATGAAAGATTCAAGCCAAAATGTTCAGAACTTTTTCTCTGAATTTAGGCCTTAAATGATATCTCTCAGGATTTAGTTTTCAAAAGTATTAAATATCTGAAAGTCTTAGTGTCTTTATTTCTATTGTAGTGCCTAAATGTGAACTTAAGAGAACAACTTAAGTTGGCCTTTGACACTGTCTCTCACCCCATCCTCATCAATAAATTAAGCAACTGTGGCATTGATGCCTACACAGTTGGATGGGTAAAAAATTGGCTGGTGGGGCACACCCAGAGAGTAGTAGTAGTGGTGGACAGGTTATACTCAACCTGGCGAGATGTGAGCAGTGGGGTACCCCAGGGCTCAGTCCTTGGGCGCGCACTGTTTAACACCTTCATCAGCGACTTGGACGAGGGGGTGGAAAGCATGCTGTCCAAGTTTGCTGATGACATTAAGATGTGGGGTGAGGTGGACACACTTGAAGGGAGAGAGAGGCTGCAACTAGATTTAGACAGACTACAAAAGTGGGCAGATGAGAATAGAATGGGGTTCAATGTAGACAAATGCAGGGTGCTGCACCTTGGGAGAAGGAATCCACAGCATACATACAGGCTGGGGAGTTCCCTTCTTGAAAGCACAGAGGCAGAAAGAGATCTCGGAGTCATTATTGACTCCAAGATGAACATGAGCCGCCAATGCCAGACCACAGCCAGCAAGGCCAGCCATACCTTGTCGTGCGTCCAAAGGTGCATCTCAAGCTGGTCCAGAGAGGTGATCCTCCCTTTCTATGCGACTTTGGTCAGGCCGCAGTTGGAGTACTGCGTCCAGTTCTGGGCACCGCACTTCAAAAGGGTTGTGGCCAGCCTGGAGAGGGTTCAGAGGAGGGCTACCCGCTTGGTGAGAGGGCAGCAGGACAGGCCCTACGAGGAGAGACTGAGGGACCTGAATCTGTTCAGCCTCTGCAAGAGGAGGCTGAGGGGGGACCTGGTGGCTGCCTACAAACTCATCAGGGGAGATCAACAGCAAATAGGTAGACCCTTTTCTCCCCAGCACCACCTGGGGTGGCAAGGAACAGTGGTAATTAGCTGATGGAGAATAGGTTTAGGTTAGAGATCAGAAGGCAATATTTTAGTTAGGGTGGCCAAAACCTGGAAACAACTTCTCAGGGAAGTGATCCTTGCTCCTACCTTGGGCAAATTGAAGAGGAGGGTGGATTATCATCTGTCTGGGTATTGTGAACCCAGAATTCATTCCTGCCTGTGGCAGGGGGTCAGGCTAGATCATCTGTTTGGGTCCCTCCTAACCCTAGCTACTATGAAACTATGATACTATGAACTTTAGTCAACCCGTATTTGAGAAGGTTGTCTGAGGTGTGCTCATAGTGGTTTCCTAAGTCAGCTTCCTTGAAGTATACCACAAGATAAATAGACAAGCAGGCCTCCTTCCTGGATGAGAATTTAATTATGTTTTATTAAAATGATTACACTTTGAAAATTAAGGAATAAAGAATGTGCTTCCTAAAAATGATAAGGTTTCCTTTCTGAATGTTTTGACTACATTCAAATGACATAATTTTTTGTTGTGTGGTAACTTAATTTTTCCCCCCCATTATAGTGTTGATTTAAACCCTTGAAATTGATGGGAAATCCTGTACTGTGATTATTTTTTGGCTCTAAGTATCCCTCCAATCAACAGAAAATTGGAAAACTTCCATATTTCTAATCAGGATACGTTCACAATTATTTTCACAAGTAGAGATAATCGAGGCCTCAGTCCTGCTGCCAGCTGGTGCAGATGGCACTATACACACAAGGTGCCTAGGGGCTTGGCAGTGACCTGTAGCTGGCAGTCTGTACCAGCTGGGATTACAGAGCTTCAGGTCTGGTGGTAGCTGGTTTCTCTGGTGCACCACACTTCAGAGTGTTGCATTAGTGTCCTGCCCTGTTGTTTTAAAGGACTGAATCCCAGATTCCTCTTTACCTGAGCAGTAGAATGCATCCCAAAAATGATTGTTTCACTTTTTAAAAATATTTTTATAAACAATAATGTTTAGGGTAAACATACTTTAAAATAAATATCTACATTAGAAATGATGAATCTGCAAAACAGAAGTCCCTTTTCTATCCTTTGCCAGTATATTGACATATGTTACATATTTTGAGTTATGCAACATACATCAGAGCTTTTATTTGACCTTCACAACAGAAATAATCTCGATATATTTTTTCTGGAGGCACAAATATTCATTTACCGTAAACTGCTTTATCTCCTAACTTAAAAAAAAAAGTCTGCTGCATGTTTTGATTTTCAGTTCAGTGTAAAACTCTTTTGGTTTATATAACTAATCCTGTGTCTGTGTATTATGCAGTAGCTACCTTTGCTATTGCTTGTACTGTTAAGATTTGAGGTATAATCTTTAAAAAAAAATATTTTTCTTGTTTATGTTTTAGCCACAAAATGCACTCATTGAAACTCTGGCATGATAGTACTAATACAGTGGGGACATAATTAGTGATGTCAATTCAGGAAACAAGTCAAGTTTATAACTAGCATTAAGTTTGGGAATAGTAAAGGTGTAAAACCAATGTGATTTACAAGGTAAGGGGGCAAAAAGTGGTGGCCCAGCAGGTAAAGCAGTTCAGTGAGAAGTGTAAAATAAAGAGATGTTTAACACTTCTGGTTTATCTTACACCTTCCTCTCAAACAACTTTGTCAGCATTCAGGTTATACTTCTGTTTCATGTGCCCTGAATTCCAAAGCAGTGCCATCCACTCTGTCCCTTACACATTACTTCCCAGGACAAGAACTTTGCATATTTATTCTGGTCCCTTCATGTAAAGGGGTTGAAAAGCCACCCTAACAGGTTGACTGAGGATTCCCTTGATATTGGGGAATCTCTAGCTGCCAGCTCTGTACAGTTCTCGTAGCTTGCCTACTCACCCCTTAGCTGACCTTAGGAAAAATGGCACCCTGAGTAAACTTAGATTTTGCCTTCCCCAACCCACCAGCGCTGCTGCCTTCCCACAGATGGGCTCTGTCCAATGGGACAGGGAGCTGGTCATGGCGTTTGCCCTGGGTTGTCAGGGCATTTACCCTGGAGAGTTCCCTAGCCCAAGGCATGCACCACCCCACCCTACCCCACCCAGGCGGCAGCGGGTGCAGCTGCTGTGGCCACTGCACACAGAATCCTGGCCAGCACCCCCTCCCACCATGCCAGCATCTCATGGGGCCCTGAGCAATGCCCCAGGCTGGTACCGTTATCTGCCACTTATGGCATGTGTGTGTGTATGTGTGGTCTCCGCCTGACCACAGTACCCTGGGCAATCATCTACAAGTTCTTCTAAGAGGGGCATACTGGGCATGTTGAGAGTGAGAAGGCTTTGCTGGAGCTGACTTCTAGTGAGCTCTCAGGAGTCAATGAGAATTAGGTCTGTCCCTGAGGAATCTGTAAATCAGTAATTCTCAGGCAGGGAGCAGGGGCACTCTGTGTGCCACAAAATCTTTTGAAAGGTGTCACAGGAAATGTTAGGAGATCAGGGGGGTGTCCGGAGTTAAGCAGATAAGGGCAGGCTCAGACCCAGGTGTAAGGAGATAAGCACAAGCAGATAAAGGCAGGCTCAGGTTTTTCCTGTGTGGCAGCTCCCCTCCCCCACCATCTAGCCCCTCTGTAAGGAGCTAATTAAGCACTGTAAGAAATAGGCTGGCTTTTGGAATGGGGGCCTGCACAATTCACAAAAGTTATGTAGGGGTGCCTTGAGACTAAAAAGGTTGAGAACCACTAGTTAGGGCCCATATTGGGCCCCAGCACTTCTGATGACCCGGGGAGTACAAATGTGGCTTAAAGTCACCTCTATTGAGTAGATTTCTGACACAGCTGAGGATCCAGTGTAGCAACATGCAACTTAATTACCACTTAATTTGATGCAGACTGCCATAATTGCTACACCTGCTCATACTACGTCTTTGCTTGAGCCACACTGGGTATATATATAAAAGCTTCTACAGAGCTTGCTGTAGCTGATTTTAATTGCACAACTGAATATACATTCATTGGTTTTACTCCTTCTCCAGAAATACATCTTTTCATAAAAGAGGCCTGATGCATATTGTAGACTGTGGCATGTTGGATGTTTTTGTTGGAACCATAGAGATATTCCAAAGGACTGTATGATGCATTTCAGAAGGACATTCTTAACTTCAGAAACACCTTTTATGCTTTTTTCTCCCAGCACCTACCATTAAAAAACTATACACTAAGCAAACATTTCTATAATATAAAAATGGAAAAAAGTAGAAGTAGATTGTAAAAAATAAACATTCTGCACAGGTGATTCAGCTTCAGTGATGTTCCAATGAATCTAGTCAGGGGTCTGATGGAACCCTGCCTACAAGGCAGATTCCCGCCAGAAAACTGCCTGGTTTCCTGCCAGCTGCCTGCCTAGCTCCTGAGCAGCATTTTATGCTAGGAGCATCAAAGCTTGGATGTAGTTTAGCTTGTTAATTGACTCGAATCTTATTGTCTAGTTTCACCATTGTCTGCTTGCACCCTGAAAAGTGATACAGATGTTTGGAATCATAGATTCATAGATGTTAGGGTCAGAAGGGACCTCAATAGATCATCGAGTCTGACCCCCTGCATAGGCAGGAAA
>NW_005842072.1:1569668-1572476 GCF_000455745.1 Alligator sinensis
TCCACTCACTGGTAGGACAGAAGAGAATACCACCTGTGCACCTTTCTTCCTCAGGACACCGCCCAGAGCATGGTAGTCCGTCATCAGGTGATTGGGGCTTCTCCTGGCCGCATCATTAGTATCCACTTGGACTAGGACCATGGGGTAGTAATTGGTGGGCTGAATCACGGCCTGGATCATTCCCGTCATGTCCTGAATCTTTGCTCCGGGCAGGCAGAAGACCTCTCGTGTTGAGGGGTCCTGGCAACAAATGGGTCCTTCCGTACCTCTCAGGATGGAGTTGCCTATGACGATCACTCGACGCCTCCTCCTCTGGGTCTGCTTGGTTCCCTTGACCTGTTCAGAGCGTGGAGAATGTGGCGTTGCTTCCTGCCCAGAGGTTTCCTCCTCTCCTTCCATCTCCTGCAGCGTCGCCAGGGCCTCATACCTGTTCTCCAGTCAGACTGGAGGAACTGGTACCGGTATGCTGCGAGCAGCCCTGGTCCTGGATGTGACTGTCTGCTACTCTGCCGTGGAGGGCACCTCCTGGGGTGCTTCTTCCTTGGGTGCCTGGTCCTGTAGGGAAAGGAAATAACTGTCTATTTCATCCTCCGCCTCCCTGATACCCCTCAACCTGCTAACCTCCTCCCGGAGCTCCCTCACCTGTGCCTCCAGGGCCCTAAGACGGGCACCTGCAGGACAGGTGTGAGGGCCCCCAACCTCCGCCCCCCCAGCCCTGCTGGGGATCCCCCACAGGCCAGGAGGCAGGGGGACACCAGCCCTCCCATGGGCTCAGTCTGGTTGGAGGCCTCAGACCAGCCCCGGGTAGGCATGGCCCCCTGGGCAGAGGCCCTAGCAGCACTCCGCGTCAACACCATTGTATAAGCTGCTGTTTGTTAGTTCTGTGTGGTGATAAATCTGTGTGGTGATGAATCTGATCTACAAATATAGTATTTATAGAATATGGTCAGGATATTTCTCATATTTGAGCTCAGATCAAGACTTCCAGTGATTATGAATGTCTATATCTATCCTAAGACCTTTCTGGACATACATGATTCTCACAACCAGACCACGGCTTAGAGACTGTTGCAAGGTTGACAAAGAACAATATACTGACTGTATCTATATTATATGAACCAATAAGTATTTTGCATTTTGTAATCTGGGGGTTTCTAATGGTGAACAGAACCAGACCATCCCTTTAAGAATGTACTCTTCTACCTAACTTCTGCAGTCATAGGCCACATCTACACAAGACACTGACTGTGCAGTCATTACTGAACAGTTGTTTAGTACTTGTATAAACAAGTACTAAGGCTAGAGACGGAAGTTACACACAAACTGGTTTAAGTGATCAGAAACTGGTTTAAACCTGTAATAGAACATAAGTTCAGTGCACATAAACCAGTTTCAAAATGGCTGAAACTGGTTTAAGATAAACCTGGTTGAATGTAGTATCAGACTTAACTGGTTTGGGTCAAACCAGTTTATGCAACTTCTGTCCCAGGCCCCTTCCTGGCTCAAGTTAAATCAGTCTCACAGCAACCCAGCATACTTTCCATTCCTGGGCTGGGCTGGGCTGGGCTGGGCTGTCTGCTCCAGAGAGCAAAAGCAGTGAGGCATGGCTGGCTCACTGGCCTCACTGGCTGCCTCACTGACCCCCAGGCAAACTTTGTCTGGGGTCAGGGCCAGGGAGGGAGGTTAAACTGCCCTTCCCCTAGTACGAAGCTGCCTGCCCTGTGGGGTTATTTACTGTTGGCTGCGACTGTGGACTACAAATCCCAGAGGCACCAGAAAGCAGGAAGAGGAAGTGATGAGCAACCCTGCAGAGTCCTGCTGCTCTGGTGCCAGACTGGAAATCCTAGAGACCTTGGGGGCAGCAGGAAGACTAAGTGAACACACAGCCCATGCTGTGTTTCTAGTTTTCAGTTTCTAGTTTTTCAGAGAAAGAACTATTCTTGTTCAGGCTTTTATGAATTCAATGCTACTACCTTCCCCCCACCGCCCAGGCATAACACAGGCTGGGGCCTGGCCATGCCCCCTCTGCTGCAGCAGGGAGGAGTGAAAAGTCTTTGGAGGGCCTTCTCTGTTCCCTCCCCTTTGGCAGGGCCTGGCAGGAGTGCTCTACTGCCCCCCAGCTTCTGGCTTGAGCCAGTGCAGGCCTGTGGCTGCATTTCCTGAATCAAAAGTGAATGCATGTATGTTTGCTAATCAGTTCAATCTCTGTAGTTTAGATTAACCTGCAGAGTGAATCAATTCTGCCTTGGGCTTTTTGGCTGTCTGTACTTAGCTCAAATGACTGCACTGTAACCCGAGTTACTGTGCAGTGGTACCAACAAATGACTTTTTTTGTGATGCTGACTGCACAGTACTGTGCAGTAGCATTGTGTCATGGTTGCTGCCACATGCCACTTCTGCGCAGTAGTCTTGGACTACTGCATAGTCAGCATCTTATGTAGATGCAGCCATAGTAATGGAAACTCCAGGTCTGGGCTGGGGAGCTCATTTAGTTTAACTTGCAATTCAGGGATTCTGAATAAAGTAGAAGACTCCAAACTCCTTTAAACTGTTTTGGAGACGAGAAAAAACTGCTTGGCACACAAGAGGTTTCTACTGTGTTGAATGTGTGTATTTATATAAATGTTGATAGAGAGCACTGCTGCTGTGTATCACATTTGCTTGAAGAGCAAGCAAAGCTTAATCTCTTTCACTTTCTTGAGGTGCTGTGAAGCTCAAATTGGTGTGTTTAGTGTGTCCAATCATGTTCAACATGTCCTGTCATGCCTAGTGTTCTGAATGTTTCAGTCAATGGCAAATGACCTCAGC
>NW_005842072.1:1572507-1582751 GCF_000455745.1 Alligator sinensis
TATTTTGCCCAATTGTCTCAAGGTTACAGTAGTCAACATTACATTTCAGAAGTTGGAGACCCTCACATGCACCTGTTTGTTGGAAAGGACAATGTAACGTGCTGTTCATTTGTTTCATCAGTAGCGCAGTACTTTTTTATGTTTGATAAGGGCAGCCACAAAACAGACAGTACTTCAACTAGAACAGGATTCTTCAGAATATTAGGACAATGTCAGTGTGCTTTGAATAGCACCAGCATCAGCTCACTAGTTTTTGTCTTCTGTTCTGGCAGCAGAAGTTTAAGTCCTTCTGCTCACTGTGCTGAATCTTTAGTCTTGGGTAGGATCATATTCTATAACCTAAAGCAAAGTTTTGTCTGGACAAATAACTTGGACTGTGATTGCTCCTTAGAAGTATATCAAATTCTATTGAAAAGCAAGGATTTCTTCACTGGGAACATTTAGCGTATGATAAAGTAAAAATGGTTTTCTATCTGTGTAAGCCAAAGTACTGGATGCTCATTTGTCCTTTCAGTTCTGGACTCTCTGTTAAATTATCTGAAATTCTCCTAGCTTAAAGTGTGGCTATCTGCAATACTGGCTTTTCATCCACTTTTTGAGGAAGTGTGTGTGTGTGTGTGTGTGTGTGTGTGTGTGTGTGCGCGCGTAGCAGAGGCTGTTCAACATGAACATTCTCTGGCTGTGAGTGTATTCTTTTCTGCATATTCTTCATGCTTTTGCTATGAATTATTAAAAATTCTGATAGTAATTGACCAGTGGTTCTCAACCTTCTTAGACTCAACGTACCACCCAGAAAATGTGAGCTCCTAGTTTCCACTCATTTTTTGATTATGGAAAAATAACAGATAAATTCTTCTGTTGTGAAGAACTCAGAAAGATCACAACAGGTCAGAATGTTTTCAACACTATAATTTTATTTTTGAAATCTCTGAGTTTATCTTGTGAATAATATGTAGATGTTAGCACACCTAACAATACCTATATTACACACCACCCTGTAACATCCTTAAAAGGGTCTTGTAGCACCCCAGGGTGCTGTGGCACCCTGGTTAAGAATCACTGCTATAGACATCAGAGATAGCAAGGCAGATTCTATTTACATTCCTATTATGATTGATCTAGGCAGCATCCAAATACTGAAGGAGATCAGTGGGTGATTAATCAGTTCTAAGATATTTATTGCCAGTCTCAGAAATGTTTACATTCTAGATCAGGGGTGGGCAAAATCCAGCCCACAGGCCAGTAGTGGCCTGCCAGGCCATTCCATCTGGCCTACAGAGCCCCTAAAAAATTTAGAAAATTAATATTTATCTGCCTCTGGCTGGCTGTCATGCGGCCCTCGATGGCTTGCCAAAACTCAGTAAGTGGCCCTCTGCCTGAAATAATTGCCTGCCCCTGTTCTAGATTGCTCCAAGAAGTTGTGTTCTTAATTTTGCATGGCATCACTCTTTGGGGTTAGTGTCTAGAAGGATTTGGGAGAGCAATCCTGCAGTTATGGTGTAACTGATGTCCTCAGCTCCATTTCTTTTAGAGCTCAGAGACTGCTTATTATTTGTCTATAGCAGTGATTAGGGCAGGTGGTACTTGATAAGAACAATGGTTACTTACTACAGTAATTGCAGTTCTTCATGATAAGGATTTTCATGGATCTACACTCCCAATTATTTTCCACTGTTTCAGAGTTTGCTTAATATAAGGGAGGAAACTAAGGGAGGAAATATAAAAGAGAAGCAGTATGGCCATGAACCCCTTTTATACACTTAACTAGGGAGGGTACAGACTTTGACCAAATGGATGCTGGTAATGAGAAAGTTCCAAGCGTACCTTGAGAATATACATCTTGTCCAAGAATATAGATCCATACAAGCAATCATCCTGAAGTATCATTGTTCATTTTCAGTTATCACAGCATGGGAAACTGTCAAAAATAGAGAGAAAATATAGTTCAGTAATGTGGAGATTTCTGAATGTGGTTTTTTAGGGCATAATTTTTGACACCTGACAATACCCAAAAAAGAACTATACATTCTACAAAGAATGATGATGTACAGTGCTGCATTAAATATGAAAGAAAAGATCATACTAAGTGTAAGAAAAGCCACTGCTTTAAAAGATCCTATTGTAGTTGTGCTTTTTCCCAATTAAAATCAGACGTAGCAATGTTAATAGCCTCTGATGTCTCATATGTGTTACATATATGTATCTCTTTCTCGTATACACATACTCTTATATATGCATCTATAAAATATTCCAAGAAATATCTTATCAGGAACATTAGATATAGATATAGCAGCATTGTGTAATGCATGCTTTATTTAAATCCAGCTTTTGAAAACACTTATAAAATGAGGAAGATCAAAACTATTTTATTTAAATATTGAATTTCTAAGCATTTGAATGGATTATTCTGTGTTCTTTATGGATGTTCTCTCAATGTAAAACCTAGGAGAGAGAGAGAGATATTTTCTTTTTTTGCAGTCTAGCAGCGACTTGCTCAGTTGCTAGGTAACAAGGTATTGCTTTATTTGTAGGAGCAGTAGATGAGTTGCTTCTAGTAGCAATGATTTATACAAAATATATTAGTATATAAAGTAGCAATAATTATGATCATTGAAATTCCTGATTTTTATGTACTCCATGTCATGGAAAAATATAATTAACCTATTAGAATAATTTCCCTACTATGTGGAGGACAACAGGTTAATCAAGGAGAATGTCCAGTTATCTAGCAAACCAGATAAAGCCATGCTACATTGTATATCTGATGCCTTTCAAATGAATAGGTTTAAAGTACAGATAGGTAACAGACCAAAAATGTTGAAAAGTCACTTAGTAGGTATTATAAGATTCTTTCCTGCAGTTCCACCTGTGCTTAAAACTGCAATCTGGTTGAAACAGAGAAGAAAATGTTTGCCCACCTGTTTTTCAAAACAGTCAGGGTCACTTTTCAGCTCTTTCCTGGGTGGAAAATTTCTTACCTGGCAGTTTGGTCAAATTGATCATTTATTCCCTGAAGTTAAAAGTTTTATCAGTGAACAGGGTTGTTCTCATTTTGAATTGTTTCTGATTTTAGTGTGAGCTTGTTAATCTATGGCAGGTGTAGAAATAAACTTGATAGAGGCCTGCCCTGAGAAACAAGATAGGAATGACAGTCCTGGTCCTCCATCTAATCTGAATTGCCAAGGGGAAAAATCTATTGCTGAAAAAGGTTAAAGGTCGTTGCTTAATTGATTGCAGTACTACCAGGGCTGTGAAACACTGACCAATAACAGAAAACTGTAGACTGTGTTCTCTTCTTGAATGTGCAGCCCACATTGACTTGCATATCTGGAAGCTTAGAATTTTTTAATGCTTTCATGCTTGGATATCTAGCAAAAATATTAAGTGTGCTGTATTTTTGCACTTTATTTTATAAAATGAAAGTTGATTTTAAATCACTGAAGGTACCTGAGTTTATAGAATAAGGAAGATCTGTGACTTTTTTTAACCTGAGCTATAATTACGGTTAAAAGAAATATGTTTCTGTATCTTTGATCATAGAATTACTCAACTAAAGGAAGAGGTTTTCTTTTGCTCTCAAGATTCTTTTTTTTTTTTCTTTTTAAATGTGGTTGTATACCTCTTGCCTGATGAAAACTGTATCTGCTTCAGAGAAACATTAATTCTGTTCTATATAGGTTTTTATACTAGATTTATCACTGTATTATACGATTGCCTTCCAATACTACATTACACAACCTGACTGACATCTTTACATTGTTCATTCTGTTGTCCTCTCCCTAGGGAGAGAAGTGTGTGCAGCGGAGTATCCTATTTTGGTGGGATATTTTTATTTTGCTCTATTTCTTGTATTTTAGTATACAAAAAGTCTATGTATTTATATTAATGAAGTGAGTTCCTTGCTCTTGCTGTGGAAGGTGGTAAGGAGACACTATAGTTATTTAAATCTTAAATTACTTACTCCTCACTTGTCTGTATCTGGAAAAGGTGATCAAGTATTTTAGGTAGAGATTAATACTTGTCATTTTTAGTATTCAGTATGAAAATGGTACTTCTTGTTCTGGCAAAAAGTATCTCTCTGTACAACATGGCACTTTCCTAGCTTGGCATTTGTGATCAATCAGCAGGTATGAAGTGTGAGTTAAGAAATGTGTCAATGGTTTTCTTTTAGTCTCATGAGAGAGAATGCTGCCATTTTTTCCCAAGTAACATGTTTAGTATTTGAAAACAAAGAGTTGCATAAGGAAGTATGCAGAGTATCTGATTTTAGATTAATGAACAATGAATATTGTGGGTCAGATCCTGGGGCATCTGACCAAACCGCACATACTGCAGTTCAGGGTAGAGGTGCCGTTGCCCATAATCCTTTGTATCATCCTGGCTTTGGAGCTGTTGAGTGTACAGGCAGGATGGTCTTTTTGAAAATGTACTGGATTAGGGAAGTATGGATTCAGTTTCCTGGCTACGTTAGAGGCATTCTTTATGAACCTGGGCAGATCCCTTCATTTGCCTGTGCTCCAGTTTTTCATTTGTAAAAAACCAGGAAAATACTTTATTTCCTCTATTCTGTATGGAAGGGTGATTCCTGGACCACAGAAACACTGTCTCGACCAGTGTTTAGCACAAAATAGGCACCCTGTACTGGAAGGTGTGATCCCATGAATAGAATTGAAATATAAGCATTTTTTTAAAAACAGTGTGCTGTCCAATATTGAAATGGCAGACAATTCACTAGGGTGCAATAAAAATGGATAATGTGCAAAATAGCATAGTACTCACATTTTATAATTGTTAATAGTAAATAAACTTTTTGCCTACAGGGGACACAGAAGTCAACCATCTCAGGTACCTAGTACCAGCCTTTGTGATGATAATCCTTCAGGGAAGCATATTTGTGAAAGAGCCAGGGGGTAGACTTGGCTTTGCTCTTGAGTTTACAGATTACACAGGTCCACCTGGGTGCACAGTAATGCATGCTGTACCTGTCTATGTCATTCCACTGGTGTTTTTTAAGCCAGATAAGTTAGTTTTTAACTGTTTACCTTCTTCTCTTGACAAGAAGCATACTAAAGCATTGAGAAGAGAATAACCCCCTAAGCTTGGACTGTGTTTTCCCTGAACTTAATTCCTGTTTTACTGTTCATAAGCTCTTAGTATATAAAGACTATGCTGTTGGAGTAAGATAAAATATGTAGGGTTGGATTTCATTTTTTGAAGAAGCTGGATAATAAGCATAGTAAGAATGCATACAGCAGCACATCAAAGTCGCTCCATGTTTTATTGCTGTCTCGGAAAGTAAAGTTAAGGGAACATGTCTTTTATTCTTCACAACTTTTCTTTAATCATTTTAGCCTGCTGTGAAATAAAAACATACGGTATCAGATAACTTGCTTGTTCTTAAGTCACTTTGCTCAACCCACTTTCATTAATAAATCAAGAAACTTTCTCTGAGCACAAGTAATGTTTGGTTCCAAACATAAATACTAATACTTAACAGATAGAAATTAAAACACTTAGAACTCTTGGTCCCCAAATTAACGCTTTTATTGGACCAACTGAGAAACTGCAAAAAAAATCTTTTTTGCAAGCTTTCGGGCTCATATGCCCTTCATCAGGTTCAGGGAAAGTTCAAGATGGTAAAAAGTCCCCATATGTGGGAAATAAACTTCTTTTTTGGGCAGAGGAAGCAGAAGCTGGAAAACTGTCCCTCTGGGTACATGAGAGTCTCTTTGTGAGCTTGCTCTTTGTTATGTAGATCAAGCAGGATTTCTTCTGTGGTGGTGTCAGGTGGCAGGCAAGGAGGTGTAGAAATCCTTCTTGTTGTTCAGCAATGAAATTTATAATCCAAAATCGGCTAACATTCGGCATCTTCCATATTTCAGGGGTGTATATGGTAGCCATGTTGGTCTGAGACAAAAAAAAATGCAAAAATGTAGAACTCTTGGTTCCAAAATGATATTGTTTATTAGACCAACTTAGAAATTGCAAAAAAATATATTTTCCTGCAAGCTTTTGGGCTCATGCACCCTTCATCAGGCTTAGGGAAAGTTCAAGATGGTAAAAAGTCCCCTATGTAGGAAATAAACTTCATTTTTTCCACCAGAAAAAATGAATTTTGGCATGTACTTTGGAAAGAAGGAAGGGCCCTATCATCCCCTTCACAGGAAAGTTCTTTGAGGTTCAGCTCACAGCATTTTCTGTAGACCATTTAATTTTGGCCCCGATTTACCTTCTTTCACACTCTCCTCACGGACTAGGAAGGGATTTTGCTCTTCAAATCCATGATACTTCAAACTCTGTCTGGAAAATCTTACAGATCTAGATACCTTCTTCAAAGGGGTTGGGGATTTTGCCTGCATACCTTGGTTTGTTTTATCCTACCTGACACATGGTTCTTCTCAAGATCTTTACACTTTGGTCTTCCTGCAGGCTTCCACCCTAGCAATACACAGGGTTGATTTGGAAAGGAGGGGAGTTCATGATAAATAGTGGGAAGAAGCTATTCAGACAGAGTTGACAATGTCCTTGTTAGTCTATCCAACTATAGCCCTGCAGGTGTGAGAGTGATGAGAAAGTATGAGGCAACTAATGGCTGTCACCTGCTGGCAACACCAGCAGGCTGGGAAAGAGGCTTCTGTGGAATCAAGAAAAAATGGGCCAAGTTTGAGATAGGCCTCAAACTTTAAAACCTCCCTCCCCGCCCCATCATGGCTCCCTTACTGTATCACTCAGCTGACTAGTGTAATACTACATTCCTCTGGTACTGTGCCTTGCAGTAATCTCCCTTACATGGTACAGTCAATAAATGTACCATTTATTCTCAGGTACAATGCCAAAAACAGTATAGGAAATGGACAAAACGAGGTGACTTTCCCCTCATTCAGTTCACAGCTGATTTGTAATTTTTAATACCAATTTTTGCTTTAATCCAAGACAAGGATTTTCCCCCCATTCAACATGAGGAGAGAAGCTCCTCACTTTGGATTTAAGTATAAGGTGAATGTGGGGGCAGCCATCTGCTGTGCTTCTGATTCTGGCCCTAATCTCTCTCACGGTCTAAGTGGGAGCTGCAGCAGCCACTTGCCCCCCACCACTCTGTCTGTACTCCCGCCCTCCTGATGCTTACTGTTAGGCACAGCTCCAGCTTCATTCCCTCCTAGGGCATGGAGCATATGGAAACTCCAGCCCCTGCCCAGCCACACAACAGTGTCCCAGGGATGGAGGTGCTGGTTGGGCTACAGCATAGTTGGGCAGGGCATGGAGCTTTCTTGTGTCTGGGCCCCGGGAGGGAGTGGAGTTGGAGCCATGCCTGACAGTAAGCGGTGGGGGAGGAAGGAGGGAGAAGAAAGAGGGAAGAGACTGTGGAGCAGATGGGAGACACAGGCTGCAAAAAGGGTCAGAGGCTGCAGGCAGGACAGAGGCTGCATGGAGCAGATGGGGTACAAGCATTGCAGGAGCAAGGCAGACTGCCAGGGAAACGATGGGGGTGGGTGGGGGACAGGAGGCAAGAGGGCTACCTATCCCCTCCCCACTGCATGCCCCCCTGCTTCTGCTTTCCCTGCTACAGTGGTGGGGGAAATGAATTTGAGACAACTCGCCAATAATTAGACTCTATACATGGAACATTATAAGAGATTTATAATTTTTTCATATATAGAATCTAATTATGGGGGGGGGGGTCATTTTAAATTCAAAGTCATCTTGGATTCAGGTAAATATAATTCCCCATAGCCCTAGGGATGTGTGTTTGGTTCAGTCAATTTGCTTTCTACATTTTGTTTGAAGAATACATTTTGCCTTGACTTAAAAATGTGAAGCAGATTATATGAGCAACCCCATGCAAATTTTAATCATTCTCCAGTAACAGTGGTTTTGCACATATGCAAAATACTTCAGAGGGCCCTCATCCTGTCCCACTATGCCCTTTATAAATGGCAAGCAGAAGTACTAGCCAAACAGGTATTTGTGTCACTGGGCTTTCAGAGCCATGTATGGCTAATTAAGTCCTCTGCAGTCATGTACAGACTCCTTGGCTATGTCTAGACTAGCACGGTCATGTGGCATGCTGACATATCTGCAGCGCCACATACTGCATGTGTAGTTGTCCTCTGCACTGCAAGGGAGCAGTGTGAAGGATATCCAGGGGTCAGAAAACTCCTCAGACCTGGGAGACCCCCAGAACCCCAGGTAAGGCTGCTGGGGCCAGTCCAGTGCTGGCCCAAGCCTCCCTACACCACCTGGGGTAATGCTGCATTGCAGAGTGCCTCTGTCATGGGCATTCCCCAGGGACAACTAGCAGCGACACATGGTACACCGCTGATAGTTGTCCCCAGGGAACCAAACATCCACGCACATCTGGACATGGGCCCTGCGTGTTTTTTTCCTTCCCCTTTCTATGTATATGCATTATAAACACAGTCCCCAAGAAACCAATACAGAATAAACTCAAAAAATAATACAGTCTCTAGTTGCATTATAGTTTGCAGGGACTCCTACATTGCATATAACTTACTTTTTTGAAGGTGGTAGAGAAAATAGTTGAAGAAGACTGCCAGTATGGTTCTTAGGAGAAACTTCTAGCATAGAACGTTCAAAGTATGCAGAGTTCAGCTTCCATTCTAGTTCCTATAACTATCAGTACACAGTTACTTTCATATGAAAACAGTATTTTCTTACATAAAACCCATTCGTTCTCAGTTTTTGTTCATGATGGATAGGCTTTGAACATGCATAGTTTGGCATTTAAACACTTAAGTAATCAAGAAATAGCTACAAGTGACTGTCCTTAAACAGACACCATGTTCTGAAGATTTGTCTCTTAGGACATAGGCTAAAAAGTTAGTGTAAAGCGATGGATATCCTCATGACTGACCTAGACAAAAATAACTTGCTCCCCTGCCATAATTTCAAATGATATGCATGAAAAAAATCAGGCAGTTTTTAGTCTTCAGTTTCTTTGTGTCTCTTGGAAAATAATTCTATGCAGGTCTTACATTGCAGGTTTGTTGTTGTTTTTTTGTAATAAGCTTCCTTCATTCCATTTAAGACTTGTATCCTGCTTGTCAATTGTTTCACAGTTGTTGCACATATTTGAAATGAGAGAGCTGGACTGCACCTCTCTAGCATTTAAATGAAGCCACATTAGTATTCTGTCAGCAAAAAGAAAGGGGTGCTTGTACTACAAAGTTGTAGGAGGAGACAGATAATGAAGGGTGACATTTTCTGATACATACACATGCCATGTTTTCAAAAAAATAAATACAATTCCAAACCACTGAGGCATGTATGTTACAGCTGCCCCTGGGTGACTTTGTCATGCATGTCAGCTCTTGGCCTTTCTATTTTATTTGATACTAAAATAATAATGATAAAGTATAGTCTGTAATTTGAATATTTTATTAGTATTATTTGCACTATGACATGAAAACACAGTTTCTTTTTTCATATAGACTTTGACAAAAACAAGGAGATTTTGCAAAATGCTTCATATCAAAAAATGAAGATGCACAAAGCACAAAATACATAGGAGAAAATGTTAGTGTTAACTAAACTATTAATCCTCAATTCTTTACAATATTATTGAATAACCATTCTGCAGCATGCCTTACATGCAGCATGCCTTGCTAAAATGTTGCATTTATTCTATTCACACATTTTCTTATGCTTTACTTCATATGCATTGAAGACAGCAATCTTCAAATAACCGAAGGGTGAATATAAAGCGGACGGAGATAACCCCTTCTCTGTGGCTCTAGGGAACAGAGCTAGTAGCAGTGGCTTCAAACCGCAGTGGTGGAAATTCAGGTAGGGAATTAGCGCAGCGCCGGATCCCCGTCCCGCGGTGGGGCACGGGAAATGTGGTGTACAGAAGACCCACTCCCCGGTGCTGCTCTCGGGGGACCCAAGTCTTTCTTACTATGAGCGTGGTCAATCATTGGAACAGGCTACCTAGAGAACTTGTGTAATCTCCATTCCTGGAAATTTTCAAGAAAAACCAGGTTAGTCAGACATGTGGCTGGGATGGTCCCGCCCTGAGCAGGGGGTCAGACTAGATGATGTCATGGGGCGTGTCCAGACAACCAAGCATGTGCCTGTTGCGGCATCTCAAAACAGCTTGAGATGCCACAAGAGGCACACTGGGGATGAAAAAATGTTCCCCATGCTGCATATTTGCAACACATGCTCTAATTTTGGTACCAGGAAATCCCAGTATTAAAAAAAACCATGCTGGGAAAAAAAGCGGC
>NW_005842072.1:1582761-1584623 GCF_000455745.1 Alligator sinensis
GTGGAGTTGGCCCTGAGGCAACCAAAGACTGGGGCTTCCAAACAGACACTCTGGCACCCAGCCAGAGCATCTCTATGCTTTCCCCCTTACCCTACTGCTCCAGTACGCTGCCTCAGCATGCTGGGGCAAATAGATTTCATAGACTTCATAGACTTCAGGGCTGGAAGGGACCTCGGAAGATCATTGAGTCCAGCCCCCCGCCCAAAGGGCAGGAAGTCAGCTGGGGTCATAGGATCCCAGCAAGATAAGCATCCAGTTTCATCTTGAAGGTGTTCAATGAAGGCGCTTGAACCACCTCCGGTGGCAGGCTGTTCCAGACCTTGGGGGCTCGGACAGTAAAGAAATTCTTCCTTATGCCAGCCTGAAACGATCTTCAAGTAGTTTGTGACCATTCGACCTCGTCATCCCTTGGGGCGCTCTGGTGAACAAACATTCCCCCAGATGCTGGTGGTCACCCCTGATACACTTATAGGTGGCCATCAGATCACCCCTGAGCCTGCGCTTTTCCAGGCTAAAGAGCCCCAGGGCGCTCAGCCTGTCATCGTAGGGTCTGTTTCCCTGACCTCTGATCATGCGCGTGGCTCTTCTCTGGACTCTCTCAAGCTTCTCCACATCCTTTTTGAATTGTGGAGCCCAAAACTGGACACAGTACTCCAGCTCCGGCCTCACTAAGGCCGAGTACAGGGGGAGAATGACGTCCCGGGATTTGCTTGAGAAGCATCTATGGATGAAAGCCAGCGTTTTGGTCGCTTTACTAGCCGCCGCATCGCATTGCAGGCTCATGTTCATCTTGTGGTCAACGATGACCCCCAAGTTACTACCTTATAAGCTAGATGTGAGAGTTGACAGTGGATAAATTATTCATTTACTTTGTTGAACAGTCAGAACAAGGCAGTGGAGATGCTAAAAGGGATTGAATGGTATTTAGTGATGGTGCAGAAAAGATAACAGAGCACTACTCAGCATGCTTATCTTGGGTTTGCATCAGTTTGGAAGGTGTTTCCTTCAGGGTACTGTATAAGGAAAATAAAGACCAAGTAATACATATTCTACAGTTTCAACATAGTTCTGGGTATTTTCAGTACAGTCAAATACAAGGAAAGTACATTTTTCTGGCAGTAGCCAATACTTGTCACATTAAGGACTGTCTTAGAACTAGGGATTACGTCTGCATCTGGCAGTATTTAATCTGTATGCAGTAAATTACTGTAGTCTGGGAAGACACAAAACAATTGAAGTTCTTAAAGGGTGGAAACTTATCACTGGTGAGTGTGCATCAGTTGACCTGTTTATGTGTCGTGTGTTGGTTTCTACTTTGTGTGCTAGAAACACTGTTGAAAAGATTCCTTTTCCTTAGGAATATGTTAAAGAGTGTTCTGTATTTTAAAACTCTTTCTACAGGGTTCGGCATAAGCAAAATAAGTATCCGGTGTTGTTTCTGACCCAAGGAAAATCTGACATTTATCCAGACCTTATGGATCTCAGGAGTCGTACAACTTCTATTGCAATGAGTTTTGCACAATTTGAAAATTTGCTGGTAAGTTGTTACATTTCTTTATTCGTCAGTGAAATGGAACTAGTTTATTACTGTATTCTATAATTGCTGATATTGATGACTGGATACAGAAACTGAATTCTAAAATGAGATGATCAGCAAATTATTAGTACAGGAAAGTGTTGAGAGTCTGCTAAAGTGATACATTTTCTTGGGTGCAAAGTAGGCCGGCTGACACGTGAAGCCGCCCCAGCTCCCATGCAGTGCGCAGTGCCCTGCTGAGCTACACTGCACCCGTGCCATGGAGCAGCTGCTGCGTGGGTGCCAAATGGTGGGTGGGGGGGAATCCCTGTTGCCCCGCACTGTG
>NW_005842072.1:1587232-1616684 GCF_000455745.1 Alligator sinensis
TTTAAACTGCGCGCATGCGCAGTGGGCCTGCCATCGAGGAAGCTGCTCTTAGGGCAATAAGGGGGCCCTGCCCAGGATTTGGGGGACCCTGCCCTACTGGAGGGGGACAGGTGAGTACCCCCCCTCCTCTCTCTCTCCCTGGGGGGCTGGGCCAAGTAGGGGCCTGGGCGGGGGCCAAATAGGTGTGGGGCAAGGCTGCAGCAGCCTTGTGGCTATGCCAGACTGCTGGCTACGCCAGACGAGAAAGCTGATATTTTTAACAGTTTCTTTGCCTCTGTTTTCTTGAATAGGGACCGGGACATCCCACCTACCAGAGGTAGGGACAATCTTGGGGATAGCTCTGTCAGGCCTTCAGTCAGTGCAGATGTAGTTAGGGATCTTCTGAAAGGGCTAGACATTTTTAAATCTGCAGGTCCAGGTGTCCTCCACCCAAGGGTGTTGAGGGAGCTGGCAGGGGTCATCGCAGAGCCTTTGGCCTGGCTGTATGAGCATTCGTGGTCATCTGGCCAGGTGCTGGGAGACTGGAAACTGGCTAATGTGGTCCGTATTTTCAAGAAGGGGAGGAAGGAGGACCCAAGTAACTACAGGCCTGTAAGCCTCACCTCTGTGCTCGGGAAGATTTTGGAGAGGATCATCTTGAATCACATCTGTGGGGGGCCTGCAGGGGAGATCATGCTCAGGGGCAATCAGCATAGGTTCATCAAAGGCAGGTCCTACCTGACCAACGTGATTGCCTTTTATGACCAGCTAACTAAATCCTTGGATGATGGTGTCGCCGTGGACCTAGTCTTTCTAGACTTTAAGAAGGCCTTTGACACTGTCTCTCACCCCATCCTCATCAATAAATTAAGCAACTGTGGCATTGATGCCTACACAGTTGGATGGGTAAAAAATTGGCTGATGGGGCGCACCCAGAGAGTAGTGGTGGAAGGGTTGTACTCAACCTGGCGAGATGTGAGCAGTTGGGTACCCCAGGGCTCGGTCCTCAGGCCCGCGTTGTTTAACATCTTCATCAACTTGCACGAGGGGGTGGAAAGCACGCTGTCCAAGTTTGCTGATGACACTAAGATGTGGGGCAAGGTGGACACACTTGAAGGGAGAGAGAGGCTGCAACTAGATTTAGACAGACTACAAAAGTGGGTAGATGAGAATAGGATGGGGTTCAACGTGCAGGTGGAGGCCAGCTTGGAAAGGAAGGGTCTTGCCTAGCTGAGTTCCTGAGCCCCCATTGAGGGCTTCCCAGGAACAGCATATAGGAATCGCTGCAGCCTGGGCACAGGCACAGGGAGTAGAACAGCAAGGGCTGGCACTGCTCTTGCATCCCAGTGCTGTTCAGTGTTCCACATCCTGATGAGTGAAGGTGGCAGGGGCAGCTCTGATTTTTCTGTGGTAAAAAAACCAAAAGCCAATGCCAAAGTGTATAGCTATTTAGAATTCATTTTATTATGATGATAGAGGCATTGGTAGGGTTCCAAATTGCTTTAAACTTGTAAATATATTAATAAAACATTGCTGAATTGATCTTTCTATATATAGTGGTGTTTCATTTTAATCATGTAAGAACATGGATTTTGGGTATTTTAATGAGAGAATTTTGTTTTTTTTATCAGAGAATAAAATCAGTCCTCAAAGTGCAAGGAAATTCCATCCCATTCCTCAGGAAATGCAGTCAGAGGGCAGGGCAGCCCCCTTGGCTCAACAGGGAACTTCTGGGTCTCCTGAAACTTAAAAGAGAAGCCTACATCAGATGGAAAACTTGAATCATCACCTGAGAAGTCCTGAGGAGGACTACTCAGCACTTGCCCGTACTTGTAAGGACTAGTCCAGAAGAGCCAAAGCAGTAATTGAACTCAGGCTAGCCACCAGAATCAAGGATAACAAAAAGTCATTCTTCAGGTATGTGGGAAGAAGAAAAGCAAGATCAAACGGGGCAGCTGATGTCTGACGCACAAGAAAAGGCCTATCTCCTATATGATTACTTTGCATCAGTTTTCTACCCATGTTAGACAGGACACAAAGCATTCAGGGCTTGGGAAATGGGCCCACAATTCACATAGATCAAGTGAGAAAATACTTCGAGAGACTTGACATCCATGCGTCTGTGGGCCCAGACAGATTGCACCCGAGAGTCTTAAAAGAGCTGGTGGACATTATAGCATGCCTTATGGCCAAGATGTTTGAAACCTCGTGGTGCTTGGGTGATGTACTGGAAGACTGGAAAAGAGCCAACGTGGTCCCAATCTTCAAGAAAGGGAGGAAGGAAGATCCAGGGAAATACAGACCTATCAGTCTGCCGTCCATCCCTGGAAAGGTCTTAGAGAAAATTATCAAGGGATCCATCTGCAACAGGCTAACAGAAGGCAACCTACTGAATGCCAGCCAATGTGGTTTTATTACTGGGAGCAAATCAACGTGGTGTAAGGTTACCAGTGGAGTCCCCTAGGGCACTGTGCTCAGGCCGGTACTCTTCAATATCTTCATTAATCTGGATTTGGGCATCAGATGCGGACTGGCAAAGTTCATGGACAACACTAAACTATGGGGGAAGGCAGTCACACTGGAGGACAGGCTGGGGATGCAGGCCGACATGGACACGCTTGCAAAGTGGGTGGACCAAAACCTGATGGCACACAACATAGAGAAATGCAGGGTACTCCACCTTGGGAGAAAAAAACAGCAACATACTTATAGTCTCGGCGGTGCTACACTTGCTAGCCCCACAACCAAAGGAGACTTGGGGGTCTGGCTGACCACAAGGTGAACATGAGCCACCAATGTGATGCTGTGGCCAGCAAGCAAACCAAACTCTGGCATGCATCCACCATGCATCTCAAGCAAAACCAGGGACATCATGCTCCTGCTTTATTTGGCCTTAGTGAAGCTACAACTGGAATACTGCATCCAGTTTTGGGTCCCCCACTTCAGGAGGAATGTGAATAAGCTCAAGAGAGTCCAGAGGAGAGCCACCTGTATGATCAAAGGCCAAAAGAGCAAGCCTTATGAGGAGAGGCTGAGGGACATGGAACTCTTCAACCTGGCGAAGCAAAGGCTCAGGGGGGACATGGTGGCTGCCTATAAATAAGTAAGGGGGGTGCATCAGGATCTGGGAGAACACTTGTTCACCAGGGCTCCCCAAGGGATAACTAGGTCTAATGGCCACAAACTTCTAGAAAGCCGATTTAGATGAGACATAAGGAAAAACTTCTTTACAGTCTGAGTGTCCAGGGTCTGGAACAGACTCCCCTCAGAGGTGGTGCAAGCACATACTCTGGACTCTTTCCAAAGGTATTTGGATGTTTATCTTGCTGGGATCATTTGGTCCCTGCAGACTTCCTGCCTCTGGCAGGGGGGCTCAACTTGATGATCTCACAAGGTCCCTTTCAGACCCTAATGTCTCTGAAATCCATGAAATTTTCAATTTTTAAACAGGGAATACCAGGATCCCTGCTGGTGAGGCAAGGGGCAGGACCCAGGAAGAAGAGCTTGCCCAGGACCAGCACTGGGAACCCAGCTGGAGGACAGACAAGGTAGCTGACCTCCTGGCCATTTGGGGCCAGGAGGACACGCTTCAACAAGTCAAAGTGGTCCACCACAAGGAGCACATCTCAGCGATAGCTGCTGAGATGGCAGAGCAGGGACACCAGAAGTCATGGCAGCAGTGCTAACCGAAGGCCAGCTGTGAAGCCACAGCCCACTGGCAGCTGGCCTAGCAGTGCAGGTGGCTTTGCCACAATGCCCATACCACAGCCCAGGCGGCTGTGTGGTCCCTGTCTGGGTCTGGCAATTGCACAGCCACGGGGCCGCAGGTCCAAGGGGGCAGATGCTGTTGCAGATGGCATCAAGTCACAGCCAGGCAGCAGCCCCCACTGCCAGACTGCTGCAGTGGGTAGAGGGGGCAGAGGCTACACTCGGGTAGGGGCTGCTCACTGGCACAAGGGGCTAGTGTCCCCAGATACCAACTGGCAGGGCCTCAGAAGCTCCTGAGGGCAAGTAGCTCTGAGCTGCTTGCCAAGGCAGCTTTTTATACTGCTGGGGCCAGCATAGGTGCTGGCCCCAGCCTCTATCCCACCCTGGCTGAATATCTGGGAGGAGCTGGGCAGCTTGTCCAAAGTGACACAATTTGCCCCACACCAAAGTGCGTGTTCAGGCATGTGTGCTGAGGCACAGATCTTCAGCACAAATTTGTGCCACTGCTATTTGAGCTGCTGCAAGTGCATGTGCCTGCATGTGTGGATGTACCCATGATGTCCTTTCCAGTCCTGCTTTCCTATGTTCCTATTGTAATCAATAATAAAATGAGTGCATTATATTTAATAAGACAGACAAGGTTCCTTGGGTGAATTTGATATCTTTTATTAGACCAACCCAAATGGTTGGAGAATAGTTATTAAGCAAGCTTTCGGGTTCAAAAACCCTTCATCAGGCTAAGGAAGTTTCAGCAATTGGTGTGTGCTCTTCCTGGATGGAATATTTAATAAGAGATTTATGATTAGACATTCCATATCATAAAGAAAATGTGTTTTATTATCCTTAGCAGCAGCATCTTGTGAGTAGAAGACTGACTCTACAATCTCTTCTTTCAGAGTAGAATGTGAGAGCAAGCAATCTGTTCTACTTCCAGTTGTGTCCTTGCAGGGTAGACCAAGGACAAAAAAATTGCCCCTAACAGCCAGGTTCTTTTTTGCAAGCTAAATCCATATTAGAATAGTTATACTGTATGTATTGTTTGTGATGGGAATTATATATGAGGCATAATTCAAAATACTATTTTACTATTTAAAAGGAGAATAGTCTTTATTCACACAACCTGTAGTTTATCAGTATTGAGCCAGTAGCTTGCTTTTTCTTTTTTCTCCTCACTTCGTTTTGCCTTGCCATCCCATCTAATCTGTGGGGTTTTTGTCGTTTCTTCTTTACTTTTCTGTATGGTTCAGCTAGGAGAGAAGGCAAAATGAGATGTAACCTCAGATTAAATTACCACAGTTTCTCACATATAACATACCCCCAAATAAGACAGGTGCCTTGTTTTTTAGAAGCCAGAATGAAAAAGAAAAATTCTAGAGTTTTGACTGCAGAGAGCAGGAACATAATTGAATCTATAGCTGCTTTCCTGCTGCTTTTCGCTTAACTAAAAGCTGAAACCCTGGCTTCTTCAGAAGACAGGTCTCCATGGGTGGGTCTGTGATTTTGAAAAGAGGAAGAGAGCCTCTAGGGTTATGAAGTAGGTGGAGAGAGACCAGGTGGAGCTAGCAGATGCCAAAATTGCCCTAAGAAAGGTTAGTTTATTAGTGGAATATTTGACAATTAAAAAGGAGTGGTGATTGTTAACACCAACCGGTAGAGTGAAGAACAATTAGCCATTAAGTAAATAGATTCCCTCACCTGCCTGCGTAATAATGCCACTGCTGCTGCACTGTATAGCAGGAACCAAAGTAGGGAGCCTCTATTTCAGACAGAAAATTAGCTTCATCGCTTAATACATCCCCCCCCCCCCCCCCCATAACCCCCCCCCCCCCCCCCCAATTTTGCAGGGCTGATTGTTGGGGGAAAGGTGCATCTGGTGTGGGAGTACATACCATACTGAGCCCAGTGGAAGGGTGCAAAGAAAAAGAATGGACTTAGAACAAAGCTGTTGGATGTAAAGACACTGAGGTGGGTTGCTAAGCTGAGTGGGAGGAAGATATGAAGAGAGAAAAGGTTAACAGATGAGAGAGAAGGAATTGTAATTAGCAGAGGGAGAGATGAAAGTAATCTGAATAGGTAGAACAGACACAAAATTGTTATTTACTCTGATTTATCTCACTTGTTTTGTAGAGTTCGCATGTCAGACTTCTTTCAAATCTTTAACATTACATTTTATTTTGCACAGAAAGTCAACCCTTCCATTAGTTATTTCTCATCTGATTACTGTAACAATTTCCTTACAGGTCTTCCTGCTTATCTATATTATTTATTCAGTCTCTTCACATTTCTGCTACTTGTTTAATTTATCATTGTTCCTACAATTCCCATTTTACCTTCTTACTTAAGGGACTTCCGTTGTTGCCTCTAAAAATGTGTGGTACATTTACCATTGTAATTTTAGCATTTAAGGCTCTTCATAAATAAGCCTCTTTGCATGTTAAGAACTTAGTTTACATTTTAGACCTTCTCTTGTAATTTATTCAGTGTATGATTTATATGGCATTCTCTTTCCTTTTCTTAATTTGTGTGCATTTACTCACTTGACACTGGTGTGGGGAAATATCTCTTCTATTCAAGATTTCTTCAGTTGAATTTAAAGTTATTACAGATTTATATTTTAATTTTTCTGTTGCTGTTTTGAAATGAGAGTCTCTAAGTCAATATCCAGAGGGTCCATACAGCTGAGACCTTTTTCTTGGGAGTCCTGGGAACAAACTGAAAGATTTTGGGATACATGTAAATGCGCTGTGTTCTCTTTAGAGTGGTTTCCAAGTTAATATATAAAGATCATTTCCTAGTTAGTACTATAAGACCTTTGAGTACTAGATGTTTTCTTTACAAATATCATTGACCTTATTAGGAGGTGCAAAGATTTCTTAGGGTGATATCTTTTATTGGATCAAGTGAGTAGTTGGGATACAGTTAGACCATCTTTGAATGCAAAATATTCCTCATCTGATCTGACCAGAACAAGCCAGGCACAGGATAGTAAAGAACAGTTTGGGAGAGGGTTAGAGAAATTTCCAGGGGTAGCAGAAACACAATTAGCAGAAGAAGCTGACTCCTGGGAGATCAAAGCCTATTAAAAGGGAAGAGGGTCATTCTCACCTTTTATGTATGAAAAGATTTGAGGAGTCAGGTAAGTTATAATGTGCTATAGAACCACTGTCAGTATTTAGTCCTTGGCTTTTAGTGTCTAGCCAGCTTCTGAATTTTTGTTTTCAGGTTTGCCTTTCAAAGGTGTTAGCTAGATGTCCCCTGAGTACAAGGATAGTGAGCTCTGAGAAGGAGTGGTTGTTCTGTGAGAAATGTGTTCCTTATGCTGTGTGTATGTGTTGTCAGAGAGAGCCTAAGAAATCCTTGCCTCATAATTTCTGGACCATCACAGCTATAGCATCACTCGTACACTACTATAGACCTTATTAACATAATAACTTTTCAAGGATGATGAGTTTGGCAAATGGTTTCTAGTAACTTGCACAGAACACTGGAACTGAAAAACTTCAGAGCATAGGTGCCAACTTTGGTTTTTGCCAGTGGGTGCCAAAAGATGTAAACCCCCTCCCCACCTCCCCCCCCCAAAATATGGTACTTTAAACTCACCGTGTTCCTGCACCAAGCCCCACGCATGCCCAGAAGAGGCAGCACATTACTTCAGCCCAGCTTACCTGACATCTATAAAGTTCAAGTGCTTTAGTGGGACTTTTTTGGTGCTTTTATCTAATAGCTGATTGAATCAGCTTTAGCTTAAAGTGCTGAAAAGCCCTGCTGAAGCACCCAACCTTTACAGACACCACAGAGCTCGGTTGAAGTAATGCACTGCTTCTTCTGGTAAAGTGTGGGTTTTTTTAGGGTTTTTAACATCTGCAAGCAGCCCAGTGGGTGCTGAGCACCCGCTGATTATTTTTGGTGGGTGCTTAATCCCTGGAGTACCCACAGAGTTGGCACCTATGCTACAGAGTACATCTTTAACATCGAATTTTAGACACTTGGCTCACAGCAGGAGAGAGTACCTAAACTCCCATATCTTAGTTGGAATATTGGAACTTGGTGAATTACATAGATATATATACTAAATTAAAAAAAGATGAATGGGACACATTTCTGAATAGAACTCATAAAAATATGGAATTAGTCTCCTAAAAATCAGAAATTAACCCCAGTGATTAAATTGAGATGTTCTGAAGAAATTTAGTTACCAAAAATATGTCTTTAATCTTTTCCTTAAATGTTTTTCAGATCTTTTACTTAAATAACAAAAGTCACTTTCACTGCAGTGCAGAAATTGTTTTCTTAGGCTGCTGAATCTCTATAGCAAATCTGGAACAAAAAAATAGTGCAGTTCATGAGAAGAAATATTCTGAGCTCTGGAGGTATAGAAACTGTGTGTTACAGCAGGGGTAAAAAAGAATTGAAAAGTCAATATTCATATGTGGACTTAGTCACCTACACTTTGCTGCATCTTGAATATAAAAAATAGAGGATTAAAGAAAATAATGTATATGGGATATGCAAATGAATAATTATTTGAAATAATTTTTAGAGGTGTAACAATATATAGGTTGCATGTTGGATCAGCACCAATAAAAGGAAAATTAACATTATTGGCTGTGGGCTTCTTTTTGGTCAGTTCAGAGGCGTGAGGAGGGGGGAAAATTCCTCACCACTGCACACACCCCCAGGGGAGGTGTCGGGGGTATGTGCCCCTCCAGATTTGTGCACAGAGTGAGGGTAAGCTGCCCACTGTGGGCTCAGGGCCAGGTGCAGCATCAGCTTCTTCCCGGTGTGGGGGGGCTGGGATGGGGCTGGGCTTGGGGTGGGTGGGGGCAGGGTGGGCAGCAGCATCTGGAGGCGTGGCTATGGGGGAGCTATGGGGAATTTTGGGATGGCCATAGCCCCCTAAGTCCCCCCCAAGCATCACCCCTCCTTGGGGCACTCCGTTCTGCTGTCTTTCCCTTGGGAGGGGCATGTAGGGCTTCCAAGGGAAAGGCAGCAGAGCAGAGTGCTCCAAGCAGTGGTAGTGTTGGGGAACACTTGGGGGGTTATGGCCACCCCAAAATTCCCCGTAGCCACCCCCTCCGAGTGCCGCTGTCACTGCAGGAAGTGCCTGGCGCAGCCGCAGTATGCAGCCTGCCCTCACCCCGTGCACAAGTCTGGAGGGGCACATGCCACCCATGCCTCCCCCAGGGGTGTGTGCAGTGGCAGGGACCCGCCCCCCTTTGCACCCTTTTGTGGTCCCTGGATGAGCCACTCTTGGCTCCATCCCAGTTCTGGGGTCACATTCACTGCCCTGGCTGGACAGCACCTGTCCCTGCCCTTGCCCCAGCCCCTGCCTTTGCCCTATTCCATCCCTTACTATGGGGGCCTTGATCTGCTCTGATCATCTCATGCCCCTTCCCTCCCCATACCCCTTCTTCCCCACAGAGTTACCAGCAGGAGGCTGCTTTCCAAGCTGCCAGGATGCATCCTGTAAATCGGCTATTGGATTGGTAACAGCCAATATGGCTGGTTAATAGTCAGCTATCAGTATTGGCCAAGAACATCTTTATCAGTGCACCCCTAATTATTTTTAATTAGCAATGCCTGAAAATGCCTTATTTAGTTAGTTAGTTTAAAAACAATCAGTTATTCAATGTTGTAGTTCTCAGCAGAAATACATTTTAAATCTAAATACATAAGTAAATATGTCCCAAGAGGTTACATATTACAACTCACTGAAGAAATACCTAAATTATATTATTATTTAATCATTCGTAATGCAGGTTTCCCTCCCTCCCCCCCCTTGTTATTCATACTGGTTCTGCCCTTCTGATTCATTATTAATCATAGCTCATATGGTGCCTTGGTATACAGTGTTGATGACAGGCTTTTTTATGTTGTATTGAGTTAATTTGATCTGTATTATAGCTTATATTTGTGGAGCGATGATGTGAAAACCTGTTTTGTTTCACAAGAATATTATTAATTAACATTCATATATTATGTATTTCAGTGGATCATAAGAAAGTAGGGCTGGAAAGGACCTTGGGAGGTCACCTATTACTGCCCTCTGCTCAATACAGGATCATCCCTGACTGAAACATTCCAGTCACATGTCTTTCTAACCTGCTCTTAAAATGGATAGAGATTCCACAGTCTCTTTAGGTAGCCTGTTCTGATTTTTACCACCCTCATAGTGATTATGTTTCATAGATTATAAGGGGCTGGAAGGGACCTTGGAAGATCATCAGGTCCAGCCCCCTAGTGCTAGTCAGTTCTTCCTAATCTCCAACCTAAATTTCCTGTGCTGCAGTCTGAGGTCATTGCTTCTAGCTCTCCTCCCTAGAGCCACAGAGAAAAGGTTATCTTCATCCACTTTATATGAACCCTTCAAGTATTTGAAGACTATTATCAAATCTCCTCTCTGTCTTCTCTTCTCCAAACTAAATAATCCATTTTTTTCTCCCTTTCCTCATCAGTCATGTTTCCCAGGCCTCTAATCATTTTTGTTGCTCTCTGTTGAACTTTTTCTAATTTTTTCTGTGAAGTTCTTGAAGTATGGGATGTGGTACTAGAGGTGAGGCCTCAGCAGTATTAAGCAAGAGTGGAAGAATCTTTTTCCTTGATTTGCAAATGACCCTTCTGTTAATATAACCCAGTAGTTGGCTTTTTTTGCAACAGGAGCATATTATCAGTTCGTATTTAGCTTATGGTCCACTCTAACCCCCAAGACCTTCTCTGCTGTACTTCAGCCTAGCCAGCCATTCCCTAGTCTGTATTTGTGCATGAAATTATTCTGTCTCAAGTGCAAGACTTTGCACTTGTCTTTTGTGAATTTCATCTGATTGATTTTGGACCATTTCTCCAGTTTATTCCGATCATTCCAAATCCTATCCCTACTGTCTAGAGCAGAGCTTTCCAAACTGTGTGCCGCAACACATTAGTGTGTCGGTGGCAGTGTGTAGGTGTGTCGCGCGAAATGCAGAAAATTTTGCGGAAGGGCACCGCAGAGCTCCCTTACTCGCGTCTGCTTCCCTTGGCCCCTCCCCCGGAACTGAATTACTGTGTCGCGAAATGATGCATGTCTAAAAAGTGTGTCACCAACATGAAAAGTTTGGAAAGCTCTGGTCTACAGTATCTACAGCTCCACTCAACTTGGTGTCGTTTGCAAATTTGGTAAGCATCCACTCGTTCCCATGTTCTAAATCATTAATGAAGATGTTAATCAATACTGGACCCAGGACAGACCCTTGCAAAACCCCACTTGATAACTCCTGCCAACTAGACATTGAACCATTGATGGCCACTCATTAAGCATGATGATCCAACTAGCCATGTATCCATCTTTCATCTTCTAGGCTGTATTTCCCTACCTTATTAATCAGAATGTTGTGGAAGACCATGTCAAAAGCCTTGCTAAAATCAAGGTATAGCATGATTACTGCTCCATCCACAGAGCTTGCCACTGTATCATAGAAGGAAATAAAGGTGATGAAGCATGATTTGCTCTTGGTTAATCCATGCTGGCTGTTCCTGTTATTCTAGGTGCCTTGATCATGTGCTTCATAATCTTTCCTGGTATTGAAATCAGGCTGACTGATCTATAATTCCCTTGAATCCTCTTTTTTCCCTTTCTTAAAAATGGACACTATACTTTCTGCCCTTTTCCAATTATTCAGGACCTTACCGGGCCTCCACAAGTTCTCAAAGACAATCGCTAATGGCTCTGAAATTACTTCACCAATTGCTTTAGTACTCTAGGAGGTATCCTATCCAACCCTGCCAACTGGAAAAATCTAGCATCTCTAAGTAATCCCTAACTTGTTCTTCACTAGGGTAGTCTGCTTGTCTTTCTCTGTCTTTGCTGCCTACCACACTTATCATCTGGTAGTTGACTTTATTCATGAAGACTGAAGTAAAAAAAACAACAACAAATACCTCTGCCTTCTCTTCATTATCTGTAATGAGATTGCCTTTTGCATTTGCACTTTGGTTGGTTTTCTTTTTACTTTTGCCATACTTATAGATCCTTTTTCATTGACTTCTATGTCCCTTTCCAGTTCCATCTCAAATCATGGAGGAGCACAAGAAGGCATGGAAGAGGCACTGGTTTTTCATTTGTTCGGCTTTGTACCCATAGAAATATGGTGCTGTTTGCCTGGAAAACTCTGGTAGCTGGAGGCAGTCTAAGGAGCCTCTTATCCAGAGACAAGGGAAAATATAACTGCCAAAATGTAAAGAGATGTTATAAAAAAGATAATGATTAATTGATTTCTATAGAAAGGAAAGAGGAAGCTATATTTGAGAAAATCATGACACTTAAGAATCAGAATGGTTAGGCATGGGATCAAGAAATTCTGTTGAGTTATTGTGTTTGGAGATATTCAAAAAGTAGGGATATCCACATGGGGACAATTTGGAAATTATTATGAGCATGATCTCATGCTCTGTCCTCTTTATATATGAGTTTCAGTCCTGCAGAGAACACAGGCCTGCTAATGGCAATATAGCTTCGTGCAGACCCAGAGGTCTACCGCTGTGATGCTAACTGCGCAATTTGGATTTATTATCATTATTATTACTATTACTACTATTATTACATGTACTTGGAAGGGTTTTTATCAGTATCCTTAGCACTGTTTTGCCATCCTGGGACTTTACTCCCAGGGTCTACAGAGGGTTCATTGTAGCAAGCAGGTGGTCCTCAGATAAAGAGCAAAAGATACACATCCTTCCTTCACCTCTCCTATAAAGATCAGAATCTTCCCCCTTTGAGGAAGTCCTTTGAGAAATGATTTTCCACTGTGACCTTTGAAAACAGAGCTGAGGAGGGGAATATGACATTGTTCTATAGTGACAGTCCATTGCAGTACTTTTTATAAGGGGAAAATTGGGCAGGAAATTATAGAAAGAGGAGGCTTATAGAAAGGGAGTCTACTAACCCATCCATTGGATCAGAATACTGCAAGCACCACCCTTTTTATTGCTATCTGTCAAAAACGAGTTATGCTAGGATGTGAAGATATTATCATATGTTTCTTCTTTTAAAAAAAAAATCATACCTTAAAAAAGGGGGAAAAAAAGCTGTGTAAGGGATGAACAAAAAAGTGTCTGGGGGAGTGTGGGGTGGGGTGCATTCTGAACTGGTTTGTAACAGTAACTGAGAACCTGCCTCCAATTTGGAAAGCTCCTCAGCATGATTTGCTATTTGTTTCTTCCTTTTTCGATACATTGAATGTTTAATGGGATAATCTTCATAAGGAAGATGTTTCTAAATTGAACAGCCTTATGCTTTCCATTTTTTCATGTAGTGCAGGATACAATCATTTGTGTTTAAATGTGTGATATCTCTTGGAGTTAAAAGGGGAAAATGTAAGCTGTTGATGGCCGAACTTCTTTGCCATTTTATTTGTATCTTTTTGTAACTTCAGTTTTTGATGATGTTCCTTCCTGCTTTTACCTCAAGCCCGAAGAGAAAAAGATATTTTGAGAAGTGCTTTTGCTATCCATTCGCTGCCCCTAGTGAAGTTAATTCGGCTGTCCTGCTGTGCTTCTAGAGGCTGTTCTCTGCCACCCACTGTTCTTCTTCCTCATAGAGTAAGAGGCAAAGTACCATGCTACACCAGCCTGTGATGTATGGTACTATGTGGCAGAGGTGGCCATTGTCTTTTCAAGATAGTAACTCTATGAAGTTTAGATTAGACTCTGACAACACTGCTGTACTGTTGGGTACGTCAGAGGGCAGTAGACATCCTTATTTCTTTCTGTGATTTTGACATGCTAACATATTGACATTTTCAGCTATGGA
The DNA here is from genome assembly GCF_000455745.1 of Alligator sinensis. NCBI lineage: Eukaryota > Metazoa > Chordata > Crocodylia > Alligatoridae > Alligator > Alligator sinensis. The sequence goes on from NW_005842072.1 coordinate 1,600,704, forward strand.
TTTTGTTCCAGAATTAGAATTTTACATTTTTCTTTTTGCAATTCTCCCTTTTTAATGTGACTATATTTTTAAAATACTCTGTAAATAAGTAATTCAGGAATCACATGCTATAGCGCAGGGGTTTTCAACCTTTTTTAGACTAAGTACCCCTGGTGCCTGAATGCCAAGCAGGGGGGCGATGGCGCATGGCAGGACACTGAGCAGGGAGGTGAGGATGGTGCTTGGGCGGACGGGGATAGAGTGCTGCTGTCTTCCAGGAGCAGAGCCAGGGCAGAGCAGGAAAGCTCAGCAGGCTGGGGTGAGGGCAGCGGCACCCCTCTATGGGGGGGGGAAGCTCACCGTTGGTGTGTGGTGGCGGCGGCCACTGCATGCAAGCTTCTCCACCCCTCAGAGGGGTGCCGCTGCCCTTGCCCCGCCTCGGCCCTGCTCATGGGAGGTGGCAGTACTTCATCCCCGCCTACCTGTGCATGCCCCCTAGGCCCAGTTCAAGTACCCCCAGGGGTACCCATACCCCCGGTTGACAACCCCTGCTATAAAGGATAAGGATGAGTGACCGTAGCAAATATTTGGACAAGTGTGTGCTTTATTCCCCACCCTTCACTGCTTAGCATAAAACAGCCTGGAGTCAAGCAAAAACTTGTGTTCAGTACTAGTTTTGCTTTAGTTGGACATTTGAGGATTGTGCCCATTTTCAGATTACTTTGCAGAGTAACTAAATGGAAAATTTTCAAATGCAATAAGAAAAAATAGATTTTCAACCACAGAGCTATGTGACTGATAAATATATTGGCAAATGGAATATCCTTTTAAATTAAATTGACTTTTCTTATAAGCATTTGTTGCAGGCATTATCAATTTTTTCCCTTACATTTGAAACTTGCCTTTTGTTCATGAAGAGATTGCATTAAATGTAACCTCAGCATGTTGCTAATATGAAAAAATATAAGAGGTTCTGCATTATCAGAAAGAGTATCTAACGTGATATTAATTTTTACATTATATTTTATTTTAATTTTAAGGTGTATGATGTAAATAAGTGTATCTTCAGTATCCCATTCTACTATATTTTTCATTGTATAATTCAATCGTCTTCAGCCTGAACTTGAAAAACAAATAATTTTTACTATTTGCATTTCAGTAACTACTTTTTCCTTAATTAAGTGCAACATGATGTACTTTTTATACCAAGTGGCAAGTCTTTATTTGCTTTGTTTGGTATTCATAAGAGGAGTATTAATCGTCACAAATTATTTTGGCAGTTGCAGATGTAATATATAATTTTATTTTGTAAATCAATGACCACTTACTAAAAGGGGCTAAAATTATCTGTTTCTTTATGTATAGAATCTGTCCTTGATAGAACTGTGCCATACTCAGAAAACATGTCCATTTTATTTCAATCACTGTCTCCCAGTTTTCTATAGAGTTGTATATTTCTATATATCACCACTCTAATTGCTGTTCATCATTGTGTTCCGACGCCAGGTGCTTCATTAATTGTGAAGTATTTGAAATACTTTCCAAGATTAAAACACTATATAATTTATATATTAACATGAATTGGTTTTGGCTTCTCTATTATTCAAGTAACGCTGTAAGGGAAAAGGGGTTAACACATGGAAATTGTGGATTCTATGGGCCAGCATGGAAGGTCACATTGCAAGTAGGCTAGAAGAAATGTCCAAAATTCTTGTGGCCCTATCCACCTCCAGAACTGGATCTTGAGGACCCCCTACTTCATTTCATAGGCATAGGTAGAATCCAGTAGAGATAAGGAGCTCTGCAGCAAGTACTTGCACTAGTACTTGATTTGGGAATTCATTTCACATCTTTAATTGCCGCATACTCTAGCAACATCTCTATCAACACTCTATCGGCCAGCCTGAGTGATCTGGCTTTGTGAGAATGGATGGAATGTGTTTCACCCTTTGTACGTATAAACCGGTTTATTAATTGAAGCTGTTTAAATATTGTAAGATATGTTTAGCATCATGTAGAACAAGCCAGGTTGATAATGATTGTGATAATCTTTGTGTGGGTGTGGGTATAATGGACTTTTTTTCCACAAGCCATCAATGTAACCAAAAATTTTACACACATGTACAAAATCATTGGTTACATCTGCTTCTTGTAAAAACATTAAACCAAGAGGTTTAAAAAGTCTGTGAATTTTAGCTTAGCTTTAATTAATAAAGCTTGTTCTAAGAAAGTGGTTCAACAGAGTGAGACCAATCATCAGGAGATTAACTGAATATTATTATTGGCCAGGTCTAATTTAATTGTCTTCTCCTAATTTCTATCATAAAGAAATTAAATTAATAACTTTCAGATGAATTATTAAAGATCCTCATTGCAAGCACAAAATCAGCAGTATTATTTATTGTTTTAGACAACCCAAAAGCATGAAAGCTTACACTGTAATATTTTTTCTTGAGACACCCCAGATTCTGCCATTGAAATCAGTAAGAATTTTGAAGCAGGTTGCTGACAGTATTTAGCCCAGAACATACAGTGAAGGGCTTATTCTTCTCCCCCTGAAGCCAGTGACACAACTCCAAATTACTTCAAGAGCAGGATATGAGACAACCCCTCTCAAGACCCTGAAAAAGATAATTAAATATAATGAGTGTGAATCTGATCATGTTTTCCACTGTTTTTATAACAGTGTTACTACACTGACTCACTGAAAGTATTTTTAATTTACAGCAATGGCGCATATTATAGAGTTGAGACCCATAATTCCAGGTTTTGTTTAATTATGGAAGACATAGCCCTGCTGGCCCATCAGAAACCTTACAATACACACATGCATTGAGTTACATAATTTAGCCTTATTTTTCTGGTTAAAGTCTGTTTAGCTCACTTCCAGCTTACAGAAACAGAATTTATTAGGCAACCATCTGTCCTTGTGAAATGTTGTCACCAAGACAACTTGGCATATGCTTCCAATTGGTTAATAAATATAGTAGGATAATGACACATGTCCCGTATCGTTTATAAACCAGTCTCTCACCAATTTGTTACACACGGAAGTAATTACTTCCATTAAGACAGTGACAATGAGAAGTGTTGTCTTGTGTCCAGTTGTATTGCAGTACCTTTTACCTCAAGGTAAGTGTGAACAAGAGCATCCTTTTTTCAAAGGTTCTGTGAAAATACTTCTACTGTGGTAAGCATGGAATGGCTTCTCTAATATTCGGAGTCTGTGTAAAGGTTGGGAAGGACTAAGAATTCGCTATCCTACAATTCCATGCCTTAACAGGGTAACTGGATAGTTGTGTCAAAATGTAGCCAAAAGTTCATGCTACATTGAACTGTGTTAATTTTCACTGAATTTGTCCATGGCTGGTACTGAGAAGCTGTAGGGTCATTCAGCATGGCACTTACATGGGCCCAGTTATTTCTGTCTATTACCTATATGTGCTAGGGATGTGAAAGGTTTAATGTTTAAACCATAAATATATTTATATCAGTAATGCATTACCTGTTAACATTTAGCACCTGGCACAGTCCGGTGGGGAAGGGAAGCAGCATGGTGCATCAGGAACAGGAAGGCGGCAGGGCAGGCTAGAGAGAGGGAAGGAGGGAGGAAGAGAGGAGGGGAAGGAGGGGAAGGCAGGACTAATACCCATGCCCTATGAAGTTAAAGAAGAAAACAGAGAGTGACTTAATGACTCGTCAGTTAAGCAATTAGCTGCTTGTTCACAGGTTCTTCCTCCCTCCCAGTGTGCCAATGGCTGCAGTAGGCTGGGAAAGCTCCTTGCCTGCTACTGCTGCTGCCGTTGGCGGCTTCACATGGGCTGTATTGACTGGCGGGGCTTACCACCACCTCCTCTCCCTTCCCTTGTCAGAGGGCCCCGGGAGCAGCTCCCAGCAGCAGCTAGGTCCAAGCTGCTGTAACCTATATAATTAGAGGAGGTTAAACAGATAATTTTTTTAAGAATACTTACATCTTATTATTCTAAGCGAAAGGGGGCAGCAAAATAACATGGCAGAGCAGGCATCTATGTAAATGGTTCCTACCTCTAAATGGTTTTTCATAGGTTCTCAGGATCCATGTTGTTGAGATCTCTGACACTATGTAGACCTTATGGGGCTCCTAGGATGCTTTAATTGGGAAGGGATGCTTAACAAGAGACCTTGCAAAGGGCAAATTCTGTGCCTTCTAGTGTCTCGGACATCCTGCAGCAGGTTTCTCAACTCAATGTAGCAGTGAGGGCCAGTGTAATGTTATCAGTACTGCAGTTTATGTATATGTATAGTAACCACTTTCTATTACATTTTAATAATTCAGCCATATCTTTCCAAATAGTGAAAGTGATTACACCATGTAATGTATGCCAAGTTTTAGCCTAGGGTGAAATTTTATTGGTGAATTATAGATCAGGGACAACATTTGTGTGTACTGGCAGGCCTGCTTTACTGCAGTTTCTTCTATTTTTTCTTAGAGAAAATTGTGCATAGTTATCATTGCTGCTTTCACCTGACCTTGTTATGACTCAAATGCAGTACTCCAACATTTTAATGTGTATTTAAAAACAAAAAAAAATGGAGAAATATATATTTTTTATTTTAATTGGGTAAATATATTTTAATAATGTGGATGCACAACATTTTACTGTGTCTAAAGGCTTATTACAAATATTCAAAATTTACTGTGTCTCAGTAGTCTAACAGCTTACAAGTGTGACTCAAGTTTTCCATAAGCAATTGTGACATTATAATGTAGCTTGAGAGTTCATGGGGAAAAAAATCTGTCAAACTTTGAAACTAACGCTTTTGCACATTGGGATTAGTACAGTAATTGTATTTGGATCTGTTTTAAATCGTGATTGCAAAGCAGCTGGTATCCATGCTTAATATGGTTTCAAAGCACATGATGATTATGTTCAGAAAATGATCTAGATATTTGCTAGGTAGTTCCTTTTAAGGCAGTGTTCTGCCATCAATGTCTAGATGTTTAAATTTTTCAAATGCAAATAGAACTTACATGTTGCACCAGAGTCTGTTCCTCTCTGGTCTGAGTAAATACAGTAAGTTTTTCCAGAGAGCTATGGGAAAATTTCTGTTCACAGGCTTCAAGTAAAAGGCCAAACTGATTAGTTGTGTGTGAGGTAGCATTAGATACATGGGTGACCGGTGCCACCTCAGTCCGGGGGGGGGGGGGCACCCCAGTGGCTGGGCGGACGAAGGTCCCCCTGCAGCCAATCTCGCTGACCGGGGGGGGGCCCCGCAGCTGATTGCGAGATGGCCGATCATTGCAGCCAATCTCGCTGTGGCCACTTCTGGGAGTGCAACAACACTCCACTCCCCAGCTGGCGCTTCCAGGGGGGCACTGGTGCTCCCGCCTGGCCCCCTTGCCTATCGCCTAAACGGTGAGCGCGACTGGTCAGTGGGTGCATGTGTACCCCCTACGCGTCACCACTGGTTAGATATTAATTCACTTTCCCATTTCTAGAGCTCTTTTTAGACGTTCATGACTCCACACTAGAGTCATGAAGAATTTGTGCCTTAAATTCTTTACTTTTATGGGGACTGTCATCTTACACATTTATACCTTGCACTGCTGTAGTATATGGAAGCACTGAGCACTTTACTTTCTCATCATCAATTTATCCAAGCAAGATCCATATTGTGAAGCAGGAGTTTATTCTCTACCCACAATCTCAGATGTTTCTCCTAAAGTGATCGGCAGTTAAATAGATAATAAAGTTGAATTTCACATTTACAAGACATTCTTCACAATTCAAGGCCTAAGAAAATTTCTTAAATAAATGAAGTTTAAATTCTGGAGAAACTGATGGTACCATTAGAGAGGTACTAGGACAGGGATGGCCAACTCATGGCACATATGCCAGAAGTGGCACTAGCAGTTGCTGTGTGTAGCATGTGGCAGATCAGGGAGGGGGCAGGGAGCAGAGGGGGTGGGACTTAACTTGTGGCATGCCTCTGAAAAAAGGTTGGCCACCACTGTCCCACTGTTTTAATCTCTATTTCGTTTCTTGTACTGCCTTCAACTCCATGGCATATGAATGCCATTATATGGTAGTATTGAGGTGACGTTATTGCTGGTCCAGGAAGTATACAAGAGGCGAGAATTACTGTGTGTGATATCTTTTTTGGGTGAGATTAGATGCTTCTATTCCATCTGCTACTTAGCTCTGCTGTGTCTGCTCTCCCAGAAGTCTGAGAAAGAATACTGTGGTACCTTAAATTTGCCTATGTCTATCCCAATCATACATTTGGTTCTTATTTCCCTTTGATAATATAAGACCACCAGGCATAAACAGGTTTACTAGAATGCAAGGTGGGGTTGCAAAGTTATTCAAAGAATGCAAGATCATTCAAAATGCAAGGTGGGATTATACTATTTTGTGGTGTGTCTATTATTTGTCAGTGAGAGAGAGATAATGCCTATATTATGCCCAAGAATTCTTGCCTATTATATGCTAACTCAGTCCAGTTAGTCTCAGTTCTTACACAGCTGTGGCTGTTAGTACTGTGCTACCTCCTAGTACCATGTCTTTTCTAAGCTGCTGCAAAACAAAGGCAATTGTTTGGGGTTTTTAAATTAAGTAACCTTTTGTAGTCCTCAGAACAGAATATAGTCTCAGAAAAAATGGGAAGGATTATAAAAATGCACAAGTAAATCATAGCACTCAATCAGAAAAAGAAAAGATAAAGCATAAAAAAACAGTGCATAAATTAATGTAAACCTTAGCTGGAATCATTTGTGCTTTTCAGCATCTGTATATGTGGAGTCACCAAGGAGTTATCAAGCTATACGTGTTTGGTTTTTAAACATCTGTCAGCTAAATCATAAATCCAAATGTAAAATACTGCAGTCATATTTTGTGGATTTGTAACATTCCCTAGTGGAATTTCAGTATGTAGACCAACCATTGGAGAATAAGGAGACAAATACAATATTTAATCTTTGCTCTTGCATTACTCTTTTGACAAGCGACTTGTTTCATTTTCCTTTAATTGTAGTATACCATCAGGCATTGTCTATCTTACTAAAATTGATTTTATACTTATTCAAAATGTAAGGTGGAGTTGTACTGTTTTGTGGTATGTATCGTGCTGACAAGCACGATACATAGTACGCACATGCTTTTTAATTTCTGATATAAAATTTAGGCTATGCAGAGCCTTAAACTACTGCAGCAGTGTCATGAAAAAATCTAGATGATTTACCATAGTCAAGTGACAAAACTCGTTTCACTGACACACACGAAGTATGCTGCAATCTATACTGCATAATTCTGCATTACGTAACAGTCAGGTGCATTGTATTGACTGGCTATAAAATTCAGTGTTTCAGTTATTCCATGTTATCTGATGTTAAAAATATTGGTGGGACACAAGATTACTCTATGGCAGAGCTTTCCAAACTTTTCATGTTGGTGACACACTTTTTAGACATGCATCATTTCGCGACACAGTAATTCAGTTCCGGCGGAGGGGCCAAGGGAAGCAGACGCGAGTAAGGGAGCTCCGCGGTGCCCTTCCGCAAAATTTTCTGCATTTCGCGCGACACACCTACACACTGCCGCCGACACACTAATGTGTCGCGGCACACAGTTTAGAAAGCTCTGCTCTATGGACTAAGGAAATGCAAGAGTCTGATAGCTGTTTGGTATACAACATTGGGATGGCTCTAATCTTATGCTGCCTTAGGCCGTCTTCCCATTACACACTATTGACCCATATTCATGATATTTGACATTTTTGCTAAATACTGTCAAGGATAATCCATCAAAGAACAATTTTTCAGATTATCTGTTGAACTCTCATTTTATAACTTAAAAGTTTAAGTGTTTCAGATAATAAGATTTCATGTTGGGAAGATAGTGAACATTTAGGCAAGAAAAATAGGAAACCCATTGTATATTTTGAAACCAGAACTAAGCAACTTTTATTAACAATGGGTACTGATACATGTGCCGATTGCCTGTTCTGACGTGTTCTAATTAGACTCGAATAATCGAGTCTCCTGGAGCGTGCTAATTAGCACACTAGCAGCCTTGTTGTCAGATGTATTCAGTGTCCCCACACTTCAAAATGGCAGTGGAGGCACTTTAATAAAGCTTGTTGAATAAGCTTGAGTTAAAGCACCCCCACCACCATTTTGAGGTGTGGGACGCTGAATACACGAGACACTGTGAGCGCTTTAAATAGGCAGCTCCCAAGAGCCACTCTAATTAAAGTGGCTCTCCCACCACCCTGGAGCACAAGACTGGGATCAAAGACTCACCCTTGTCTAGTTCCAGTTCCATGATTACATTTGCCTTTGGCCAGAACATATGTTTCTTTAGGGTGCCTCTTTAAATGTCTTCCGAATCAAATTCACAGTGGGTGCATCTATGTGTTCATTAATGCGCCATAGTTACAGCACATTAAGTTTAATACCTGTAATGACAGGTACTAACTTAATACACTGTAATTGGAGCTACTGTACATTAGTGCAAATGAACTGTCTTTTTGTGATGTTAATGTGCAGTAGACTAAATCTATGCTGTATTAGCTCATTAGCACAGATTTTGCCCGCCACACTAATGCACAGTAGAATTAGTCTACTGCACTCAATGTGTCTCGTGGAGACGCACCCAGTGATCCTTTAGTGAAAGAGCAAATATAATACAAGTTTAGCAGTGTACCTGCTGGTCAGAGCCATACACTTCTCGGGGTTAAGCATAGTTTTTCCAAAGTACAATCATTTGGAGACTCCCCTGCAAATATGTAAAGACTTGTTTCTTCTTTTTTCATCTTCAATGGTTTTATGAAGCTGCAGGGAGAATCCGTTATACCAAACCTTATTCTCACAGTGATTTATTAATTAGTAATCCTTTTTATGTTTCTTAGTCATTGTTTTCATTGATGAGGTGTTATGGTCAATCCCGTGGAAGGATTTTAGTGTGAGGACAGAGACTTTGAACTGGACTCGAGTCATTGGGAAGACAGTAATGGGCCAAGAGCACTACTGGTTGTGTTCAAAAAACTATTTGACCTGTTACTTTTGGAACACCAGAAGCTTTTGGGGGGTGTTTTGCTTCACTGGCATATATGAGGTGCAGTGGTCAAGTTTGGAGGTTATGAATGTGGGGGTTCCTTTGGCTAGGCTGAAAATAGAGTTCCATCATGAAAATAAATCAGAGATAGAGAAATAGGGTTTGCTTGTTTGTTTGTTTGTTTTGCTTCAGTAGTTAATTAGCAGGGATCCTGGTTTTCTCTGTTTAAAAATCCCAAATTCTCCTGCAAAGAATCCAAAATTCTCTGATTAAAACCCCCCAAATCCATGTTTTTCTGTGATTAAGATGAAATACCACTCATATATATAGGTATTAGTTGAACACAATGTTTATTGATATATTTACAATTTTAAAGCAGTGTGGAAGCCTGCCAGTGCCTCAATCATTATAATAAAACAGATTCTAAATAGCTGTATATTTTGACTTTTGATTTTTTTTTTATTATAGAAAATCAGAGCTCCCCCTGTCCCCTTCACTCACCAGGATGTAGATTCAGCTGTGGCTGTTCCCCTACTGCTTTGTGGCGTGGAGCAACCTTGAAAAGCCAGTGCCCTGCCCCTGCCCATGAGGGTGCCCCTCACCCCCAAGCTGCAGACCCCCCTAGTCCTGCGGGTGCCCCTCACTCCCAGTCCACAGTCCCCTGTCTTGGCTGCTGCCCCTTACTCTCAACCCACAGCCTTTGGTTCCCCCATGTATGAGTTTGTAGTGGGTAGAGAGAGAGGGCACAAGTGACATGGTGGATGGGCACATGTCCCCCTGCAGATTTCTGCTCCCACAGTGGGGTACGGGGCTGCAACCTGGCCAGATCAGCTTCAGCCAGGAGCTGCCTCCATGGCCCAGTGGGCAGAACCCAGCACAGAAGTTAGCCCTGCACCACCATGGCTGCCAAGCTGAGGTGCCTCCTGCCCACCCAGCAGCAGTGGGGGCATTACTCCACGCTGCCATTGACACCATGCCTGATCTTGGAAGCCATGGCACTGTGGTCTCACCCACTGGGCTCTGGTGGCAGCTCCTGCCCAGAGCTGTTCTGGCTCAGCTGCAGCCCTGTGTATGCTGTGCCCTCCCTGCCCGCCACACACATTTAGTCCTCCCAAGCATTGAGGAGTTCAGAAAGACCCCCAAGACTGTAGGCTAACTTAATAATCTGGAGGGGAAAGCCTATGGCAGTGGGGGATATTTCAGAAGAACCAAGCTTTTCAAAGCACTACTTTCTTCCTGCTAGCATTACCTGAGTAATGTGCTTGAATCAGCAGTAGTTCATGGAGATGCTTCTTATAGCTAGAAATTGAGAGACGCAGTAAATGGTTTGGTTTGCATTTAATGTAAATTAAAGATAGATCTGCATATTTCCTGCATGCTGGTGACATTAGCTTATGTTGTCTCACTAGCATTCCTAATGTTTCCTATAGACGTGGAATAATATGGGAGAAGAGCACAGGTCTGTGGAACTTAATAGATTGGCTATTAAGGAACAGCTCTCCACAGTGATCCAGTGGGCTCAGTCTGGAGGAGAAACTATTTCTATTTCATAGTAGTGCCAGTACCTCTGCATCCCTAGGCAACTGGAGTATTTCATGATCAGATCAAAATATTGCATAGCATAGGTTCAACATGTAGATATAGTTCCTTGCCTGTCATTAGGAGGAGTTCATCCATTGGATCAATCAGTGCGATATCAGTTCCTTGTCTGGTATGCAGTCAGACTATGAAGGACCTAAGATATTGGTGGCTGAGATGATATTGGAAACTCTTCCAATTCCTTCTTCTTTTATTTACTTGCTTAAAAACGAGAAGGGTAGTCATTTGTAAGGTCTGTGGCCTACAGTGATGACTTCTTAGCACTATGCCCTATTTTAAGGTGAACAGAAAATTCCTATTAACCAACAGAGTTTCAACACCTCCTGGTCCTAAGTATTCATAGTGCTGCTTTCTGGGGTCTAGGGTTTACAGTGGTGTTCTGGGGCGAATGGAGGCAGTTGTGGTTTATGAGGATATATAGTCTGGAGTGGTTCTGTGTTGTGCAATTTTTGGCATCTGAATAAGAGAGCAGAGATTTCTCCCTTCCCTTCTAATGCTGTAGTGTAAGTTTGCAGAAATTATTTGGCTCAGATTGTTTTCTGCCACTGATACTCTAGTTTTTTACCTTTCCCCTCACCCGCATTTTCCCAAAGAGTCTCGTGTGTGTGGGGAGGAGAGGGGGAAGAAGGGGCTAGCATGCTAGGGGAAAATAAAGTGTTTTTACTGCTAGAGCACTGATAGAAATAGTTGGGAAATGGCTCTACTGTCTCTGTAATTGTGACAGCCAGTAGAATTCAGCAAGGGCCAAAAGTGTTTGGTTCAGTCCATTTGCTATAGTTTATTGGATTGCAGTGGGTTTTTTTTGTTTTGTTTTTTCCTTTGTACCTGCAGGAGAGAGTGGTCCAACCAGAATCAGGAGGTGGGTCTGTCTTGTGTGCTTATACCTGCTGAGGGTATAACTGGCTGAGTACAGGGTCTTGAGGTTCCAAGTTCTGAGAAATGTATATTTCTATTGCTGTTCTCTACTTTCCTTTTTCATTTCTTTCCTTTCCTCTTTCTTCCTTATCATCAATGGTATTCTGCACTTTTCTGTCTATAGTTGCTCAACCCTTCCCCTCCCTGGGTATCCTTTCTTTCTCTCTTGTCTCTGTCCCTACCTTTCCCTCTGCAGTGTTCCCCATTGCTGTTATTTATGCCTTTGTTTCTGTCCCCTCTGGAGTTGGGTCTGTAAGTCTCTCCTCCCATTTCATTTCTCTCTCCACTCTACTGTTTTGCTTGATGGGGTTTTTTTGGTTTGTTTTTTTGGTGGGGAGTTCTTGGTTGTTTGTTTGTTTTTTTAAACTTGCTATAGCTGTACCTGCTTTCTTCTGTTCTTTGTGGGGGAGGAGTGTGGGGCTCTCATTCTTTATCATTCTCTATTTGAACTCTCTCTCTCTCTCTTTCTTGCTTTCACTCTCTCTCTCTCTTGGCAACCTCCTCCTCCTCTCCCATCTGTAATCCTTTCTGCTAATCTTTTCATCCATCTCTTTCTATTTTACCCATATAGAGGACTTACCTGTTAAGAGGTTTATTGAAAATCTGTTTCTTTCTGACTGGTTTTTTGTTTAACAGCTTTTAATGGACTCTTCTTACCTGAGCTTTTTGTCATTTTTCAGGTCTTAAAAATCAGCTTGATTGGCCACAGAAAACGCATTTTGGCATCTCTAGGAGACAGGCTTCACGAAGATCCTCCTCAGAAACCACCACGGTCAATAACCCTCAGGGTAAGTTTCTGGTAAATTTGTCTGATACCTCGTAAAGTCTGGAGGAAATGCATAAAAGTCAAATAAAAATGAGTGGTCGCTTAGTACCTTAAGCTTATGGACTGGAGTTCATTACTGTCGTTTTCACATTTTTAAAATGCTGCTTGGTTGTTTTTTCTGTAAGTGCAGCTTTGTATGCTTTATTTACAGATAGCTCCCTGAAATCAATTAAATTAAAAATGTATAGATATAAGGTGTTTCTGGGTAGCCAGAAAAGTTTTTCTTCTTCATTTTTCATTAATGTACCCTTCTTCAAAATCCTAATCATGGTGTCCTTTAGGATATCCATACTCACTGCTTTATGTATATTTTTATACTCCTCTCTGTACCTCAGACGTGCTAGATGTCTTGAATCCCCCGATTTTTCTTTCTTCCAGTGTATTATCCTTATACAGTTGTGCTTTGGAGACCCATCCTTACTGTGGTCTGTCCAGGATATCTCAGGCTACTTTTATCCAGACATTTTTATCCAGCTATTTCCCCTTTGAATAGTGCAGGGTTGGACTGGCTGACCATTGAAGTCCTTTCCAACCCTACAGACCCAAATTGTATGATCCGATTCGAGTATTCCCATGGGAACCGTTCTTTGGACTAGAATTCCATTAGTCAGAGGGCATACTGTGCTCCCAGCTTATATTTTCTGGTGACAGGAGGTATAGACAGACTGTGAATTGCAGCTGCCTTTCAGGATCTTATTTTAACAGAAAGTTAAGGATTCTCTAACCACCCTTTTTTCACCCTCTTTACTCCCCAGTGTCATTTACAAAGAGCTAAAATCTGGGTGTAATGTGACAATGGTATCATTGAACTCATGATTTCCTGTCCTAAGGAATTGCTCTAATAGACGATATGGTTGTTATACTTGTATTTTGTAAATTGTTTTCTAGCACACAGCAAATGCTAAAATACTAATAGAAAAGAAATGCCTGCAAGTAGTTCATTCTCACTCAGTGGTTTGAAGTCATGGGATTTCTACATACATGGTAAACTGAATCACCTCCAGATGAAATCAGAATGAGGAAAAGATTGTCAGTGCTCCACAGCTAGAATTACTGGTTCAGACAATCACGAAACATTATTCATCCCTTTGTAGTATTGGAGTCTTTACAGGGAGTCCTAAAGTAAAGGACATTGGTTTGGACTATGATTCTCTCATCCATCAATATGGATGCTGTCCCATAGGAATACTTAGACAAACACAAAGCACAGTATTTACCTTGCAGTATGCACAAATACATTTTTAGTTCTTAAAAATAGTTAAATAAGTGAAATGCATATCTTCTGCTTTAGGAGGCTCTGTTTGTATGTAGTAAATACCTGGTAAATGGAGGCAAAAGTAACAAAAATATTATATACAAAAGACGCACTAATAGCATATAATAACTTTTCAAAGGCATGCACTCAAAAATTAGGAAATGCCAGAATTAAGGTTTCTTTTGCAATCTTAACTCACCCCACCTTCTATGAAAGCATTATGATATAGTCGTTAATTACATGTTCACATACTCTTTTCTCGATGGCACCCCTGCCTTATTCACTGTGCAGGAGGGATTGTTTTGGGGATGAATCAGGGTCGCATAATGAAGAAGGCTGTTTTCTGTAGAATTTTTCTTCCATTTGTTACACAAGCTGGAAGAGATGTAATGAACAAGCAAGATACAGGAGGAAAAGAAGGGATGATTTTGTAGTTGAGAAAGTAAAATGTGGCCTGGGAGAACTAGATTTTATCCTTGCCTATGCCATAGAGTTTCTCACTGATGCTGGGAATGTCACTTACACCATACTTTTCCCTGGGTGCTTATGACTGTGGCTTCATACAGACATTACAGTCAGAAGTTCAGGGGGGTTAGATTGGGTTAAAAAAGACCACCCAATCTAATTTAGCAATTAGATAGGTGCCGGGAACCTAAGCTAATGTAAGTCAGGAGAGGGGGAGGGGTGGAAGGGATGGGGGGGCTAGCAGGGAGGGCTTCCACAGGGGGCCTTGGGGGATCAGGAGGCTAGCAGTTTCCATGGGAAGGGGGTAAGCCTGATCCTGCTACCTCCTGTGCCCTATCTGTCACTACTCCTGGGGCCAGTTTTACCAGTGTTCACCAGGAGCCCAGTTAAAGTAATTTGTAGAGGGGGTGAGGGATGGGCAGATCAGGGAGGCTGGTGGCTTTATGAGTGGACATTGGTGGGGTTGGGGGGCTGGCACCTCTGTGGGGGAGGGGTTGACAGGATCAGGGGTCTGCCTCCCCCCCCCCGACCAAAAGCTATTTTTAGCCCCTACTCCTCCACCCCTAGATGAACAGTGCCCCTGCCAAACCAACCCCTGCCCTCCTTGATCCTACCCACTCCTCCTTCCAGCCCAACTTAGTTCAGTCAGCTCCTGGTATGGCAAATACTGGTAAAAACAGCACTGGGAACAGATTCAGGGGAGTTTGCAGGCTTGGGTCTGGCTGGTTGGGGGGGGGCATGCTCTGTCCTGGGGTGGGAGGAAGGGTCAGGGGGCTAAAAATAGCTTGGTGCTGGGGGGATAGGAAAAGCACAGCACTGGGGCTGGGGCTGGGGCTGGGGCCAGCAGCTGGGCTTTCCCTGTCTTGGGGCTGCACTCTGAACATATACAGAAGTGCAGTTAGATTGCTGTAACCATGCACAATCTAACTTGGTGTACCTCCAAGGTACAGTTAACTTAGATTGGGTTGGTCATTTTTGACTGATCTAACCTTCCTGGAACCTCTCTAGAGTATGTACTTAGATCAACGTAACTAGGGATCTAAGTGTAAGTTCTACAGATAGGCAAAATAAATTAGATCATCAGCTGGCCATTTTTAACATGATCTATTCTAACTTATCCCTCACCTGCCCAAATGTCTGTACATACCCTGTGCCTGATTTGATCCACCAAATTAAAAGGGGTGTGAGCACCAGGAGTTGGGATGACACATTGGGAAGGGAAGAGGATCAGGGCTGCACTTGGGGATTGGGTGGGAGGTGCTGCTAGCTTGAGAGTTTGGCAAAGCAGGAGCTGGGAATGTAGGTTAAGTTTTGCCACATCTGGAGGGCAATGTGATTTGACACAGAATGATGGGATTGGCTGATTATTAAAGTGGCACCATCTCATACTTTGGACTTAACTTGTAGTATGCTTGCCAAAAGGATTGTCCACTACTGCTTTTGACTTTCATTACTCTTTGCTTCAGTTTCTTCTCTCTAACATGATGATGATAGTACCCCTTCATCTCACTAGGGCATTGTGAAAATAAATTTTGTGAAGCACTGAGGTATTATAGTGGGAAGCCCATTAAAAAAAAATAATCATTTTATCTTCAAAGTAAAGTTTGAATAGAACATCAAATTTAAAACGTGGCCACATATTGAAAAAATTAAAAGAAAACAAAATACCGAATCTGCTCATGAATAGATTGATATCCATCAGGCCTTTGCAAAGTGGCTAGTATTCGCTTTGTGTTTGGATTTGGCCGATTCGGGGGACAGTGATTTGATTTGGTGATTTGAATAATTGTCCAGAATCAATTCAGTCTAATCTGATTCGGACTTTCGGCCGCCGCTGAATCTCTGAATCAAACAGGCCCCATCCCTGCCTGCTCTTCCAGCCCCAGTGTCCTGGCTCTTTAAAAAAA
>NW_005842072.1:1616985-1619701 GCF_000455745.1 Alligator sinensis
GGTTTCCTCTCCCCTCCTCTAACCCCCTCCCCCTACTTACTGTCATGGAGTCTGGGTTCAGCTCCCTGCGGCAGTGAGTGGGGACAGCCCAAATCTCTGAAGCTCTCTGAACCTTTTTCTCACACGATGGGGTCCTGCAGGATGGCCATGATCTCCCCAAGGCCCTCTTACCATGCCAAGTTCGCTCAATGGGCACCCTCGATTCTTGCCCGCCATGTCTTTGATGGTATGAATGATAGGGAGGCTGCGTTTCAGTCCTCTTGGACAGGGTCTTGATTGACTCTCTGGACCCCATGGGTTTCCAGACCCCTGGTGGATCCTGCTCTAAGACAGATGTCACAACGGGTGTTTCGGGGCACCTTAGCCTTATGGGCTATGTGTGCCTCCAACCGCCCCTTTACCACGCCCCAAGCCTCGCTGATGGTACTGACGTTATTTGGTCTGGGCCTTGTTATAATTTGGCCCCCTTGTCCTCCCTGGGCCCTTCACGGCCCCGTCTCGCGCCGCGCCCCACTGGCGCTTGGGCTCTCCAAGGCCCCATCTCGCGCTGCGTCCCACTGGCGCTTGGGCTCTCAACGGCCCCATCTCGCTCTGCACCCCACAAAGTGCTGTGCCCTCTCTGGCGCTGGGGTTGGTGCACCCCAAATGCTGTGCTCTGTCTGGTGCTGGGGGTCAATGTACCCCAAATGCTGTGCCCTCTCTGGTGCTGGGGTCCCCACGCTGCCGTGGTTCCCCTATGAGGCCTCCTCCTTCCCCTAATAGCCTCATCCAAACCACTGGTGTTTTACCACAGGAAACAGAACACAAGCCCCTGGGCTGTAACATAAATTCAGTAAAGTTTGAATCATTCAGACCATACCAGGGAATACTCTGTCCCTCAACAGTATCAGGAGCTGCTCGTGCAGTCAGGCTTCTCCCCTTTAGTTGCTCTGGGACAGCTCCTTCCCCCTTAGCTGCTGGCAGGGAACTGCTTTCCTGGCCTCAGCCGTGGGCTTTGTATATGAGCCAGGCCCTGCCCTTTCCGCTGACCGCTGACAGGTGTGGGCCACTAGCTCATTCTGGCTGCCCTGGTAACCAGCAGCTGGGGCTTCCAACTCACTGCTAGGGCTCTTCCCCTGGCAGTTTCAGCTCAGAGCAGGGTGCCCTGCGACACTTTTCCAAATTGATATGGAGAGCTTTGAATCTATTCAGACCTTTATATTGGTCTCCTGATTCAATTCGGATCCAGGGATTTGGCTACCGAATCGAGCCAAATCTCCTCCTAATTGAATCAGCACCCAAAGCTTTGCACAGCCCTACTATCCATCTGTGCACTGTGCAGGACTTCTATAGGAAACAATAGTATTTGTTCATATCATTTAAATACTATTCCAAAATGTATAGGAAGTGTTAATTCTGGCATTTTGTAACACTGGAGTGTTTAACTTTGTAACCTTAATGTTCTTCTAAAATAGTTTTGTGTGTGTGTGATTTCCTTTCCTTTAAAAAAAAACCACAGCTAACTCCCTCTTCCCCCCACCAATCAACTATATGATATTATATTGACACTCACGGTTGATCAGCAGGGATCTTGGTTTTCTCCGATAAAAAAAAAAAATCCCCAATTTTTGGTTTTAGAAAAGTAAGCCAAAATCCACATTTTTCCATGATTAAACTGAAATGCCACTAATATATAGGTATATATTGGGGATTTTAAAAAATAAGAGAAAACCAGGATCCCTGTTGATCAGTAGGTAGAAACCTTTAGATCCATTATACAGAACTTTGTCATGCGCTAACAAAGTAGCAGATTGTCATCCTCTGTGTGGTTTAAAATTAGAGAAAGGTGAAACACATTTTACCAGTCACTGCTCTCCCAGGAGAAACCACAAGTGTACTATGTTCGGGCTTTTTGTCCCAGGGTGAAAATGGCCACTCTAGGTGGAAAGTAACCTGGGAACAACCAGGGTGAAATCACTTCCTGGAGAGTTTCCCTGGGGAGAGTGCATATTTGTACATGCCATGGCTTACTTCAGAAGAGAACATGGGCCTTCAGGTTCTCCCCCTCCTTCCCCAGGTAGACAGTATGTTGCTCACTGGACTCTGCTACTCCAGAACATTCCCCCTTCACAATCTCTACATTGTGCTACAGGGAAACACAAACTAACCATGGGTAGTCTGGTTCAGCCAATCAGGGCTGCCCAATGCACTGCTGCAATCTATCACCAGGCAGATTAAGGAAGCCTGTAGAGCAAACTGAGAATGTGCACAGGCCCTCACTAGCTGCAAAGTGCAAGCTCTCCACCCTTCAGGGCCTCAGCACTGAATGTCTGTACATGGCTCTGTGTAAGTTTCTGCAAGAACAAACCTGAGATAATACTCCCAGATCACTTGAATGTATTTATGCAGGTTGAGTCTATCCCTCCAGACCCCTTTCTGCCACCTTGTCTCATTCTCTTTACCCAGGTGGTTCTAGTTCTTTCCCAGCACTCATGTTCTCCTTTTCCCATGTCCATCCACCCACTGGTTCTTAGTTCCAGTTTTGCCTTTGTTCGAGCTTACCAGCTCATCTAAATCTTTTCTCCCAGCCATCTTGCTCCTAGTCTCCCTGCCCATTTCTTTCACAGACTCCCAGTTCCAGCTTCTTTCTCCTTGGGATTCCAGTCTTTTCTTAGCCAGGCCTAGTCCTCTGCCCTCTACCCCACCCTCAAACTTCCAGTCCTAGTTCTTCCTCTTT
>NW_005842072.1:1619732-1629921 GCF_000455745.1 Alligator sinensis
CTCACGTTATAGTCTTCTTAGACTCTGCTTCCCAATTCACTAATTTCCCTTACCCTGCTTTAGCTTTCTCCACCCTCTGTATTTGAATCAGATGGCTTTCTCCTCCTTAGTGCCTGAGGTACCAGCAGAAGGCCATATTTGGAGTACTGTTTCCAGTTTTGCCCCCACCCCCCCCAACCCACACACAACTACAGAAAGGATGTGAACATATTGGAGACAGTCCAGCAGAGGGCAATGAAAATGGTTACTGGGCTGGGGAACATGATTTATTAGGAGAGACTAAGGAAACTAGGCGTATTTAGTCCAGAGAAAAGAAGACTATGGGGGGGATTTAATAGCAGCTTTCAACTACCTGAGGGATGGTTCTAAAGAGGATGGAGCTGGACTGTTCTCAGTGGTGGCAAATGGCAGAACAAGGAGCAATGGTTTCCAGTTGAAGCAAAGGAAGTTTAGGTTAGACATTTGGAAAACATTTCTCACTGGACGGTAGTAAAGCACTGGAACAGGCTATCTAAAGAGGTTGTGGAATCTCCATCCTTGGAGGTTTTTATGATCTGGCTAGACAGAGCCTTAACTGAGATGATCTAGTTTGGGATGATCCTGCTTTGAGCAGGAGCTTGGGCTAGATGACCTCCTGAGGTCCCTTCCGCTCCTGATTGTATATGGGTGCTTATATACATGCTTGGGGGTGCAGGTGGGGAGGGTTAATTAGAGAGGTACCCAGAGAGCTGCTCTAATTAAAATGCCACAGCATCATGTGTATTAAACCCCTGTGCATTTAAAAATGGCTGTGGGATGCTTTAACTAAAGCTCATTCAATGAGCTTTAGTTAGGGTGCCCCAACAGCCATTTTTAAACCTGTGGGCGCTTATACACATGATGCTGCGGTGATGCTAGAACATTTTAATTAGAACGCATTAGAGCATGTTTACAGGCACATTATGATTCTATGAGGAGGTTCACTGAGAATGATCCCAGCTGCACATCCAGTTTTTTTAAGTTCCCAGGGCACCCATGGAAGCAGCAGCTGGGGAACTGAGAGCTCCCCACTCCCCAGCTGCAGGTGCTGCTTCATGTTGTGGGGCATGGCAGCTGGAAAACCAGGATCTCTCACTTCCCCAGCTGCTTGTGCCCCACATTGTGAGTCCCAGCACATGGAGGGGCTTTAAAAAGCACACCTGTAGCTAGGCTATAGCCATACTTTTTACACCTCCCCAGGCAGCCCCAGGCAATGGTGAGAGGCTCCCTGCTCTCTGACTCCTGGCACCTAGGGAGCTTTATAGAGTGCACTAAAGCAGCTTCCCCACTGGCGACTTTAAACTCTGTGCCCAGCAGCTTTTGCCAGGCTGCCAAGGTATCGGGGATCAGAGGCTCCTGATGGAGTTTAAAGTCCTCAGCAGCAAAACCCTTCAGCTTTTCCCACCCCTGCTGGGAACCTCTGCTTCCCTGCAGCTGGCAGCCTAACCAAAGCTGCTAGGGGCCAGGTTTTGACTCTGCTGATTGTTGGCTAGGCTTAGACAACCCCAGTCTCAGACTGGACCTGGGGCTGCCCCAGCCAGGGCCGACAATCAGCTGATTCTCAGCTGGCTGCTTTGGGAGCTCAAACCAGCCCTGGTGTGGTCTGGGTTCAAGGCCGACAATCAGCTCATTGTCAGCTTCAGCCCCAGACCACACCAAGTTGGTTTGAGTCCCTGGTGTGGTACCATGACCTGTAGTCGATTGTCAGCCCTGGCTGGACCTATGGCACTCCTTTTTCAGCTTGCCATTACAGGGGAAGCCCAGGATTATGATCCTGGGTTCCCCCTGCACTGGGCAATTGGAATCTAGCCCTGCATGGCAGAAGGATTGTTGGGATTGGGGATCAAATCCCATCATGCCATTATATGAACGTGTTCCAGGGGCCCAAGGACTGAATCTTCATGGATTTTAGCTCTTAGCCTCTAGCACACCTCTGCTGAGCACATCTGAATTATAGCTTTTCAGAGACTGGTCACGTTTGGCTGGATTTGATAGTGACAACTAAACACACAACCCTAAAACAAAGCCACGCTCTTCTCCTGGGTAAATATCAAGTCTTTGCTGCAAAGCATGAGGATGCTAGAGAATTTCAAAGAAAAAGCCTCAAAGCATTTTTTTAAATGGGATAAATAATGTATTTTTTTCTAGGCCTCATTGGCAAAAACAGCTGAACCAGTCACTCGCCAGAAAAATATCAACTGATTTTGATGATTTTGGGTGAACTTAATAATAGGGTTTTATAAGCTTTGCTCATAATAAGATATAGAGATTTGCAGCTGTTACATATGAGTTAAAACTTTCCATCTGGAAAAAAATACTACCCACTTTGGACTCCTCAAGGCTCGTCCCCCAATCTGTCAACAGTATGGTGTAGGGAGCTTTGGTGCAATTCACAGTCAAGTTTAGCACTAAGAATCTACTTTAATTCTGCCTTTAAAAAGATAGGCATATTTTTACCTTGCACACAGAAATATTTCAGCATTGTTGTACAGTACCTCAAGGTCCTTTGTTATCATTTAAGATCAATGTATTAATTAAATAAGCTTTTATTATTTATATTACCCCTTGTACAAGGGCTTGTTCCCAGCATCAAAGAATTTACAGTATAAGAAAATTGTTTTTAGCTTTGCACTCATCTTCACAGGGAAGTTATTGACTAGTAACCTAAGGCAGTGGTTTTCATACCCTGGGGTTCCACAGTAGGGTACCAGGGGTTCTGCCAAGAGATTGAGTGTAATAGTGGAGTAGTTTGGGAGGTGGTACATTACCATTGCTGGCTTGCTTTGCTTGGCTGTGCAGCAGTCTTTAGGATAGGGGTAAGGGCTTTGTGGCAGAAGAAGTGATTTGAAAGGGTTCTGTGACTTTTGGAAATTTGAAAACCACTGAAGTGGGTCATAAATTCACTAGTTAGTAGTAGTAGTAGTAGTAGTAGTTACTCCAGACTACCTCCCCATGTCAACACTTAGGCTCCTGGCAGATGTAATATTTTTGATGTGATTAACATGTAAATTGTGCCACAAGCTGTAACGTGCTACACATACAGGCAATTTACAATATGATAGAATGGCATACTAGCCGCAAAGATGTTCCACTTAAAACATCTTGTGGACTGGCTTTGTAGCTGGTTTGTATCACTCAAAAATTTGAATTTGTGGCATCTTAAAGTTGAGTGGTACAGCCCTGTGCCAGGTTGCAGCACTCAGTTTCACAGGCACCAAAATGCGGCAGCCACTGGGCTCCATCTGCTTGGGAAGTTTAACCCATGCCAGGCAGCCCTACATGGGGGAGGGAAGTTTCAATTCATGTACAGCCTGCCTGTGCTCTTAGAGAATTCACTGTAAGTGAGATTGCCCTACATTTGGGTTTAAGCTTCCCAGATGGAGGCTATTAATTTACTGTGCAGTAAGCGCCTGCATGTGTAGATGATGATGCTTTACTGGGTGTGTCTACACATGGGTTTAGGCTTGCTTAAATTTACTGCACAGTAAATTACTGCTCAGTGAGCAGGAATAGGCCGGTGTCTACACGTGCAGACAACCTGGGACTAAATTTAACCTCAGGTCAGAGCAGCCTGCCATGTGCCCCTGTGGCCTCCAGGGTGAGCTCCAGTCTCCAGCCACATGGCTGCCAGCCCTTGGTACTAACTTTAGTCCCAAATTGAAGCCAGAGCCATCTGTCAACACTTGGGAATAACTTTAATCCCAAATTGAAGCCAGGAGAGGTGGCCAGCCAGGAGCCTTGGGGCTGGGCTAGAGAGGCCCCCTGGGTTCCTGCTTAGTAATGCATGTATACATGCATTACTGCATAGTAACTAATCGGGCATAAATTTGATATCTGCATGTTGCAGGTATCAAATTTACGCTCAAGTTGGCATACGTCACCATATTTACTGCACAGTATGGGCATGCACATGGAGATGCGTGCCTGTACTAGGCAGTAATTTCAGTTACTGTGCAGTAAGTGCATACACATAGACGTGCTCACTAAGCAGTAAATTATTCTACTGCACACTCAAACTCGAGAATAGTTTGAGCCAGAATAAATTTCTTCCTGGTACAGCATCTACATGCATGCCCAGGACAGCAATTTGAGCTGGTGTGGAGCAGTTAATGCCAGTGCTGCTCCAGGTGGCAGCTTCAGGCAGCAGCAGGGCTGGCTGGGGCATGAGGGTGCTGCAAGTGCAGATCTGTATGGCTAGATGGCAGGCAGGAGTCTGTCTCGTTGCTGGCTAGGCTAGCCAGGTGCAATTTAGACCTGCAGTTAACATCTACATGTGCATTTAATCACAGTTAATTACTCCACTGTAAGATAGTACTGTCAGGGACAGTACTATCTGGGACAGTACTATCTTATGGTGTGTTAATTAGTTTACTACAGACTAATACCATTGCATGTGCAGATGATGATGCTTTACTCTGCAGCTAATTAGTCTGCTCCACAATAAATCGCATGTGTAGACATGACCACCAATTTCTAGATGTATACCAGCCCTCTTCTGGAGCAGTTTGTATTCATATGAGACTTAGCTGGGCCATCTGTTCAACATCTGGTTATAAACAGGTTGTTCTTGAGCATGATGTTCAGCTGCGGCTACATCTCTTCATCAGTCCAAATCTGGCCACATGTTTTTGTCAGCCTCTAAGCAGCCTGATACATCCTTGCATGAAAGCTTCTTCAGAGATGTAATTCAAAGAGTGGCTTGAAAAGCTAACAGTAATTTGCTGGTGACACAAAAGTGGTTAACAAGGGGTGAAATCCAGGGAAGTCCAAGCAGGGCCACCTGTAATCCTGACTCTGCAGCAGTTAAGTAGAGAAAACTGATCACAGTCCAGTGATCAGTTTTCTGATCACTGGACTGTGATCAGTCCAGTGATCAGTCCAGTGATCATTGGGTAGAGCCTAGAGCAGGCTGTACAACTTTGGTGTGACTTCAGGAGGGGCCTCAGGTGACACAAGCATACAGTGTCTCAGGTAGTACCCCAAGCCATACACTGCATGGACCACATGTGGTGGAGGTTTCCCCGCCAGGATCCTCCTCACCATGCAGGCTTCACTGGCAGCACACGGCCCCCTTGCTCCTCACAGGCATCATGTGCCCCCCTTGCATCCTCCATGCTCCACCAGCATGCACATGACCTGTCAGGCTACTTCCCTGCTATACAGGAGTAGATGGACAGCCAATTGGACAGCCCTGGCCTACTGCAGTGTGACATGGAGGTGGAAGGAATAAATCATGTAGGCTGAGGACAGACATTCAAAAAACCTGAGCCTGAATTGATTCAATCTTTGCAGGTTAGTCTAACCTGGCTAGGCTGAACGGGTTTGTAACTGTACAGACATTCCCACTGGACTGAGAAAATCCAGGCACATGCCTGCAGTGGCTTAGGCTAGAAGCTGGGAGGCACTAGAGCAGCCCTCCCTTCCGTTGCACGGTGCTGAGCTGAGGGAGGGTGTGGCCAGGCCCCAGCAGTATGCTCTGATTAGGGAGGGGTTCCTCTCCCTCCCTGCTCCTGACCAGCCCAGCAGGGAGTTGATAACAGCATTTAGCACCCCAAAACACAACAAAAGCCTCTTTCATTAGTTCGAGCTTTTCTTAAATACCTTTTTCCAAGGAAGGAAAAGAGAGCCGTTTTGGAGCTGTTGATTAGCTCCAAAAAGCCCTAAGCGGACACTGTTCTGTCTGCCTTTGTCCTGTCCACCTTACATGGACACCTCTCACCATTAGCTAGCATACCACATGCTGGCTGTGCTGTGGGAGAGGGGAAGGGGGCAACCCCTGCTTGATCAGGGAGTGGTGTTGGTGGGGAGGGGAAGGCAGAGGGAAGCCAGGCAGATGCTGCTGTGCCTGCAGTCTCTGCCAGAGCTCCAGGCAGGGAGCAGAGGGGCGGGGCCAGACCTGCTGTTGAGCAGAGAGTCCTGCCTGTGCCTGCAAAGCATCTGGGATGCTGGGGGACTCTGGTTTAAGTTAAACCAGGAAGGGGTCTGGGACATCATTGCATAAGCTGATTTGATCCAAATCAGTTAAGTCTGATACTACATCAACCAGGTTTATCTCGAACCGGTTTCAGCCATTTTCAGACTGGTTTATGTGCACTGAACGTCTGTTCTGTTACAGGTTTAAACCAGTTTCTGATCACTTAAACTGGTTTATGCGTAATGTCTGTCCCTAGCCTATGGTTTGCAGTCCACATTAGTAGAGCACAAATGTAGATTGACATGGTAGTATACAACATGCTGGTAGCTGCTTCTTTTTTTAGCAATCTCCATGGTAGTGTAAGCTGTTGAGGACTGTTGTTTGCCATTTGGATGAAGTGTTACAGATGCAGTTAGGGAGTTGCAAACTTCAAAGCAGACTGGTGTAGACAAGGCCACTGTGCTCTGCATGTCTTACAGCAAACAGTTTGGGTAGATACTGTTGGTTATACTGCTTTCTGAAGGTCTGGGAGTTGTAATCGGTGTTATATTACTGATACCTTATCTCTATTTAGAACTCCATTTTTAAGACACATACAGATTGTTCTATCATGTCCTTGTTCACTCTTTTGCTTGCCAGCAGAGAGACTTTTCTGGAGTACAGACTACTTAGCCATTCAAGAGTGGTGAGATTTAGGATGCAGGATGGGGAGAATGGTGGTGTAATTTGCTACCAGTCCACACAAGTAGTAGACTATTTCCTTTTCTATTCTGGCTCCCCTGCACATGCTGGCACATATTTGGGGAGTGGAGTCAAAGCTTTTGTCTACTTTCCACCCACCTCTATCAGCTCTTTCAGTGTGCACAAGGATAAGTCTAATGGTTTCCCAGAGCCTACTCTTTTCCTGCTCTCACACAAGTAATGCAGGGAGACCATGAGGAAGGTAAGAGAGTGTCCTTGTACTCTGCACTTGTAGAGCAGTCACAATTTCATCCTTACCCTGCACTCATAATGTTTCCCTTCTAGAGATGCTTTTACATTTTATATTGATAATAGCTCAAATATAGTTTCAAACTTGCTGTCTAGAGTCAGAAAAATGGTATTTTATGATACATTTTTCATTTTTATCCAGGAACCCAGTGGTAACCATACTCCTCCTCAGTTGTCTCCATCACTTAGCCAAAGCACATACACTACTGGTGGCTCCCTAGACGTTCCTCACATTATCATGCAGGGTGATGCAAGAAGAAGAAGAAATGAAAACTATTTTGATGATATTCCCCGGTCAAAGTTGGAAAGGCAGATGGCACAGGTAGGGTCCTTTTTGTGGTAAGACTGTTCTTTTGTGGTAATCAGTTAGAGACATAATTCTAACACTTGTTGCATGTCCATATTATAGGGCCCGATCGTGATTTCAGGGGGTTTTTTCTGTTTCAAAGGATTGCATGCCATATTTCTGAATCCAAACCTAGATTTTGTTTTCACAAGTTAATGTGCAAATTATTGTGTATATATGAAGAGATTTCTACAGCCAGCTTTTTAAAGGCATTTAGGTACCTAAAAATGCAAGTAGGTGATTTATTTATGAGAAGGTGCAGATTCCTTGTTTTATGAGCAGCCTGGACAAAAATATGCTGGTAGAAGCTTACTGCGTAAAACGCAAAAAACTGATGAGAGCTGTGGCAGCCATCTTTATTAATGGAGTGGGTCAGCCCTTTTCTAAGGACACTTGTAATCTTGGGGTATGTTTGAACATTTTTAAAAGATTTTCACTTTTCTTATGTAATGACTTTTCTGCCCATCACCATAGCACTTAACACAGCTAGACATTAAATGACAGTCCAGAAAAGCACAGCTGTTTTAATCATACCCTCTCCCCTCCCACTTCAACTAACTGGAAATAATGTACTGACAATTTTAAATCAAGCGTATGCTTCACAGTAAAGATATGTGTGCACTACTTCAAAGGTCAGAAAAGTTAAGCTTTGATAGGCTCTCAGCAGAAGTGCCTCAGGGTGATCTCTCCTGCTTTTGTATGGTGCATAGGAAAAAAGATACCATATCCTTAAATTATTTAGTGTTTACAGTATGTATCAGAAATACAACTTTGAATGACTCTCAGAAACAGCTAGTGCAATCCATGAAGCAACTTAGTCTACTGAGCAGACAGGTTGCTGCATTTTGAAGCTTCCAAATGATCTTCATTCATAGCCTGAACTGCAAAGTATATTTCAGTAGTGCAATTAGGAAGTGGCAAAAACTATGCAACTATCTATGTGAAAGGTCATGTCAGCAAAAAATACTGCAGTCTCTTAGCCAAGTGTATGTACAGAAAAACCCTATTAAAAAAACAAGTGAAAGCAAGCCAAGATGGTGCTGCTATCTGGGAATCTAGCCCTAGGTGATAAATTCCACTTGTTCAGGAAACATGTATAGAAAAGTGAATTTGGACTTTTTTTCCTTCTTAGTTTTCAGAGAACTTCTCTGGCTGCTCTGTAATTCTGTCCTACTGAAATAATACTTTCATTCTAACTTAGAAACGGAAAAAAGCTAAGAGAAGTTGCCTAGTGAGCAAGCCTGCTTTCAAACGGAGGTCTTCTGGACTTCCAGAGCTTGAGCAAATTTGACTTAAGTGAAAGTGAAAGGGAAAAAAACACTTTGTCACCTACTGTAAAAATACTTTTTTGAAAGTCACAAAACTTGAATGTCAGAATATGAAATATCCAATTATTTGTGGTTGAGGTGGCAATCATTTGTGCACATTTTATCACTTGGTTCACACTCTCATGTCCGCTTTTATTTTAGTCCCTAATGTTTAAAAAAAAAATAAAGTACTGTATTAGCAAGTTGGCCTGCCTTCTTTTTGATCTCCTCTTTTCCTGTCCACAGCTCTGCTCTTCCCAAGAGGTATAATGCATCCCTTCATCAGATACCAGGGGACTTGCTTAACAGTTTCAAATTGCTTTCCCAGAAAGTCTGTGATACATGCCTTATATGCAAGGAGAAATATGAGCGCTTAGCATCTCAACTGCTTTGAACCACTTTAAAGTCAATTAAGTGTTGCCTTTTATGTTTTCCTGGGAGTTAGTCCCCAGTGAATGATGCTGTTCCACCTGTTCTCTCCCACTGTCTCAGTGAACTACATCAGTCATCCTTCAGGGTTCTAAAAGAAGACAGTGAACAGAGTGTAACAGGTGAACTCAAATCTGTTTGAATGCTCTTCTGACTTGGAATCCAGTTCTGTAGCCCTGATGTTTGCAAATGTCTCTTGATTTTAATGGGAATGTCAGCAGCTTGCTCTGGTGCTCATTCTCACTTGGTTGGAGTCACCCTATTAAGAGGTTAAGCTTGGCTTTTCTCAGCCACTCTAGTCCCAAAATTCCATTTTTTTCTTAGTCTCTCAATTTATGCCCTTACTGCTTTACTGACATGAACAAAATCTAAAAAGTCCAGTCTAATGCAAAAGTATATCTAGCTCTTTCTACTCTGAAGGCAGGGTAGGTACGCACCTTATAGACCAGGGGTGGGCAATTATTTCAGGTGGAGGGCCACTTACTGAGTTTTGGCAAGCCATCGAGGGCTGCATGACAGGCAGCCAGGGGTAGATAAATATTAATTTTCTAAATTTTTTAGGAGCCCCATGGGCAGGATAGAATGGCCTGGCGGGCCGCATCTGGCCCATGGGCCACATTTTGCCCACCCCTGTTATAGACCACCTGAAGAACATAAGCTTTCATGAACTCAAGTTCACTTCACCAGCTGCTTCTGACTTCTGACTAACTACCTCTCCTTCTACCCTGTCAGACAGGAATGGTCAAGGTATGGTTTATTCCAACCATACACACATTCATACATTCAGTCCAATTGTTAACATGGGCTCTCTACTCACTTCTGTCTAGCAGCTTCTTAAGAATATAAGAATCTAGAAAGTGCCATATTGGGTGCATCTACATGTGCACTTGACTGCAGAGTAGACTAATTAGCTCTGGACTAAAGCGTCACAGTCTACACATGCACTGGTATTAGGGCTCAGTACATTTATTAACTCAGCTATAAGCTAGTGCTGTCAGGGACAGTATTATCTTACAGCAGAGTACTTGCATGTGATCAAATGCATGTGTAGACTATGATGGGAGCTGGCTGGGGCACGAGGGTGCTAAAGTGTGGGGGCTGCCTGCCAGCTAGCCACGCATTGTAACACCCTCTTGCCCTAGCCAGCCGTGACCACTACCCAGAGTCTGGGGTTGACCCCCCAGG
>NW_005842072.1:1635461-1654543 GCF_000455745.1 Alligator sinensis
GGCAGCCCTACATGGGGGAGGGAAGTTTCAATTCATGTACAGCCTGCCTGTGCTCTTAGAGAATTCACTGTAAGTGAGATTGCCCTACATTTGGGTTTAAGCTTCCCAGATGGAGGCTATTAATTTACTGTGCAGTAAGCGCCTGCATGTGTAGATGATGATGCTTTACTGGGTGTGTCTACACATGGGTTTAGGCTTGCTTAAATTTACTGCACAGTAAATTACTGCTCAGTGAGCAGGAATAGGCCGGTGTCTACACGTGCAGACAACCTGGGACTAAATTTAACCTCAGGTCAGAGCAGCCTGCCATGTGCCCCTGTGGCCTCCAGGGTGAGCTCCAGTCTCCAGCCACATGGCTGCCAGCCCTTGGTACTAACTTTAGTCCCAAATTGAAGCCAGAGCCATCTGTCAACACTTGGGAATAACTTTAATCCCAAATTGAAGCCAGGAGAGGTGGCCAGCCAGGAGCCTTGGGGCTGGGCTAGAGAGGCCCCCTGGGTTCCTGCTTAGTAATGCATGTATACATGCATTACTGCATAGTAACTAATCGGGCATAAATTTGATATCTGCATGTTGCAGGTATCAAATTTACGCTCAAGTTGGCATACGTCACCATATTTACTGCACAGTATGGGCATGCACATGGAGATGCGTGCCTGTACTAGGCAGTAATTTCAGTTACTGTGCAGTAAGTGCATACACATAGACGTGCTCACTAAGCAGTAAATTATTCTACTGCACACTCAAACTCGAGAATAGTTTGAGCCAGAATAAATTTCTTCCTGGTACAGCATCTACATGCATGCCCAGGACAGCAATTTGAGCTGGTGTGGAGCAGTTAATGCCAGTGCTGCTCCAGGTGGCAGCTTCAGGCAGCAGCAGGGCTGGCTGGGGCATGAGGGTGCTGCAAGTGCAGATCTGTATGGCTAGATGGCAGGCAGGAGTCTGTCTCGTTGCTGGCTAGGCTAGCCAGGTGCAATTTAGACCTGCAGTTAACATCTACATGTGCATTTAATCACAGTTAATTACTCCACTGTAAGATAGTACTGTCAGGGACAGTACTATCTGGGACAGTACTATCTTATGGTGTGTTAATTAGTTTACTACAGACTAATACCATTGCATGTGCAGATGATGATGCTTTACTCTGCAGCTAATTAGTCTGCTCCACAATAAATCGCATGTGTAGACATGACCACCAATTTCTAGATGTATACCAGCCCTCTTCTGGAGCAGTTTGTATTCATATGAGACTTAGCTGGGCCATCTGTTCAACATCTGGTTATAAACAGGTTGTTCTTGAGCATGATGTTCAGCTGCGGCTACATCTCTTCATCAGTCCAAATCTGGCCACATGTTTTTGTCAGCCTCTAAGCAGCCTGATACATCCTTGCATGAAAGCTTCTTCAGAGATGTAATTCAAAGAGTGGCTTGAAAAGCTAACAGTAATTTGCTGGTGACACAAAAGTGGTTAACAAGGGGTGAAATCCAGGGAAGTCCAAGCAGGGCCACCTGTAATCCTGACTCTGCAGCAGTTAAGTAGAGAAAACTGATCACAGTCCAGTGATCAGTTTTCTGATCACTGGACTGTGATCAGTCCAGTGATCAGTCCAGTGATCATTGGGTAGAGCCTAGAGCAGGCTGTACAACTTTGGTGTGACTTCAGGAGGGGCCTCAGGTGACACAAGCATACAGTGTCTCAGGTAGTACCCCAAGCCATACACTGCATGGACCACATGTGGTGGAGGTTTCCCCGCCAGGATCCTCCTCACCATGCAGGCTTCACTGGCAGCACACGGCCCCCTTGCTCCTCACAGGCATCATGTGCCCCCCTTGCATCCTCCATGCTCCACCAGCATGCACATGACCTGTCAGGCTACTTCCCTGCTATACAGGAGTAGATGGACAGCCAATTGGACAGCCCTGGCCTACTGCAGTGTGACATGGAGGTGGAAGGAATAAATCATGTAGGCTGAGGACAGACATTCAAAAAACCTGAGCCTGAATTGATTCAATCTTTGCAGGTTAGTCTAACCTGGCTAGGCTGAACGGGTTTGTAACTGTACAGACATTCCCACTGGACTGAGAAAATCCAGGCACATGCCTGCAGTGGCTTAGGCTAGAAGCTGGGAGGCACTAGAGCAGCCCTCCCTTCCGTTGCACGGTGCTGAGCTGAGGGAGGGTGTGGCCAGGCCCCAGCAGTATGCTCTGATTAGGGAGGGGTTCCTCTCCCTCCCTGCTCCTGACCAGCCCAGCAGGGAGTTGATAACAGCATTTAGCACCCCAAAACACAACAAAAGCCTCTTTCATTAGTTCGAGCTTTTCTTAAATACCTTTTTCCAAGGAAGGAAAAGAGAGCCGTTTTGGAGCTGTTGATTAGCTCCAAAAAGCCCTAAGCGGACACTGTTCTGTCTGCCTTTGTCCTGTCCACCTTACATGGACACCTCTCACCATTAGCTAGCATACCACATGCTGGCTGTGCTGTGGGAGAGGGGAAGGGGGCAACCCCTGCTTGATCAGGGAGTGGTGTTGGTGGGGAGGGGAAGGCAGAGGGAAGCCAGGCAGATGCTGCTGTGCCTGCAGTCTCTGCCAGAGCTCCAGGCAGGGAGCAGAGGGGCGGGGCCAGACCTGCTGTTGAGCAGAGAGTCCTGCCTGTGCCTGCAAAGCATCTGGGATGCTGGGGGACTCTGGTTTAAGTTAAACCAGGAAGGGGTCTGGGACATCATTGCATAAGCTGATTTGATCCAAATCAGTTAAGTCTGATACTACATCAACCAGGTTTATCTCGAACCGGTTTCAGCCATTTTCAGACTGGTTTATGTGCACTGAACGTCTGTTCTGTTACAGGTTTAAACCAGTTTCTGATCACTTAAACTGGTTTATGCGTAATGTCTGTCCCTAGCCTATGGTTTGCAGTCCACATTAGTAGAGCACAAATGTAGATTGACATGGTAGTATACAACATGCTGGTAGCTGCTTCTTTTTTTAGCAATCTCCATGGTAGTGTAAGCTGTTGAGGACTGTTGTTTGCCATTTGGATGAAGTGTTACAGATGCAGTTAGGGAGTTGCAAACTTCAAAGCAGACTGGTGTAGACAAGGCCACTGTGCTCTGCATGTCTTACAGCAAACAGTTTGGGTAGATACTGTTGGTTATACTGCTTTCTGAAGGTCTGGGAGTTGTAATCGGTGTTATATTACTGATACCTTATCTCTATTTAGAACTCCATTTTTAAGACACATACAGATTGTTCTATCATGTCCTTGTTCACTCTTTTGCTTGCCAGCAGAGAGACTTTTCTGGAGTACAGACTACTTAGCCATTCAAGAGTGGTGAGATTTAGGATGCAGGATGGGGAGAATGGTGGTGTAATTTGCTACCAGTCCACACAAGTAGTAGACTATTTCCTTTTCTATTCTGGCTCCCCTGCACATGCTGGCACATATTTGGGGAGTGGAGTCAAAGCTTTTGTCTACTTTCCACCCACCTCTATCAGCTCTTTCAGTGTGCACAAGGATAAGTCTAATGGTTTCCCAGAGCCTACTCTTTTCCTGCTCTCACACAAGTAATGCAGGGAGACCATGAGGAAGGTAAGAGAGTGTCCTTGTACTCTGCACTTGTAGAGCAGTCACAATTTCATCCTTACCCTGCACTCATAATGTTTCCCTTCTAGAGATGCTTTTACATTTTATATTGATAATAGCTCAAATATAGTTTCAAACTTGCTGTCTAGAGTCAGAAAAATGGTATTTTATGATACATTTTTCATTTTTATCCAGGAACCCAGTGGTAACCATACTCCTCCTCAGTTGTCTCCATCACTTAGCCAAAGCACATACACTACTGGTGGCTCCCTAGACGTTCCTCACATTATCATGCAGGGTGATGCAAGAAGAAGAAGAAATGAAAACTATTTTGATGATATTCCCCGGTCAAAGTTGGAAAGGCAGATGGCACAGGTAGGGTCCTTTTTGTGGTAAGACTGTTCTTTTGTGGTAATCAGTTAGAGACATAATTCTAACACTTGTTGCATGTCCATATTATAGGGCCCGATCGTGATTTCAGGGGGTTTTTTCTGTTTCAAAGGATTGCATGCCATATTTCTGAATCCAAACCTAGATTTTGTTTTCACAAGTTAATGTGCAAATTATTGTGTATATATGAAGAGATTTCTACAGCCAGCTTTTTAAAGGCATTTAGGTACCTAAAAATGCAAGTAGGTGATTTATTTATGAGAAGGTGCAGATTCCTTGTTTTATGAGCAGCCTGGACAAAAATATGCTGGTAGAAGCTTACTGCGTAAAACGCAAAAAACTGATGAGAGCTGTGGCAGCCATCTTTATTAATGGAGTGGGTCAGCCCTTTTCTAAGGACACTTGTAATCTTGGGGTATGTTTGAACATTTTTAAAAGATTTTCACTTTTCTTATGTAATGACTTTTCTGCCCATCACCATAGCACTTAACACAGCTAGACATTAAATGACAGTCCAGAAAAGCACAGCTGTTTTAATCATACCCTCTCCCCTCCCACTTCAACTAACTGGAAATAATGTACTGACAATTTTAAATCAAGCGTATGCTTCACAGTAAAGATATGTGTGCACTACTTCAAAGGTCAGAAAAGTTAAGCTTTGATAGGCTCTCAGCAGAAGTGCCTCAGGGTGATCTCTCCTGCTTTTGTATGGTGCATAGGAAAAAAGATACCATATCCTTAAATTATTTAGTGTTTACAGTATGTATCAGAAATACAACTTTGAATGACTCTCAGAAACAGCTAGTGCAATCCATGAAGCAACTTAGTCTACTGAGCAGACAGGTTGCTGCATTTTGAAGCTTCCAAATGATCTTCATTCATAGCCTGAACTGCAAAGTATATTTCAGTAGTGCAATTAGGAAGTGGCAAAAACTATGCAACTATCTATGTGAAAGGTCATGTCAGCAAAAAATACTGCAGTCTCTTAGCCAAGTGTATGTACAGAAAAACCCTATTAAAAAAACAAGTGAAAGCAAGCCAAGATGGTGCTGCTATCTGGGAATCTAGCCCTAGGTGATAAATTCCACTTGTTCAGGAAACATGTATAGAAAAGTGAATTTGGACTTTTTTTCCTTCTTAGTTTTCAGAGAACTTCTCTGGCTGCTCTGTAATTCTGTCCTACTGAAATAATACTTTCATTCTAACTTAGAAACGGAAAAAAGCTAAGAGAAGTTGCCTAGTGAGCAAGCCTGCTTTCAAACGGAGGTCTTCTGGACTTCCAGAGCTTGAGCAAATTTGACTTAAGTGAAAGTGAAAGGGAAAAAAACACTTTGTCACCTACTGTAAAAATACTTTTTTGAAAGTCACAAAACTTGAATGTCAGAATATGAAATATCCAATTATTTGTGGTTGAGGTGGCAATCATTTGTGCACATTTTATCACTTGGTTCACACTCTCATGTCCGCTTTTATTTTAGTCCCTAATGTTTAAAAAAAAAATAAAGTACTGTATTAGCAAGTTGGCCTGCCTTCTTTTTGATCTCCTCTTTTCCTGTCCACAGCTCTGCTCTTCCCAAGAGGTATAATGCATCCCTTCATCAGATACCAGGGGACTTGCTTAACAGTTTCAAATTGCTTTCCCAGAAAGTCTGTGATACATGCCTTATATGCAAGGAGAAATATGAGCGCTTAGCATCTCAACTGCTTTGAACCACTTTAAAGTCAATTAAGTGTTGCCTTTTATGTTTTCCTGGGAGTTAGTCCCCAGTGAATGATGCTGTTCCACCTGTTCTCTCCCACTGTCTCAGTGAACTACATCAGTCATCCTTCAGGGTTCTAAAAGAAGACAGTGAACAGAGTGTAACAGGTGAACTCAAATCTGTTTGAATGCTCTTCTGACTTGGAATCCAGTTCTGTAGCCCTGATGTTTGCAAATGTCTCTTGATTTTAATGGGAATGTCAGCAGCTTGCTCTGGTGCTCATTCTCACTTGGTTGGAGTCACCCTATTAAGAGGTTAAGCTTGGCTTTTCTCAGCCACTCTAGTCCCAAAATTCCATTTTTTTCTTAGTCTCTCAATTTATGCCCTTACTGCTTTACTGACATGAACAAAATCTAAAAAGTCCAGTCTAATGCAAAAGTATATCTAGCTCTTTCTACTCTGAAGGCAGGGTAGGTACGCACCTTATAGACCAGGGGTGGGCAATTATTTCAGGTGGAGGGCCACTTACTGAGTTTTGGCAAGCCATCGAGGGCTGCATGACAGGCAGCCAGGGGTAGATAAATATTAATTTTCTAAATTTTTTAGGAGCCCCATGGGCAGGATAGAATGGCCTGGCGGGCCGCATCTGGCCCATGGGCCACATTTTGCCCACCCCTGTTATAGACCACCTGAAGAACATAAGCTTTCATGAACTCAAGTTCACTTCACCAGCTGCTTCTGACTTCTGACTAACTACCTCTCCTTCTACCCTGTCAGACAGGAATGGTCAAGGTATGGTTTATTCCAACCATACACACATTCATACATTCAGTCCAATTGTTAACATGGGCTCTCTACTCACTTCTGTCTAGCAGCTTCTTAAGAATATAAGAATCTAGAAAGTGCCATATTGGGTGCATCTACATGTGCACTTGACTGCAGAGTAGACTAATTAGCTCTGGACTAAAGCGTCACAGTCTACACATGCACTGGTATTAGGGCTCAGTACATTTATTAACTCAGCTATAAGCTAGTGCTGTCAGGGACAGTATTATCTTACAGCAGAGTACTTGCATGTGATCAAATGCATGTGTAGACTATGATGGGAGCTGGCTGGGGCACGAGGGTGCTAAAGTGTGGGGGCTGCCTGCCAGCTAGCCACGCATTGTAACACCCTCTTGCCCTAGCCAGCCGTGACCACTACCCAGAGTCTGGGGTTGACCCCCCAGGTCCCCTGCTAGTCCAGGACTGCTCTTCCCCAGCTCAGTGTACTGTGGTCCCAGGTGCATGTGTAAACGCTGAACCTGGAAGCAGCTGACTCTACTGTGAGCTTCCCCAGAGTTTATTGCATTGTACTAATTGCATGTGTAGAGGCACCCACTGTGTCATATCAGTGCTCCACCTAGCCAAGTATCCTGCCTTGTACTGTGGTAGGAGTGGATGCTTTAAAAGGAAAGCATTGAGTGAATTATATCTAGTATGTTCTGTCCCCTATATAAAAAGTCCAGTCTAATACAAAAGTCTACCTGGATCCTACCCTGGAGGCACGGTACATAGGCACCTTATAGACCAATTGAAGAGCATAAGTTTTCATGAACTCAAGCTGAATGCTCCCTGACATCCACCATTGTTGATTTAGAGATGCCAGAGGATATTAATAGCTATTAATGAATCTATTGTCCATGAATTTGTCTAGTCCCTATCTGCCTCTACGGCCTCCTGTGGTAATGACAAGCTAACTACACACTGAATCAAATACTTTCTCTTGTTAGTTTTAAGCCTCTCTCCCATTAATTTCAGTGGGTGCCCCTTAGTTCTAGCATCACAATTCTTCTGTTTCAAATAGTTGTGGGTTCCATCATCATGTTATTTTCTGCTCAGGCTCTGACTGAAAGCACCCTGCCACCAATTGTTTCTCATAGAAAAATCCTTAAAAAAATTGTATCAGCTGTTGTTGTTCCCTTAACTCTTTCTCTGTCAGGCTGAATGCAAGAATATGCTGTCACAAGGTGTTACACGTGCAGAAGGGCTTTATTCTCATTGCTGTGATTTTGGATGTTGCTGAGTCTCACTTTTAATTTTTAATTGACACATTTAATTTTGAAGAGACTAATAGATTATTGACAGTTTACAAAGCAATATCTTAAGATAAAGAGTTTCTGCCTCTGACAAACTGTTCATTATGCTTTTTTCCTAAACTTTATTTGATTTAATTTTTTTCAGGGTAAGCCTGTTTTAAGAGACACTTTACAACCTAATATCTGAAAAAAATGTTTTAAGTAACTGATGCTTTCTAAGTCTTCTATATTTTATATGGCAAATATTTTCACTACAGTGTGTCTGATAATCATAAAGCATACTTATTTGTGCATTGGATATTAGCTGTTGTTATGATAAAACTATTATACTGTTTGAGAAGGAAAAGATTAAATCATTATTCCAAACAATGTTCAGCTCTTCTTCCTAAATATCAAGGACTGTTCACTTTATCAAGGCAAGATTGTTTTTAAATTATTTATTGTGGATAGACCTACTATCACAGCAAATGTAAGTTCATTCAGAGCTCCATAATAGATTGCAAATGGTTTTCTGTTCATTTTATAGGGAAATAAAATAGGTTAATGCTGAATTTTCAACCAATTTAGGCACCTAAATTCAGCCAATTAAGGCACCTAAATCCTATTGTATTTCAAGTTGACATGGGGCTCTAAATCCTAGAGTTCAAAACTCCTAGCAAAATTGTGTACCTTGAAAGACAGAATAAAATAAAATAGCTGCAAAATATGCTTAAGAAGGGATTGATTGGTCTGTGTCATCTTTATAGTAGAGGGAAATGTTTTATTGTTGAACCTGAAACTAATGATCTTATTATATATATATATATATAAAATATAGCTTATTTTAAAATATCTCAGGTTGCACTCAAAATTACTAACCCTTGAAATTAGAATTGAAATAATTTGGGAATAGATTAAAGGACCCACAGTAGTCAGTGAAAAGAATTGTACTGAAATCAGTGGACTTGTGGACCAGTATTATTTCTGATATAAAGAAGAGCCAATATTTATGGAGAGAGTCAGTGAAGGTGGAAAAGGTAGCATGGTTAAATTCCTTAATAAATATTGTTTCAGATCCAACTCTTTAGGATTAAAGATTCCACAGACAACAAAAGAAACTTTAGTAACTAGACTACAAATATATCAAAGCCTGCAGGACATTGTTGTTTATTTTATTATTTTAGTCTTTGCTTATTTTAATATTGTATACGAGGGGAAGAAGGATATTCTTGTATATCTCAAAGAAGTAGGAAAAAAATTGAATTGTCACATTTTGGATCTAGGAAATTCCTTCTTTGAAGTTAGTACCAAGGACTGAACCCTATGCAAACTTCATGTTAAGCCTTTATGGACTCTGTTTTCCTTGCTCAATTTTTATTGTTCAGATGAAGGCTCACTAAAATATAATGGAATGGACATATAAAGTAAAGCCATTCTAGTTAATGTAGTCCTACTTTCGTGTGTGAAATTGGATATTTGTAATTCATGGAAGGATTAGGATTGGCACATAGAAGCCAATTATATAAATGGCAAATTTTCTGTGTGAGGTTAACATTCTTTTCAATAATATTTAGCTGACAAAAAAATAGGAGGCATTATTTTCTGACTGACCCTTACATATGCATAATACTTTAGGACATGGAGTCCCAGAAGACCGCATCACATTGCCGTTTGGTATGAATGATACAAATTAATGCCATACCTATAGTACACCTAGTTGGGGACAAATATATAATTATTCATTTACTGTTTATTTTCCTCAATCCAGCCTGGCAAAGTACAATCCTTGCTTTTGTAAAGATGATATGATAAAACAATGGGAGGTGGTAGGTCCTTCTACTAAAGGAACAAAAGTCTAGTTAAAAAATTGAAGAAGCTTGTATCTAGAGCACAGCTTTATGCTTCAGTATCTTTAGCCTTACAGTGGGAGCTCAGAGTGCTTTCCTGAGATGATGTCCACTTACTGAGATGCCTATGGATATCGGTACATAATTTAGGGGGCCTGTTACTGAAAGTTACTTTATCTTAAATATAGGATATGTTTGTTCA
The DNA here is from genome assembly GCF_000455745.1 of Alligator sinensis. NCBI lineage: Eukaryota > Metazoa > Chordata > Crocodylia > Alligatoridae > Alligator > Alligator sinensis. The sequence continues at coordinate 1,645,241 of NW_005842072.1, forward strand.
GATTATTATCAGAAATAGGTTATTGGTGTCTTCAATCTCAGTCATCAACTGCACAGAGACAGAATAGCCCTAATGGAAATTTAGCTCCAAGTTTATGACCATCAAGCAGTTGGAATGCTGATGGTCTATTAGCATTGAGATGCACTGACATAGAAAGCCCATCTTGACAGTCTGTGAAGGCTCCCAGTCTGAGTATAACTTACACGTGCAAAGATACCAGCCTGAGGTTCATTTGTAGCAATGCAGCACAGGAGAAGCAGGCAGTCACTTAAGATTTGCTATACTCACTAAGAGTTTGAACAGGCTTTCATTTCTAATGGTGGAAATTTCAGGAGAGGTAATGTCCAGGCATTCCACCCTGCAGCCATCCTCTCTCCCCTGCTTTCTGTGCCTTCCCCTTACTGGGGTGATCCCAATCTGGGGAAGCCATGGGGAGCAGCAGCTGCTTCACTCCTTCTGGTCTTTACGGGGATTTGAGCTGCAAGGAAAAAATCTCCATGCCTTTCCCAAACCAGGGGGATAGATTGACCCATTGTTCCCTCCCCTCCCTTCAGGGAATCTTTCCCTGATGTCAGGTGCACAACACTCAGGACCATGAAAAAGCAGATACGCAGTTAGGAATCCCAGCTGAACGTCCACCCACTTTTTAAAGCTCTCCTATCTCCAGCTATATTTGCTGGAGCAGTTGCCTGTACCTGGGAATGAGAAAAGCTCCGCATCCCTGGCTATAAATGCCCATTTAAAGAGGGCTCTCCAACCTCTTCAAATCTTAGCCAGAGCCTGGGAGAGAGAGAACAGCAGGGCAATGCTCCCCAGACTGGAGTGACCTCCCAGGCATCTGCTGCTGCTCCCCACACCTTCTCCAGACTGGGATGACCCTGGTCTCAGGAAGATATGGGGAACATTTTCTCACCACTGGTCTTCCTGGTCTGGGAGGAATGGACCAGGAGGGAAGTGTACAGGCATTTATTCCTGCACAAGAAACTCTTGCACAGAGAAGATCTTCCTCACGGAATGAGGGGAATCTTTCTCTCAAATCAGGCATGTTCCTGCAGAAGAAATCTAACAAATGCTTGTGAGCTCTTAGTTTCTACCGAGAGAGCAGCAATTATCCCAGCAGAAAGTGAATGCAGGCGTGTGACCTAGAACTCCAGGCAGGAAGGATGCATCTCCTTGCTCTGAGGGATCTGGCATGTTTTTCTCAATCAGACAATGCAATAGTCTACTTGAACTAAGAGAAAGTAACTGAAGCAAGCCCTCCCCCATCCCACTCAAAAGCGACCCAGTTCCCATTTAACGTGTTGGGAATTAACCTGAAATCAGTTTGCACTCACTGGAGCTTTAGCAGGTATGGGTTCACCTCAGGTTTCAGCCAAACTGCTGAGCAGAGAACTCTATCCTGGGGACTGGAGTCCAATGAATGACAACTTCAGTCAGCTAATAGTAAAGCAGTTTGCTCTCTTTTTATTAAAGGACAGTAAGATACATACTTCTGCAACAGATATTAGATGGCAGTGTTGTCCAATGGTTACAGCATTGGTTTGGAAATCAGGACATCTAGGTTCTCTTCTGTCCTCAGCTGTGGTCTGGTGGGTGACCTTCAGCAAGTAATTTCCACTTTGTGCTCCTTAGTTTTCTTATATGTAAAATAGAGATAATGATACCAAGTTTTTTTTGTAAGGTCCATTGAGACTGCTGATGAAAATCACTCCATAAGAGCTAGGTATTGTTATTAATAATAGTAATGACTGGCCTTTTTTTAGCAAAGTGTCACTTCCAGGAGGTCTGTGCTTTTCCAAAGGTCCTCTTCATCTTATGAGCTATCAGAAAGGAAGAAGAATGCATTCTAGTTTCCCTTATGGATTCAAAAGGGCTTGCTCTTGAACAGAACTTTTGAATATTTCTACTGTGTAAGATGCAGCATTTGTCAGATGTAGCAGAGCATTGGGGATCTTCCAGCAACCACTCTCCTTTGGGGCTAACCAACATGTTCGGAGCAGGGGTTATAAGTGTCAGCTAAAAGTACCACCCATTCAACTCAATTCCTTCCTTTGGTCAGCACCAATTCTAAGGACCTACAGTAGACCCAGACTGATTTCCTGTGGGTTGCATGCAAAGTCCCTTAATTGCTAGTGTTCCTTAGTATTATAATTTTTATCACTTTAGTTTTCATTCTGGGCTCTGTGGTCATAGGTACAAATGGCAGATTTAAGCTTTGTGCATTGTGCCCTTCCAGGTTCTTAGAGATAATCATTCATATTCATTGATTGTTATGCCTGAAGGAAGAACAATGGAATAGTTCTGTTATACATTCACATAATTTGCCCATCTCCTCTTCTTCTGCAGGGATCTACCTTCATGGGACTCCTTCGGATTAAGCAGAAGGCAGTGTGATGGGTCGGAGTTGCACCGCCCTTTGTAAAATGTAGAGGTGGAAGGGACCTCATTAGTCATCTAGTCTCTCCCCCTGCACTGAAGCAGAGACCACCGTAACAGAATTGTATCTAGTTTATACCTAAATCTCCAGGAAAGAGCTCATATTCTCCTGTGCCAGTGCTTGACTACTCTCATAAAGCATTTTCCCAGTACCTAACCTAAATCATCTTAATTTTAAGCCAAGCCAGGTTTGTTTGTTTTTGTCCTATTCCCACTATATGTGGACAAAAATTATTTACTGTCCACTTTATAACAACCTTTTACATATTGGAAGACTGTTAATACATCTTCCTCCTCCTCCCACCCCCACTTCATCCTCCTCTTTCTAAACTAAACAAACGCAGTCTCTTCAGCCTTTCTTAAGCCACATATTCTAAACCTTTTATCAATTCATTTCGTCTCCTCTGAACACTCTCCAGTTTGGGTACATCTTTGTAAAAGTGTAGTACCCAAAAATGTGTACAGTATTCCATATGAGACCTGAGGTGAAGAAGAATAATTTAACAGCTTCTTATGTACAACACACCTCTTAACACACCATACAATGAGATTTGCCTTTTTTGCAACAATATCTCGTTCCTTTCTTGTATTCAGTTTGTGCTCTACTATAACCCCCAACTTTTTCTGTTACTGCTGCCTACAGTTTATTTTTCATTTCACATCTGTACATTTAATTTCTCCTTTGAAACCATAGTGCTTTGCACTTGTCTTTACTGAATTTGATCTTGATGATTTTTTTTTAACCATGGTTCAAATTATCAAAATCATTTTGAATTCCAAACCTGTCTTCCAACCGGTTTGCAGTTGCTCACCACTTTGTTTCATCTGCAGATTTTTAAGTATGCTCAATTCTATTATTCAAGCCATTAATGAACATACTGAATAGAACTAAGCCCAAGACAAGCTGTTACAGAACCCCACTTGTAATGCCAACCCAGTTTGACAGTGAACAGTTGGTAACTACCCTCCTGTGTGTGGATTTTCAATTAGCTTTCTCTCTCATTTTACAGTGATTTTTATCTAGTCCAGGAGTGTCAAACTCATTCAGCCCCATCAACCGAATCTAGAGCACAGGGCCAGTACATGGGCCAGATCCAGAGTATGCAACCATGTCATCTGACCCATAGGGCTGCCCGTGGTGCCAAAAACTTGGTGGTGGCAGTGTTGTTTACTGCCGCTCCAAAAGCCACTGCTTGTCCCATCACCATATCTCCAGTCCCAAATGCCAGATGACGTGGTTTTTTGCTCTGGACCTGACCCACAGGGCTCCCCCAGAAATCTGGGGGCAGGAAAAACAGTGGCAGCCACAGCAAATTTCTGACCTTGTGGGGAACCCTGTGGACCAAATGCCCTGGTTCTGAGAGCCAGATCAGGCCCATGGGCAAGATCTTTAACACCTCTGCTCTAAACAGTAATTTTGCAGTTTGCTCATGAGACTGTAATGTGAGATGTAATGTATTCAAACCTTTACTAAAATCAAGCTGTATCACATCTCTTCCTCCTCCTTTATTCACCAGGCTGGTTATCCCTTCAAAGAAGGAAATTAGATTGATTTGCTATAATTTGTTCTTAAGAAATCCATGTTGACTGTTTCTTTTTACTTTTTTATAAAACACCATAAGTAGATTGTTTAAAATTTTGTTCTAGTATCTTTCCAGGTATTGAAGTTAGGCTGACCACTCTCTAATTCCTAGGGTCTTCCTTTTTCTTCTCTTTAAAGATAAGTGCTATGTTTGCCTCTCTTCTGTCCTCCAAGACTTTATCTGTCCTCTATGAATTTTTGCAAGTAATTGTTAATTGTTAAAACATTGCTTCAACAGTTCCTTGAGTATGCTATAGTGCATTTCATCAGGTCTTGGCAATTTGAATATATCTAACCTACCTAAATGTTTTTCCCTAGTATAACTTGTGTGCCAACCCCCTTGTTTAAACAAATTTAATTATCTGGTCACAATTAAACTTTGTGAAGGCTGAAGAAAAGAAGAAATTGAATACTTCAGCCTTCTCTGTCATCCATTATTTTCTCTTGATCCTCATTAAGTAATGGACTTATACTTTCCTTTGTATTCCTCTTACTTCTTCTAATGTATTTATAAAATCATTTCTTGTTGTTTTATATGTCCCTAGCTAATTGAAACCCATTTTGTCCCTTAGCCCTTCTATACATGCTTTTGCTATTCCCTTATACTATCCTTAACCATGTACCCTTTTCTACTTTTTATACAATTGTTTTCTTGGTGTGCAGGTCCTTAAAGAGCTCCTGATGCAGCCATATTGGTTTTTCTCTCACATTGAAATAATTTTTTCTTGTGCCTTTAATATAGTTTTTTCTCAGTAACTGCTAGCTCTCTTACTTTCCTATATCACTTATACTGTCTTGCCAGGAGATACTCCTTACAAATCCCTTGAGTTGGTTGAAGTCTGCTTTTTCTTTTAAGCCTGTTATCCTTATTCTATTGCTCTGCTTCCTTCTTTGCATTAGAATCTGTTTGTGATCACTTTCACCCATTACTTTCCACTAACTATCAAATTCTCAACAAGATACTCCATGTAAGTAAAACTCTAATTTACTAGATCTAAAATGGCCACTCCCCTAGTGACTTCCTCTACCTTCTAAAGCACAAAGTTGTTCCAGAACTGGGAGACCCATGTACTTGACAATCAGAGTCTCTAAAACTTTAGCATCAAGGTCACATACCGCACTCACTCCAATTTTTGGTATGGCTCATATAATGTGGTAATCAGCTCTTTCCGTGTCTTTGCTGTCAAGATTAGTAAGAGAGCCTGCTTTTTAGGCTACTGTAAGTTGTAGGATATTTTCTATTCCTGATGTTATTAAAGTGACATTTCTGTCAATCAAGATCACAGTTACTCTGTATGCCAGTTCTTTAGGTCCAAGTAGTGATCTAAGATATTTTAAAATGACTTGCCCAGGAGTAACTGAATTTCTCAAAGCCACCTTCTATGCAGAATGTCTTAACCCCCTTTCTGGCCTTTCTTTTTTATTTTTTTTAATCCCAGCCCACCCTTTCTACCCTTTCTTTTTTATTTTTTTTAATCCCAGCCATAACTTGGATTAAAAGGAGTTTAGGGGCTCTTTGGATTTTCAGATTATAATTTAAGCCTACACTCCTGGAATCCAGTTTCTCATTGCCCAGTAGCACCTTTCGGTTCAGGTATAAAGTCAACCACTTCTGGAGAGGCATACCCTCTTTTTGCTTTACATAGCACAGAGCCAGCTTCACTTAGCTGGTTGTTGCATCTGCAGGAGCTTCAGTCATACAGGGTGTTCTGGGGCAGGCCAGGATATAATGGGGTATAATATAATACATATAATGTATAATATGGAGTATAGTATAGTATAACCTTGCAAGTTAGCCTTGTTCCCTGATGATTCTTCACTCCTGCAAAACTGAGGCAGAGGTAAAAATTTTGAGTAACTCTCATTAGGTTACAAAGACTGCCCCCCCAACCCCCAATAGCTGCATAAAAAAGGAGCAGAGTACCTCCTGTCCATCCCTATACCAGTGCTTGGAAATTGTAGTCTGGAAAAAAGGGGTGCTTGTAGATGTGCGGGGACATTACAGCACATTGGAGCAATTACAGTGCATCAGAGTAGACTTGATCAATTGAGCCTGCTGGAACGTGCTAATTAGCACGCTCCAGCAGCCTCCACATCTCATGTATTCAGCACCCCTACACTTCAGAATGGCGGGTGGAGCACTTTAACTAAAGCTCATTCAATGAGCTTTACTCAAAGCATCCCTGCTGCCATTTTGAAGCGTGGGATGCTGAATACACAGTGCTGCCAGTGCTTTAATCGTTAAAGTGGCCCCCTTCCCCCACCACCCCCAGAGCATGTGTAAAGACGCCCAAGAAGACTCAGGGTGCAGGTGTGGGATTTCATGATAGTCTTCAAGTATGAAAATGTTTGTTATAAAGAAGACAATGGTGAACTGTACCCTGTGACAAATGAGAACAGAATAAAATGTAATAGTTAAATTAGAACAAGGGAGTTTTAGATTAGATCTTATGAAGAACTTTTTAACTAGTAGAGACTATAAATAGAAGTTATATTTGTCCCAAGAAAAGAGCATTTTGTCCCAGGATCCTGCAGAACAAGACCACTGCCCCACTTCAAGTCCCATCAAAGTATGTGGGATAAAATGTGCTATTATTTTTTCCCAAGACATTATGGGATACATCTGTAAGGTTATTATGAGTCATTCCTTAAAGAGGCTGGCCAGGATGCGTGCTCTTGGCAGCCACCTATCAGCAGAGGAGCTTCAGTGCTACTTGGAATGGCTACTTGTGTAAATGACTGCCATTTCTGTTTTGATATGGGATAAAACCCAGGACAATCAGGCCTACCTCAAATGCAATGTCTAATTACAGCCAAGATGATTAAGTACCAGAAAAGATTACCTAGAGAGGTCGTGGAATCTGTCATTGGAAACTTTTAAAAGTCATAGAGAAGCATTTGTCCAGTATGGTTTAGAGGGGGTTGATACTTCCTTGAGCAGGTGATTGAACAGATTATCTCCTGAGGACTCTGCCAACTCTATTTGCTCAGCTGGAGATCTAGTTTCTCTGACTGATTATGGTTTGGTGTTTTAGCTCCTTCCCTGATGAAGTCTGCAGGACCTCCAATCATCCAATCTCTTATGGCCAACCAAGGATAAAGATTTTTTTTTCAATTCCAACAGTTACTGTTTCGTAGAAAGGGTAGTTACAGCAGACAACTGTTTAAAGTGGCCACCTTCCCAAATTCTTAAAAAATCTCAAGTTCACTATCATTATTTTAATGGTGGAGCTTCCATTTGTTTGTCGAGGTTGTCCTTGAATTGCATTTGTGTAATTTCTGATGAAAGTAGAAACAAAAAATAGGTGTACAGATTTTTTTTCTTGGCTGCTCCAGCTGTTCTCCTCTGTTACCCTGAATTTGATGATTTTTACTCGTTTGGAGGATACTGTTGTTCCAATGGGTAGGGAACCTGGGGAGCAGGAATTCAGATTCCCTTATTTTCTATTCCTGACTGCCACTGATTTTCTCTAGGTAATTGGGTGAGATAATGATTTGAGCTAGCCTCAATTTCCCAATCCATAAAATGGATATAAAAAGGCTTATACATCTTTGGAAAGTGCTTTGAAGTCTTAAGAGTGAAAAAGCATAAGAGTTTTAGATAGAGGTAATATTTTATGAGAACACTTACTCTGTGCCAGGTCACAGACTAATACCTTTTTACATGTCTAATTTTTTTTGTCTTGCATGTGTCAATTTACTCATCTCTCTCGGGAATTATTAGGAAGCTCAAAGACAGAAGCTTTAGTTTAGAAAGGAGAGCTAACTGTTTTTCATTTCTGGATGTCTTGGACTGATGTCTCTAGGAAAAGGAGACTATATTAGCACAGAGTTGGTAAAAGGTGGTGGAGTCTAACAATCTCTGATATGACTGACTAAGGTGCATCTGAAAGAAATAAGCACTACTGTGTGGGGAAAAAAGGAAAAGTTGCATAGGAGAATTACTGACTACTGACTATCTTTCTTGGTGAATAGTTTTATGAAAGTAAAAAGGTAAAGAGCTAAGGGTACAGGAGCAAAAGATATTTCCTTAAACAATTCTTCTAAAGAAATAAAGTTGAAATGGAATAATATTTTAGGACTATCCTATATGCATAGTCTCTCATTCATTATTTTATGGGAATGCTCGCTTGTAAAAATCTGTACGATTTTTTTTTTTTAGTTTGTTATTGGTATTCATTTCTCTCTTTGGGAACAAAAGAATAAGTATACATTTAATATTAATCAGATAAAGCTGATGATTTTTTTGTCCTTCAAATGTTGTTTGTTCATTTTTTTCCCACAGATCCCTCTATATCACTAGTATTAAGTCCAAATATAGTCCAAATATATTTCTGTTTGTATGCAGTAAGTCTATTGTTCAGATTGAATGGTACCTACAAATATTGTTCTTTTCTTCTTTTTGAGATAGCATGTTCTGGGATTTTTGGGGGTGGGGGGCTAGGGAGGTAAATTAGTCATCCTCCCCTGACTAATTGTTTAGGCTTGGACAGTCACTTAATCTCTCTTCTTTGTTGGATTCCTCCAGCTACAAAATAGGAAGAAGGCAACTTAGTTACTGAGTGACTGCTCGTAATTCATTGATTGAAGTTATTTCCACATTTTGATGCCATAAAAGATTCACACAGTAAATGTTAACTTTTTCAGTGGCAGATCTCAGCTCCTAAATTAAATCTGTTGTGTTCCATAAAATTGATATTTCTGCTGCATTGTGCCTCAGTTCCTTACTTGGTAAAACACTAATAGGTGCAGCACTGAAAAACAGGTAATGACACATCCCACTGGGTGCTCATACAGATGCGTGGTATTCTCTTGCCATTGGTGCTAGCTACCAGGGCTGCAAGCTCCTCTTTAAGAATCAGAACTGTTGCATTTAAAAAACAATAGTTTTTCGTGGGCCCAGAGCATGCAAACCTTTACTTATTTCTGACAGCGGGGCTGGCTACTGTGAGTAGCCCTGTTAATGTGACTCTTCATTGGGCTCACTATCACACCTGATAGTGTTTGTAGAATTAGATTAGTCACCATGAAATTCTTACACCCCCAGCTTGTCTCCTGCCTGACAGAATTGCAACAAAATGTTTTTTTTTAAATTTTGAATTCAGCTAAGAGTGCAATTTAGCTCTTCCTAAACAAGATTTTGTCTGACTGTATTAATGTAAAATGAAAACCACTGCTAGAACAGGGACCTCTACTTCCCTCTCCTAGGTAAGTGCCCTAATCAGTGGGTTTACAGTTACACTCCTTTCTGTTCCCTCTCTCTGAACCATTGAATCTTTCATTCC
>NW_005842072.1:1654553-1679987 GCF_000455745.1 Alligator sinensis
AGGAGGAATGCAGACCGTCCCTTCCCTGAAATAGTGTACAAGTCTGGTAGTTGGGCCCCTCTCCTTAAGAGGTGAGAGATGTCATTTTGAACCCCTCAGAGAACAGGCATAAACCCAAATCTCTTGCACCTTGGGTAAATGCTCTAACCATTGAAGTCTTGAAAAAACAAGAACATAATCAGCATTTAAAAAAAACAAAGTGATTCCCCCCCCCCCGCTCTATGCTCTAAAGAAAGGACTTAGGCACTGCCATCAGAAGAGTGTTCAGGGTGATGAGTTCAAATCAGGATTAGGCACCTAATCCCTTGAGACGGGTAGGACATAAAGTCTTGGGGGACTCCCTCTCAGTATACTGGCTATTGTGACTCCTATTCCAGGGAGCCTAACTCTCCCTGAGCATTGTTTAAAGAACCTAAGCACCTAGCTCCCCCTGTGGATTCTTTGTTGATCCAGCCCCAGGTGACCAGAAAGCAAAGGAATTAGCTAGCACTACTCAGTAAAACAGGTTAAGGACATGTAGGTTCATGTAGGTGAGAAATGTTTTCAGGAGTTGCTCCTGGCTCTGCTGATGGGAGATGCAGTAAGGATGGTTGGTAATGGGATGACCATGAGAAGGTCAAGAGGGTGAGAGATACAGATGGATACATTTTATGGTGGGCAACAGAAACACAGTGAACACAGAAGAAACTGGAAGACCCAAGGCAATGCTTTCATTAAGTATTCTGTGCTAACAAAACTTTGTGACACAGCCATCCTGGGTGTCAAATTATTTAACTTACTGATGAGTCCTGTGGGGCTGAGTGGTGCAAGTGACTTTGGCAATAACAAAATACAGAAGAAAAAAACTGAGCAGGTACGGGAGGATTTCAAAGACTGTGATCTGAAAATCAGGGGAAAGATTTCAAAGTTAAAAAAAAAAATCTCTGGAAACTCAAGGGGAATAAAAAAGCAGGTGAAAGATATTAGCTTGCCAACAACCAGTCTGAGAGTACTTGCTGGTCAGTCCAGAGGAAGCCAGTCTGTCTTGCCAATAACCAGAAATATTAGCAGTGACCTAAACTATCACCCAGCAAGGCATCCAGGTTTCAGACAGCAAAAGGTAAGGGCAAGAGTCATTTTCCTACAGACGGTTATACCTTTTTGGATTCTGTCACTTTTGGACGCAGATACTAAATCCCTGGTGCTGTCTTTAGCTTCTGGCTATGCTCTATATACTGCGGTTAAATTACTGATGTATTAATTGCTAGCTATTTTAGATGCTGCAGTTGCCGCTCTCATGTACGTTTAGTGCCTTTTGCTGCTGCGTGCTCAAAATACTGTGGGCAGTGCTCATGTCTGGTGCTTGTTTTAGTTGCTTGGCTACTATGAAATGTTATCTTAGCATTTCTTGTGGTGTTGCAGTTGCTTTCTTGATAATGGCGTCCAAATAAGAAATATGTAAAAGATGCAAATGCCTATATTGTTCTGTCGCTTTTGCTACAGTTACCGCAATATGCTCCTTACTTTACTATTGCTGATACAGACTACCTGTACAATACTGGAGGGGGCAGGATCAGACTATTGCTGCCTGTTGAAATAACTCCAGAGGGATGCATTGGTGCAATGAAGATCATTATTTGACCATATGTGTTTGTATGAAGGGGAAGGGAGGTGGTGGGTAATTGCTTTACTGTTATGCAATCTTTTCTCTGTCAATTGCTACAGTGCAACTGGGATTTTAAAGTTATTTCACCTTTTACTATATTTTTGCCTGATTTCTCCCATTCCCCTTCCCTCTGAGAAGTACCAACAGAATGCAATTCAAAAAGAAACCAGAATAGAGGCGGATAGTTGACTGGTAGAAAAATAAGCTAAAAGCAGTGCATTTTGCTCTCTCTCTATACCTTTTTTTAAAATTTCCATCTGCCTAATTTTACCTCTTTACGTCACCAGTATTTCTGATTAAATTATTTTATTATACTTCTCATTTGAAATCTTTTGAAGTCTCCGAATATGCCATATTTTCTTCCAGTCAGTCCAAGAAATGTTTTGTCAACAGATAAATCGAAAATGGCAGTTGTTTTGTTTTGTTTTTAAATGTTGCTGCAATTATTTTCTTTCCCTTTTTTCTTCCTTTTTTTAAATTATTCCTGCTTTTTGGCAGTTGTGCTGAATTAATATTTATAAGATGAGATGTAGTTTTCTGTTTATATTAGCAGTCGTCTGTCTGTGAGATATGGACCAACCAGAATGCAGGATATCCTTTCTCATCGATCCATCAGGTTCATAATGTAAGATATTGTAATAAATGGCTATGTTGTCGCTGTATGGGTGTTCAGTGTGTTGCTATGGTGTTGTTAATACTTATAAACAGGTGTCATGTTGCTGAAATTGCAGAATAATTTGTATTGTCCACTGGTTTTTTTGGAACTATGTGTATGTACATTCATTTATCATGGCGTGTGATTAGTTTTTGTACGACTGGAAGTGAGGCAATTCTAGTTAAAACTTACTGTGGTAGTTTCACTGTCTGTTTCTGGTTGCTTTGTTTACTTACTTTTTCAAAGGAAACAGGTGTAAATAGCTTAGTCTGTGCACTTTCACCCTGTTTTGTGCAGTCCCCTCTCTACTCCCTGACAGTCAGCACAATCCTCTTAGCTGGCAGACTTTTGGAGATGTGCACTATCTTTGCATTGGCAGTAATCCACTTCTGCAAATTACATGCAGCCTTGCTGACACCCTGAATTTGTGTAATTTTTGCAGAAAAAAAAATTAAAAATGCTACTTGGGGTGGCACAAAATGTTATGTCTGTTGTAACTTGAGGAGTAGAACTCTCACAATAGTTCACCTAGCTTTACAGCTAGACTACAGAGAGGCTCACACATGTCCAAGCAGGACAGCCAACTGCCATGCTGGACTACCTCTTTGAGAAGAATGACATCTTGGCTCGCACATTTCACATGTATTCAAGCATACCACGTTATTATAAATAATGTAATACATTCTAAAACAGCTATGAAAAAAGCTTTCTTTTAACCAAAGTTAAAAAAAAATTGTACTAGATTTTAGCTGGTCCCACAGAAAAATTTTAATTTGTACAGGGAGAAAATATTTAAGTCCTTCTGGAAACTACTTTTTATTATACCAAGACATCTGGATTCACAGGAGGCTCTACACGTACAAAGATATAAGAAATATCTTTTCTTATAGATATTTAAGTTTAAAAAAAAAACACCAAAAAAACCTTGCCAAAACAGGTCTAAAATCCTGTAACATGTTTTGTCATTGGTCCATTTTTAATCTTTCTACAGAATCTTTCTACAGAAAGATTAGGAATATTTTAGAGAGTTTATAAAAAAAAAAGAATTGTGGGGATTAAAGCATACATCTATCTACCTCTGCAGTCCGATGCCGTAGTCACCAGGAATTAAATAAATGCTCAGAAAGCATGAGAAAAATTAAAATGCACATACATGCAGGAACTCTTAAAACGATGTATTAGCTTTTCTATACCTGTTGAGTGTTACTTCTCTTAATGTCAACTATCTCAGTCCTTCCTAGAGTTAAAAGCAACAGTAATGCATTTCATTGGAAAACTAGGAAGCTTATTGTAGGTGCTGGTATTTAAAGTTATGATATGCAAAGATAGAAAAGCTGTTGCTGACAAAGGCCAGGATCTTGGTCATCCCAGCTCTTGATGGGAGATACTTTTATGGTGCGGGGGAAGGAAAGGAAAGGAACAGTGGCTGGTTGAAGCTGCTGGGAGGGAAGGGATGGGAGAAGGTTTGGAGTGTTAGAATAACCCGAAAGACAGATTTATGCACAGCTGGTGCACCCAAGACTGTGTGATAAATTGCACAGGTATCTGGCAAACTGTAAAATACTGTGATGAATTAATTTATCACAGGCCTCTCCAGTTTACCTCTTAGATATTAACTCCAGCCCTATATTATGTAGAACTCTACATACTGTTTGTAATTGTTTGGTTACTTCTCAGTGTCCAAATAAAAGTATTAAAACTAAAAGCAGATTTAAAAGAACACATGTGGTTTAAAAACTAAACTGAAATGTTTTGGCCCATTGTCCGAGTTTACAAACATTTTTAATGTGCCTGAAAGAGTGCTGGGCCTAAATCCCAGAACATAGCTCATGAGTAAATGTCCAAACTTACTGAAATTTGGCATCACTGGCAACTGAAAGTTCTTCAAAATAAGCTTCCTCCCCAGGCTTGGCTGTCCCTGAATTTCCCTCCAGGAACTCCTCTTGCCCAGAGAGATGTTCCCACCCCTTCAGTCTATCTGGAGTTAATTGGACTTCTCAACTAATATGATTCATCTATAATTACTCTACATTTCTGTGCAGAATTTTAGCACCTGAATGGAGAGTGACTCAACTGAAGAGCTCTCTACTCCTATTCTCCATCTTGGAGTCTGCAGTATTATGCTGTAGAATAAGACAAAAGACATGGTCTTATCCTGATGCTTTTGCAATCTAATTGTAAACATAATGGAACAGGTGTAGGTGAAAACATCAGGATGGAATAGATGGAGTAAGAAAAGACAGTGGTTATGATTTCTTTTACTCATGCACATCTTTGTTTCCATTATAAATATTTTCAGATGGTAATTATTTTCATTGACTTTAGGAGCGATAGAGAATGCTGGCAATAGCATGCCCTAAAATTATAAGACACTTGGGAGGAAACAATCAAAAGGAAATGAGACCAAAAATAGTTTCAGCTGGATATGATGTATGACTTGCATAATGTATTATGTAATTACAAAAGAGCATCTTGGGACTCCCTGTATAACATAACATGACTTCTTAAAACATGGGTCAACAATAATCCATGCTTACAATGTGGAATATTGCAGTATTCCTTATTAGCTGCTACAAAAAAAATGCTGATGTAAATGCACAGATCTTCAACTCCAACTATCATAAAACTCCCAATAGCTTTGTATTTCTCTGTTCCTCTATTCTCAAATGTATTGTGCTTAGATCCACTATTATAGTCCCAGATAAAGTAATTTTATCCATTCTATTTTGTCTTAATTTAAAAGAAATAGAATCTTCAGTCAAGTGATAGTATTTGTTAATAAAGAGATTAATGAATATAAAAAACTGGTGACTGCACAGTTCCTATGTAAATGTATCATACTGAGCTCATTGTTTTAGCTGAGTATTATTTCTCATTTCCTCCTGACTGTGGCTTTCTAACTCTTATAGAAATTAAATCTATTAGAAATAGACATTATATCTGCTACAACTTCTCTCCATGGGCAGGCAGAGACCTTGGTTTCAGAATACCTTTTAAAGTTTAATCACTTTTGCTTTTAATAACTTCTGTGCATAAGTAGTCCAAACCATAAAGTCATTTATTCATTTTACTGCTCCTTTACCCATTTCAGTCTCTCTCTATTATCTGTCTTCTGCATATGGGGCAAATTCTCTTTTCATTAGTGCAATGAAGGAGTTTAGGAGCACTACGAGTGTCACTTCTCTTCCTTTCGGGGTTGAGGGGGCTGTGATTAAAGATTTAATTGTATGTCTTCTTTATTCCATCATTTTATCAGGCCTGGTAATATCCTCTTGCTAAGTGCATGAGATATTCCGTCCTGCAGAGCAGTATGCCCGTATGTATCAGACTTTTATTTCATTAAGAGCACCTATTGAAAAAAGTTTGAAAAGCAGGAGGATTTCAAGTATTCTTTCATCTAGGCACCCCTGAATGGTTAACAATTAGGTGTATTGTAAACTGTTTCAGTCCTGTTCCCCTTGTAATCAGTCATAAACCTCCCACTGATTTCAGAGAATCAGGCTCCAGAACTTTCCCTTTTTTTAAAAAAATCTAGTTGAATCAGCATTTCTGCAGAGGACATGGCTCTGACAAAACCCAGTTTCTACATTCAGATTCAATACAGTGAGAGATTCTTAAAAATCTGTAGTTTAGAGGATACATATTATGTAGATATTTCACAATATGCTATAATTGGAGCTGCTGACAAAATTGCTTATCTTCCAAAACTGAGACCTGTAGCACTACAGTTTACCCCAGTCATCTCTGCACAAGATCATTCTAGCTTTCTGTCTAGGTACTCAATAGTCCACATTTTCAAAGTATAAGGCAACACTAAATAGGCCAGACAGAAGTCGCTGCATCATCTGTAGGTAGGCGGTATAAGCACGGCATTAAGTACTTTTTACTTATTTTGTTATGTACGTACACTCACCTTAAGTTATCACATTGGCAGGGTAATATTGATGTATTCAGATTTATCTATTGCTTTTCATTGCAGAGTTGTGCAAATTTGTGTCCTTTCATTACTGTGTAACACATGAAAATGGATGTACAGTTTTTGTTTTGTTTATTGTGTCCTGAGTTAATTGATAAATTTGTTGTTTGCCAGGCTTCTGAATTTGTTTTTGATTTAACTCTTCAACACACTTGACGTTACTTAATGTTTCCCTAACTTTATTTTTTAATCTTAACAGAATTACATACTACTATTTATTATTTAAATTAAATATTAATTACCAACTGATAATTTGTTGCCAGTTCCAAACCAAGCTGAAAGAAAAATATTAGAGACAGTCAATATCTAGAGAGCTTTGGGGAAAAAAAAACAGCAAAACTCAAAGTAAAAAGTAATCATAGGAAAGAAAGAGTGGAGGAAGAGAGAAAAATCAATTAGGGGAGAATTTTTGAGGTCCATTCATAGAGATGTAAAGACTAAATATGACAGGGAAACTCTGTTATATGTATAGCAGACATCAATAGGTGATCAAAGTAAATAAATATGTAGAGAGGTTAAAGAAGGAAGACTGTAATGATAAAAAATAAGTAAAAAAAAATACCCAATCTGTTCAGGATATTAGAATTTAAGGATATAGAGAAAAACTTATATAAAACAGTAGTAACACTTATTTACAGCACAGAGCATTCATACAGACAAAACATTTAAAATAAGTAAGACAGCCTATTGTTTTAAAAGTAAAAATAAATTACATTTTGAATTTTACTCATTCCATTTTGAATGTGTGATTATTGTTGATGGCAACAAATTGTCCTTGATTACCTGTTAAATGGCACACTACTGTGACTAAGTATACTCCACCATTGATTTTTGCTTTTTAATATGTAAAACTAATATGCATCAGCATATTTAGCTTTCTTGCCTTACATGCTAAAGAATATATAATAAGTAAGCCATGTCAAGGTCTAAATTATTTGGCTAGTATGGGAAAATGAAAACTGTATTATTAACAATTAATTATATACATTAGGATAATAGCAAATGTATTAGCTGTATAGAAAAGCTTGCAAAACGTGTCAGCCTTATTTTTATATGAATGGGATTTTTCTGATCTTATGGCTTTTTCCAAGCATTCCTGTTTTAATGTCTCTTTCAAGAAACTATTTAAAAATAATAATTTACAGGTTTTTTATTTAATTGTTAAAAAACAAAAAACCCCAGACTGGATTCAAGCATTGCAGGAGTCTATAGCGGGTGACTATTGCATTATAAACAAAATCATGAAAATCTGCTGTACAAGTTGTATTTTAATATTTTAGTTGTGTAAGTACATATATAGCAAATCACAACTAGTGTAATTTGGGTATGGTGATAGGTAATTTTTAGCAAAATTATCTGAAGTTTATGTTACATTTTAGAATAAATATGATTTGCAGACAGGAGACTGGGGAGAGCCCTCAATTACCTTACGACCTCCTAATGAAGCCACAGCATCGACACCAGTACAGTACTGGCAACATCACCCAGAGAAACTCATCTTCCAGTCATGTGATTATAAAGCATTTGTAAGTGTTGGTTAATTCAGTACCTTGGTTTTGGTTAGATCATATCATGTTAATGTTACATTTTGATAGCTCTGTCCTTAAATTTACATTTCTCAGTTATAGTAGGTTAATCTTAATGAAATGAAAGCACCTCCTCCAGAAAATTGACAAAATTAATCAATAAGGTGTAAGCATCAGAAATATTATTTTGGTTATCAAATGGGTTGCAGCCATTGCAGTCATCAGAACTAAGAAATGACACCACCAGAAAATGGTCTTAATCCTGTGGGTAACAGTAAAATCCAGACAGCCCTATTTCTCTTACCTACCATATGCCCCGGGCTAATCAACTTGCTTGGTCAGAGGTGCAACATGTGAGCTCAGCCATATCATTGTCAAATATTAACATTGTCTATTGTCTAGGACAAAGATCTTACAAATGGTGATAAAATTCCAAGTGGTCCCTTTTCCTGTTTGTAGTGGACAGAAGCCAATAAACATAGTTTTTCTAATATTTTTCATAATTTTCCATATAATGCTTACTAATGCCATAGCAGCTTTTTCAGGAAAAGTTTTGCTGTTTGTGTTCATCTTATCCTTCATGTGCACAGTGCCTCAGCTCCAGGAAGTATTGACAACAAAGCTTTTGCAAGCCCAAGTTGCTGTGGCACTTTTTAGAAGGGTGTCGCATTTATTTTGTATGATACCTAGCCAGCTGTACTGGTGATATCTTACACCTTCTCACTGCACACTCAAAACCCAAGGACAAAGAATTCTTCCTCCCTCTTCCTTTGAATGCAAGCACTTGATAGAAAGCTGGGCCTTTCCCCTTTGCTTTCATGCTGGCTAAGCCTGACACTGCCTCTGCCCCTCAACTGGTGAGAGAGATACTTGCTCAACTACTAGCCTGCTGTTACTGCTCTATACTTGAAGCTGAGACTGGTCTTCCATTTCTCTCCTTTGACCTTTTTTTCTGTACTGGGGTCAACATGGGCAAGGGAAAAGGGTTGTTTTTTTAAATTTTATTTTGTCCACTGTGCCCACCCATTGTAAAGTTTAGGAGCAACTATCAAACGATTGCTAGCCTTGCGTTGCTTTCAGAAGAGAGCAGGGACCAAATTGTGGCTCATCTCTAGCAGGAGCTAAAGCGTAGGAAAAGAGAGCACATCTCAGACCAATATTCCTCCAACAGCTGGTGCACAGTAACACCAAAGAAAATACAGGAAGGCATTGGGCAAGTCTATCTGCTTTTGTTTAAACATACCTATTTCAAAGATGTCTCCATTTTGAATGTTTTTAATTTGCCATCATTGAAGTCAGTAGCAAAATGCCCATTCACTTCAATCTACAAAATCCGGCCCTCACTGAGACTTGATCCAGAACCACCAGAGAATGACATGTATGCTTGGATTTAAATTTTACAGTCCTTTCTGAATAAAATTAAACTCCATTATATTTATGCAGTTGCAAGGGGAACACTTTGCAATCCGAGCTGTTAAGTGCAGTGTAACAATCCTCAGTGTGTAGTGCTCTACAACTGTCTATCCTGAAATGTGTGTGGCTCTTTCACCTCGGTGTATTGTCAGGTTTGAATTTAGGTGTGAATTAAAGACTTTAAAAACACTCTATGATTGTAGGTCTAGAAGCAGCATATTTTAACTATCTATATATAATATTGGGTGCATATAGCTCCGCATCAGTGCCATCATCTACCACAACCATATGATTATTTATTGTGAAAGGATTTTTGCAAATGGATGCCAGAAATGTAAATGCACAGTCTTACAATCAGATGCAGTTTAAGATAGTGCCTGTAATGCTTTCTTCTTAAGTTGAAGAAAGTAGCAAACTACATAAACTATTTATAACTTTCATATGCTATTTATACATTCTCTCTCTCTGTTCCTGCTTCGTAGACTGAGTACAGCCTCCATTTGAAATTTTGTTCTGTAGGAAGTACACAGTAAAAAACCTTCAAAATCATAAAATGTTTAGGTTACTATTCTGGTTTTGTCAGATTTTTAAGAAAATTTTCTAGATTTGTTTGCTTTAGCTACAGAAAATTGAATGTATTTTTATTTTAGTATTTAGGTTCTATGCTGGTAAAAGAGTTAAGAGGCACAGAATCAACACAGGATGCCTGTGCAAAGATGAGGGTAAGTTAGTAAATATACAACCATAATTACAATAATAGATACTGATTACTGAATTAAAGTTACCTCTTTTTATATTTATGTCTGTTATTCATAATTTTTCACTGCCCTTGAAATCACATTGGTATTTAACAGAAAGTCCATTCTACCTTTTATCTTAAATTTATGCAGATATGATTTCCTACATCAGGTCTAAAATCTACATGTAGGAATTTTTGCGCTACATCTACTCTCAATTCTTTAGAAATATTTTAAAGTACTTTTTCTAGAACTTATCTTGACACTTATGAGTGAAAAAAGAAACGTTTTTAATATTACTACCAGAAGGAATTGATGCCTCACACACGGCCATGCAGATCTAGCTTACTAACTGGAACTGACTACTTGAGTAACATTAATGTATTCACTAGTATACATTTCCTAACTTGAAGCCTGATTCTGCAGTCACTTCAGCCCGTAAGTGGTATTCACATGGGCAGTCCCACCCTAAGATCACATACATGAGTAAAGTTACTCATGATTTAACACGATTATAGGATCACACCTTAAGAGATATATGCTGTTTTATTCTTTAGCAGAAAAACTGGTAGGTTTTTTCAGACTAACAAAGGCATGTTTGAGTAGCTCTTGTGTCTCGTTTTGGCTGCTAAAGAAATGATTATGAAAGCT
This sequence comes from Alligator sinensis, assembly GCF_000455745.1. NCBI lineage: Eukaryota > Metazoa > Chordata > Crocodylia > Alligatoridae > Alligator > Alligator sinensis. The sequence goes on from NW_005842072.1 coordinate 1,665,157, forward strand.
AGTCTGGATCAAATAGGCATAATATTGAAAGAAATACGGAATCCGAACAGTCCAGCTACAGAATACCTGCCTGGTTGTAACAGTTTATTCTAAGCACATTCCAGTTGGCTGTGTTTACCTATATGTGGTAATCTGGAATGGGTAAGTGAATTGGAAAATATAATTGCCTAGTAATTGCATGCGGAGGCAAAATTACATATATGGATGAATGTAACATGTCCATTGATTTATTAATCTTATGTCTTCTATGCATAATGCCTTTTGAGTGCTAAACTAGCATTTGAGCCTGTTATGCAGTTAGAAAAGGTGTAAAAGTCACGCAGTCAGACAACTGTTCATTGGTTAAACATCTATAGTGCTCAGGCTTCCACACAACCAATTTTAGCTAAGGGTTGACAGTAATTTATGCTTACTAAATTGCCAGAAGACTTGTGGGGGGTTTTCAACCAACTGCATACTAATAATTCCTATTTGTTTGAAAACAACCACTTTTGGTATATGGAATGCTAGCCTACTTTTAAAGGATCTACAATCGCAAATGTGTGTGTGTTCTTCAGAGATACGGGGAAGGTCAAACCAACCACTTTGTTTTTCAGAACTATGCTTATGTATATTTGAGGGCAGAATATAACACTTCAGTAACATGACTTCCTCAATAAATTATCATCTGATTGAACTCAGAAACCCAACATCAAAAAATGTTATAAATAAGCTATTGTAAATTGATGAGTGTTTAGAAAGTGCCAGTACTTTGATTCAGATTTATGTATACCTTGATGATGTGTGCTGTGAAAATCAGCTCGATAAGGATTTCAGATTTTCCATAAGACTGAAAAAATTATATTGTTACAAAGCTTAATACAATTAAATATTATTCTGTTGTGTTTAAAACTAGTATCGCTATAAATATTCCATTTAAAAATAATGTTGAAGTTAGCATCCTTATTTTCTGTTTTTTCTTTTACTTTTCTCTTTCAAGGACCATTTTCATAAAAATACCGATTCCCTGTTTAGGATTTAATCTATTCTGCTTACTTCTTTTGTTTTATCTTACTTCTGTTAAAGTCAGTGGCAAAAAAAGCTCATGGACTTAATGGGAGAAGATCATTGCTTTGGTCTGAATGTCTTTCAGTGAGAAAATAGCGTGCAGTGATCCAAACATTTCTCCCTTCATTAGATACGCTGAATGTTGGTATCTCTGAATTAAGAGGACAAATTGTCCAAAGTTGTCCTTAGGTCCCAAGATGCTTAATTACTTATGTGCATTACTGTATTTTATGGCTCATTAAGTTTGCTTTGGCACTACCGCTTTATTATAATTTATTTTTGCCTTAATTTAAATGGACTAAAAATGTGAAATTTAATGTATTATTTGATTGCTCATCAGGTACAGAGCTCTGCTCACTGGTTCAAGCTCATTAAATTCAGAAAGATTGCACCAGGGTAACAGAGAGCAAAATTTGGCCCATTATCTTAACTCATATTTTCCCTTTTACATTCCTAAAGTTTAGAACTTGCTAAAGTTTGTGCTATAAATGAAACAAGTATTAGGTACTCTTCTTGGAGTCTGTCAGATCTTGTTTTCAGAGAAGGATCTGTGAAAATTAGGTGCCAAGAATTCTTGTTAGTTTGTCTTTCAGTACATACCTTTGACCTTATTCTGTTGAAAGTAATTTTAGTACACCCTTGATGAATGCTAACTTCCTGTCAGTAGATGCACAAGGCTGAAAGGGACCCATCAAAAAGAAAAGTATCTTGTTCTTCCTTAATCCTTCATAGACTCAAGAAAATTAGGAATGGAAATAAACCATTTTCAAGTAATATAATCTACCCCCTGCCAGGGCTGGAGTGTTCCTTTTAGTGTGTTTTTTTATGTCTTGGGTTTCTAGTCCTCAGTGTGATTGGAGGGAGTATCACAACCCCTAACAGGCCCAAAGATGTTAAAACTCCCTCTTATTGTTTAAGTGGAAGAGGGATCACAAATACTCTCTGTTTTGTTCTTATGGTTTCCCCGTCTTGGTCACTCATAGTTCTTCCCAATTTTATACAATACTACAATCAGTCACATAGCGGATTTGGTTGGGAAAACTGTACAGATACTTCAAGAAGTGATCTCAACATGACCCTCAAGGTTATACATTTTGTTATTCTCACCCAAATCTCAGATTTGCTTGCTTCTGAGAGCTTATCGCAGCTCTTGCACTCACCCAGAATTATAGCTGCTTGGCAAGAACTGCACCCAAGAGCTGGATTATACTTTTTTTTCTCTTGTTCACATAGTTTGCACTCCAGGACTGGATTTATTGTTATGGTTTTCTGCTTGTTTTTAGCTGTCTCCTCTTAAACATCTCTCCCTCCCTCTGCAGACCCTAGCATGGCCTCCTTATCCCTATCCTCCACCTGCTATAAGGTGACCTTTTGATACTTGGAGATTAAATCTTACTGTCCTGGCCCAGGTTTGTTTTATTAATTATACTTGAGAGATGCATCCAAGAAGTTAAGGACCTTTACCTCTAGCATAGAGTGGGAAATATTAAAATGTGCTCCCTTAGATCAGATGCATTTCCCTTTGTTTCAAATCTATGTTGGAGTTGGAAGAAAGAATAAACTGGTGGGGGAGAGGTCCAGCTGGAATGGGGAAAACTCCAATTTTCTACCTTGGGCTGTGTTTTGGTGTACACCCATCCAGATTTCTTGAATAGTCAAAGAGGACTGTGTTGTTCTTATTACCACTATGAACATATCAGCAAATTAGGCTACTTCACTGCCAGTACTCGTAAAGCCCTAAAGATGCACAACTAATTACACAGATGTTAACCAAACAGACCCTTGGAGCATTTGGGGACATTTGCAAGAAGATATATCCTTTCGATTCCAGTGCGTCTGGGCAACATGAAGCTCTATCTGTGTGTGGCAAATCAAGGTTCTAGGTTCCTGAACCAGCAGCTCATCACAGCATGTGTTTAAATGCTTTAATGAATTGGCATCAAATAATGCAAGGTGGAACTGTATAGAGACCCCCAAAACTTAAGAATCATAGCACACAAACTTCGGGTTTAGCAGAGTATAGCTGTGTGAGCTTAGGCACAGCACTGTGCCAATTAGCTGTCTTATGGTTTAGTCCTCACACCTCCAAAGGAAAGGATAAGCAGAAGAGTTTGTCCTCCTTGTGACAACTGAGAGCCCTCTTTATTAAGGTCCAAATATTTTCCTCCTCCTTACCCAACTTTTCACCTTTATATGGGGGGTGGGGAATAGTGAAGACCTCCCTGGTATCTTCCAGCTGATTCCGAGAGCAGGGAGAAGAGATGAGATTATGCAATGTGCTGAAAAAGCCCATAGCAAAGCATTCCCTATCTGCCCCTCTCTGTGTGCTCCACCATGAAAGATTTAATGATTCTATTGCTTGAAATGTGGGATCTGTAACTTTATTAATTTATAGCAAGACCCATTCAAAGCCTCTGCAGGGGCACTATTCGCATCTTTATAGGGCTAAGGTAAAGTAAAACTAATAAAAATCATACTTGACAACTTGTGGCAAAGGAGCAGCACTTGTCAGATACCAATTTAAAGTGCTCATCTCAGGCTAATTAAATTGGCTTTTGCAAAATATGTCTCTGAGGTGAACTTTGTTCTGGCTCAAGCAAAAGCTATAAGTATGGGGGGGAAAAAAAACATGAGCAGAAAAACAGTTTGCAGTTTAATTTGGTGCTCAAATACAATAAATAATACCCAGCATTTATCACATTAGATGGCAGATATGTACACAGCTTTTCAAGAATTACCATATTTACCTGATATCAAGTCTACTTTGAATTTATGACAGTCCATCCAATAATCAGATTTCATACATGGATTATTATATTTGTTATAATTCTCCATGTATAGAATCTAATTAATAGACAGTTGTCTTATATTCATCCCCTCCCACTGTTGTGGCAGGTAAGGAGTAGCAAGCGATGAGAGGCCAGACCCACATCCATTGTCCCCTGCCCCTGTTTTGCGCCCCCCCAGACCACTAGTGGGAGGGGGGAAACTTTTGTCTTGGATTTGAATAAGTATGGTAATTAAAGTGTTTTGTGTTATTTATATTTAAAAGATCATTAAGTTTAGATCACATTTTAGATATGTAATATTTATTATTATTCTATTGACAGGATTAGACCTCTCCTTATAGCTAATATCTAATGTAAAAATGAAATAATTCCAAATACCAGCATGGGAGCTCTCTTATCTAATGTATAAAGTGAAATAGTCTAATTTCTGCCACCATTTTTATGCCTGATGTGAATGCAAAAGGCATTTGATGTTTCAGAATGGAGTAATTTGTTTGCTCATTTCAAAAACTATAATTCTTTTTATTTTTTGCTGATACAGTATAACTTCAACAATCTCTTTTTGTGTAGTTATATTGACTCTCATACTGCAGTTGGTTCTATACTGCAAGACCCCAGGCCACCATTTCAAGGAAATACAAGGAAAGAATGCATTGTAGCCTTTATCCTTTAAAACAGTTTTCCTTCTAGTGATTGTCCACATGCATAGTCCACAGTGGATGCCTACAGACTGCTCCATTCTTCCACGTGCTTTTCACTAGAAGCATAAAAATGGCTGCGTATCTTCCATGTTTCAGTTTGTCTCAACCATCCTTTAGCTGGAAATGGATTATTTTCATAGTCTTCAATTGTGGTTTTTTACTATAAATATTTTCTTAGCTTTTGATAGGTTTTCTTTCTAGATAGAGACTTAAGCAAAGTAAACAAAGTAGTTGTTCTCTAGTTTAAGCAAATTATTTTGTCTGAGAAGACTAAGCCTCTTTTTAACACAATATGGCCTTTTATAGCCCCTGCTAAAATTCCATCTTCTTTGTGACAGAGCTGTTGCTGTCCACATTGGCATAATAAAGGCATTGACATAGTGACTTCCCATATCCCAGGGAAATGTTTAATCTGGAAATCTTCCACTTCTGTGACCAAGAAAGAGAGGGAAACAAGACTTCAGGAATGCAAGTCTACTTGGAAAGCTTGTGGATCTCAGGGTCTGAAGCTGACCCATAACCCCTCCACAAGGAGAGAGTTAAAGTACACATGCCATGACAACCAGCAGCAATACCAGAGAAGTCTGTATCTGGTGAGAATAAAACTAAGGGGAATTCTAAAGGAATCCTCAAGTTGGAGGTCCTTGAAGTAGTATCTTGAGTCTACCTTCCACCATTCTGCTTATGAGATTCACAAATCAAAAGTAGTTTCCAGTGAAACTCAGAAACACCTCAGCACCAACAATTCAACAACAGGACAGCAGTCCAGGGCATCAGCTTTCTCAGAACTGAAAAGTCACTGGGCCTTCAACCTCAGTTTCCACCATGCCAGCAACAAGCCAGCCAAAAAACCACTTAAGACTATACTGATTTCCAGTCCAGTGTCATTGTCCCCATCAGTCATGTGTCCATTCTGTCAACAATGCTGCCTCCCTCTGTGGCATGACCAGATCTGCTCATCACACAGAAACCAATCATGCTTGCTGAAGTGGCCATCTCAACATCAGCACTGGTCTAGTCAGGACTGTTAGCACCAGACCTTAAATTGGAGCCATTATTGGCATGGGGACCCTCTGTATCATTTCTTGACATGTCACTGCCTTCAAAATTCCCCTGAAACTCCAGTGACAATCAGTGGACTTTCTCAAGACCTGAAGGGTTTGTCCTCAGCCTCAGAAGCTGTTCTACCACCAACTCTTATGTTTCACAAGCATTGGTACCTTGACCCCTGTTCCTCATCTCTTGATGATATGGTAGTCCCTCTGAGTATCCCCTGCCTTAGAGAATTTTTGTGGGGGGCAGTAGGATTAATGAAGAGAGTAGCATTATCATTCTAGAGGTGTATGAAAGAGTTACTGCCACTCCTGTCACAATGAAGATAGCCAAAGATAAGTGGTACCTCCCAGAGATATAGAATACTTATATACACACCCAGCTGCCTCCTTCCTAATAGCGTTGGCTGTGGACACAGTAAAAATAAATAAATAAATGCAAGAACATGCCCAGAGATACCGTGCCAGAAAATGGGGGATATATTAGAGAGAAATCCATACTTTCTGGCAAATTTGCATTTTCCTGTGGGCAGCTATTAAGGTCTCCTGCCCAATCTGATTTCAAAGTCTGTGAAAAGCTGTCTACAGACAAGCTGCCCCCAGACTTGAGGGAAGCCTTTTTGGCGGCGGGACAGTCATTCACCAACATTTGCTTGCAGGCAGCCATACAGACAGCTTTGGACATTTCTTATCATCTGAAGGAGGGAAGTCTGCTATACACTAATCTACCCACTCCAGTACTGAATGTTGCATAATCCAAATAAGTTACTACACGCTGATCCTGCTGGCTCTAGTCCAGCAAAGGCAATTTGCCTTCTATGCCTGACATGATGATGCTGCAAGAGCTTACCAATGATCCAAGACATATTAGCTTGAGACAAATGAACATGAGTCACCAGTGTGGTGAAGTAATAAGTAAAGCTAACCACACTCTTTAGGTCTAGGGAGGTGATACTTCCTCTCTATGTGGCACTGGTCAGACTGCAGCTGGAGTACTGCATCCAGTTTTGGGCACCGCACTTCAGGAGGGATGTAGATGGCCTGGAGAGGGTTCAGAGGAGGGCCACTCGTCTGGTTAAAGTCCTACAGAAAAAACCCTATGTTGGACCCATTGAGAGACCTGAACCTCTTCAGCCTCCTCAAGAGGAGGCTGAGAGGTGATCTCCTGGCTGCCTACAAACTAATCGGGGTGGGGGGAGACAGCAAGAATTAGGGGATACAATGTTTACCAGGGCGCCTGTCAGGGTAACTAGAAATAATGGCCACAAACTGGAAGAGAGCAAATTGAGATTGGACATCAGGAAAAAATTCTTTACAGTGGGGGTTGCCAAAATATGGAATAAGCTTCCAAGGGAGGTGGTACTATCCACTTCTTTGGAGGTATTTAAAAGGAGATTGGACAGACACCTGGCTGGGGTCATCTGACACCAGCACTCATTCCTGCCCAGGGCAGGGAGTCGTACTCGATGATCTAATAGGTCCCTTCTGACCCTAAAAATCTATGAACCTATGAAAGGGAGGATACACCTCAATTTACTGTCGAGGGGAAAACCCTGGAAGTAGTTGAGCCTCCCTTACCTTGGTAGCCACCTCTCTCAGAGAGCATTCATTGATGAGGAAATTGCTTTGGCATGTTATTATTGATCGCAATCTCTGAAAAGACACCAAGTTCCAAGTGTACAATGCAGTTATCATCCCCACTCTCCTCTATGGATATTAAATCTGGATGACCTGCTGTTGCCATCTCCACACAATGGAGAGGTATCACCGATGATGCCGCTGAAGAATCCTCCACATGAAATGGAAAGATTGCCAGACAAATGCCAATATCCTTGCTGAAGCCAGTGTTACCAGCGTTGAATTGGCGATCCTCAAGCACTAACTTCACTGGATCAGACAAAGCATGCAAACACCCAACTTTCAACTCCCAAAACAAGTGCTCTGCTCCCAGCATAGTAATGGCCTGAGAGTTCACAGCAGCCAAAAGAAATGCTACAATGCCTGCATAGGCACTGCCATCAAGAGCTCTGAGGAGCTGGCTGCTGACCAACACCGAATCTGGCTCACCAGGCCATTCTATCCAGCCTGCAGAGTCCCTAAAAAATTTAGTAAAGATTTATTTGCCCTGGCTCCCTGTCAAAGCTGGCTGGAGCCAGGGGCAGTAGGACCCAAGGGGAGCCCGGAAGCAGGCTTGCAGGCTTCAGCAGCCCACCCCCAGCCAGTTCCCTGCTTTCCTGCTCCAGTACCAGGTGGCTGTGTCTCCTGGCTACATCCCTGGACCGCAGAGCATGGGACTGTGCTGAGAGGGGTGTCTATGTGTGTGTGCATGCGTGTAGGCAGGCACAGAGGCAGAGTATGTGCATGTCTGCAGGCATGGGGCAGAGAGAGAGTGTGCGTGTATAGGCACAGGGGCAGAGTGCGTGTATGTGTGTTCATAGGGTAAGTCCCACATGCACATCCCTCCATACACATGCACCTATGCCTCCCCTTGCACTGTCATACACAAACCCCAGCCACCCTCCCCCCATATCGACCCACACCCTACATACCCATGCACACACAGCACCCACAAACCTATACCCAGCCCCCACAATATACAAGAATAAGACTTCATTTTAAGCTATTGTGCAGTCACCTCTGCGTACACTACACAACACACATGTAAATCAGGACAAAAATATTTTTTGAAATCAAATTAATGAATGTTGTAGATGATTGCTTTTTAGAATATAATTTGGTATTTTTATGGATCTGAGATGGCAAAACCCTTTGCTGAAAGCAAGACTTCTGGGGGCAAAGGGAGGGACTTCTGGTGGCAAGGGTCAGGGGTTAGGGGGAGGGACTTCTCGTCACAAGATGGCGACCAGGGCTCCTGTCAAGGGGCGGGGCTACTCATGCAGCCCTTGACAGCTTGCCAAAACTTGGTATGCAGCCCTCCGCCCGAAATAATTGCCTGCCCCTGAGGTAAAGTATCTTGCCCTTGAAGCAGAGAAGAGAGCACAGGAAGGAAATTAGGAGAAATTTCAGCCTATGACCTACTTTCCCTGTGGAAAGACCTGCATGTTCTGTGGATGGATATGTAGCTCAAGGATTGGACTCTTCAGTCATCTCAAGACCCATCAATGAGCCTGTAGTAGGGTGACAACACTCCCTCAGGTGGACTCAGAAGCCCTTTTCTTATTAAAACCAGTCCCTATATTACATACCCGGAGAGCTCCTTTCCAGAGGACACAAACCAAATCTTCTCATTCAAATAAACAAACATGTCTTGTCCACAGTAACCAATTGAGTACTGGTATACAGCAACCATAAACCAAACCTCTGGGTCTTTTCCCAGACTCCAGGAGAGAGGCAACCCTGGTGTGGTGCTTGTCCTTCAGGCAACCCACCTCCTCTCTCCTTCACCCTCCCCTAGCTTCCCTTCTGGGAAGCTTCTTAACTTTCTTTGGTCATTAAATTTTCTTTATCAGCTAGCCAGTCCCTCTAGGCAGGTCTGCAGTCACTTTTGCCTGCCTGTAGCTGGGCTCCAGCTGCTGAGGCTTGTAGCTTGCTGCACAGCTGAGGTAGAGATCATCATCTAATTGAGGGATTGCCAATGACAATGCATTCCCCCAAACCTTAGTTCTTTCCACTTCGTGGTATGGATGGTGGATGGTTCTTGAATGTAAAACAATCCTGTCTCTCTCCTGTTAGAGACATTAAACTAGATAACAGCAAGAAAGGCAGACCTACCAAGCCATATAGATTAGATTTTCAGCCTGGTTGGATTACGTGCACTCTGCACCGAAGGCTTTTTGCAATCATGGACTACCTGTTAAAACAGAATAGCCCATCATTAAGCCCAGTCAAGAGAGACTTTGCAGCCATCTCAGCCCGACATCCTCTCAGGGAGAGTGTGTTGGTCTTTTCCTGCCCCATGGTATTGGAGTGTCTGCTAGTGAAAGACCTTGTCCTTCAGTGGGAACCTCATTTTGTTCCTTACAAGTCTGGTGGGCCTCCTGTATTCTGGACTTTAGGAAGTCTCTTGCCTTCCACATATGAACAACAAAATCTTTCAGATTGTCCTGCAGGTCTTTGTTGTAATTGTGGAGAGCTCAAAGGTAGGCTCTGTCTCGGACGGCCAGAGCCGACTCGAGGGGGTTTAGAAATTGCTCGTTCGTTAGGGCGGACTGGTGAAGGGAGAGGCAGACAAGGTTTAATGGTTGCAAAAACTTTTACTTACGCCGCTTGTAGTTGCGATGCAGATGGTCCGGTCGTCTGAACAACTATGTGAGTTGTTCCAGCTGGCGGGGCCCAAGCCAGTTAATCCGTCCGCAATTTAAGCCGGCGGGGAAAGGGGTACGTCTGGGATTGCGCTCGGTGACGGGAAGAAGGATCGATAGGTGATCAGTCTATTGATCAGCTAGCCGCAAGTCAGATCTCTTTAGAGGCACTCTGCAGCGTGCTCAAAGTTCTTCGAGTTGGGGGGAAGTCGCACGAAATTTTAAACGGCTAGCAAGCCAATTACTAGCTGCCACGTAGGAATAATTTAGAACTAGCCAATAGCGGGACACAAATTTGCATTCGAATAGCGGGAACTCTTTGCACCGTGCATTTCTGTGCTGCAAAGAAGAAATGCACCCTGCAAATTGGCGGGAACTCTCTTGCACCGAGGTTCTTCTGTGCAGCAAAAACCCTCGCTGTGCAAGAGCCTCTCATGTGGCAAGAAAATTCCATCGTGCCGAGGCACCAAAATCACTGGGTTGTGACAGGCTCAACCAAGAAACTTAAGTTGACCTCTGATTGTGTCAAGGTGTGCTATACATTGCAAAGGCATTCCAATAGCAATTAGCATGTGCTCTATCAGAGCACAAACCTCATCTATGGCCAGGCTGACAAACCTGCAGCACATTTGCCACGAGTGGTACGAGCAGCCTCTGTATGTGGGGTGTGGCAGATCAGGAAGAGGCCAGGCAGTACAGTGGCAAGTAGGGCAGGAAGCAGCTGATTGTTTCAGTAAAGGAGATCAGAGTGACACTCGGGAAGGTTGGAGGTCTAATTTGTATCACAATGCCAAAAAGATTGGCCCCTGCTGATCTATGGCATTTGTGACCTGTATTCATTCCATTTTTCTTCGAGGCTGGCCCATGGAGATCTGTTCACACCATACCAAGTATTATGCTGTTATTGAGGCTTCCAGATTGGAAGATATGGGATCCTATACATGTGTGTGGAGCCTGCTCCAATGAGCTGGAAATCCAATGCATTGGAGCAGGCTTGATTAACAGAGTGTGCTGGAGCATGGAAATTGACACACTCCCGCAGTGTTCCACGTCGCATGTCAGTGTCGCCATGCCTCTCCACACTGAAAAAATGGCGGCTTGCTAATTAGTGCAGCTCACTAATTAAAGTGTCCAGCACCGCATCCCACAGCACGTGTAAAAATGCTTGTGTTTGGGAAAGCAGTCCAACTGCAGTTCTGCAGTTGATATTGTCCTACGACTCTGGAGTGCCTACCACCAAATGGCCTAGGCATTGCTTTGGAGTCATCCACAGTGGAATACTCATACAGACAATCACTTGAAAGAAGAAAGGAAATTATTTTTCATGGGGTTCCCCACGGTTCCAGAAATTCAGCAGTGAAAGCATTAATTGCCACGGCTCTGGGAATCCTGCCACTGCTCCCCTGCTGCCAATTTTCCAGATTTGTGTAGTGCCCTAGGTGGTGCGTGATATAGCCCCATGTGCCAGACTGTGCCACTTTAGCCAGATCTGGCAGGCAAGGTTGTGGTGGCACATCTGGATCAGGGCTGCAGACCAGTCTATGTGGTGATCCAGCCTAGGAACAGGCCATGCGCCACTCATCTAGTCCACAAGGTCAGATAGGTTGAGCACCACTGTTCTAAGCGATTACAGCAGCTAACATAAAGGTATTAATTATGGTATTTATAATTATTATGTTATTATAATGATACTATAATCTTATATTATAATTACATAATTTGTTAAAGCATTTAGAGCCAGAAAAGTTGGTAAATATTTGCTAGAACATATGAAATATTTTCCAAATTGTCTCCAAAATCAGTTGCTCCAAGAGTGACCTTTTCTTACTTAATCGCTATCATGCACGTTATTAAGGAACTGTGGGTCTGATGAAAAATGTTGTACTTCCTGTTTTGAAAATACTAAGCTCAAAAAATAAAATGGAACAAATTCCTGCTTTGTGTCTATGTTCAGATTTAAAAATAGAATGATGCGATTCCACAATTTAATTACATATTGGTAATCTCCGTCTACCATCTTCAGATAGCTATAAAAAGCAAGCACAGGCCATAATTAGCAGATTAGTTTAGAAAAATAGAAAGACTAGATTAAATTTTGATTTTTTACAAGCTTATAATGTGTGCTCCCAAACTTATACAATATGATCTTGCAAGTCATTTGGCATAGTTGAGTAATCTCTTGAAATCATGCGTACAGTATCCATTTTAATTACCTAGAGAGTAAAAATCTGTAAATGAATGTTTTTTTTTCTCAGCCAATGTATATTTCTATCATGAAAGATGAGTAATCTAGTCATCAAATTAAATTTTATATTGCAGTAGTTGGTACTCTTAAGGCCTCATTCGGGGGTGGAGTTGTACCAGGCTAGAGACTGTACAAATGAATATGAAGAGAGAATTCTTTTTCTTGCAAAGCTTGTAGTCTAAGACCAGTGAAATGTGAAGGGTAGAGAGAGATGGGTTGCCCAATATATAAATATTTATACCTTTCTTTTTTAATTAACAAAGAAATAAATAGCCAAACTGGATTCCAAGAAATCCCATCTCCTTCTCAAACCCTCCTCCCACTAATTTTTATAGTTATAGGCACTATAATTCTTACAGTTATAGGCACAGTGGAGGACCTCAGATGAAATGAACTTGTCGGCAAGTGTGTTTTCTAAGTTAAACAGCTGCCATTACTGTCACAGCAATTTTTGTTTGGCTCAAGATCAAGGTAGAGATAGAAATACATTATTGGCTAAGGATACAATTTCTAATAACATGGACATCTATCTTTCTAATGCCCAGAGATTATTTTTAGGCCAATCCTCTATTTCATTCCATTTAGAAGGCACAGGATCCAATCCCATGGTTCTCTTTGCAGGATTTTCTTCTTAGAGATATATAGAGCAGAAATTAAATCTAGATAATATAAGCACATTAACAGTCTGAGAGACTATATTAAGAATCTCCTTATAGAATTTTTAAGACTATACATTATTTGAAGTTCTTTACATGTCCTTTCAAGAATATAGTCTACCTTAATGAAGATAAGAGAATTGGATACCTAAAGTCTTTAAAGGTCACACAGAAGAAAGAATTGGGAGTTTGGTCCTACAGTAGTCAATAAGAAAAGTGTTCAAAAAAGTTTTCAACTACTGGGAAAGTCACAGCTGAAAATAGCGTTGTTTAAAGTTAATAACTATTAAGATATGTTGGTAACTAAAATAGGCAAGTTAAATGACTGACATATGGAAGAGATGTGGAAATAAAAAGGGTTCAGATACTAAATAGCTAGATACAGTGACAGTACCTTCATTCCCTTGCTTTACCTGTGGCAAGTTAGGCTGTTCTTGGTGTTCTCAAGTGGTGGGCCTGGTAGTTGCGGATGAGGGATGCTTGTGCAGTTTTAAGAATAGGTTAGACCAAGCATTTGCAACCTATGGCCCCAGCCAGATCTGGCCTACAGTATTGATCAGCAGGACAAGGATAACTAACGTGGCAGCTTTTTACAGCAGGGGGAATTGGTGGTATGTGTTGAGGAAGTTACCAGAATGGAGGCACCCAGGGACCCTGCACTGCCATATTGCAACCATCACTTTTTGCACCATAGAATCTACCATTTTACATAGCCAGTTGCTGTCTCCAGCAGCAGCACTCAGTGTTGGACGTGAGTGGTGGTGGTAGCCAGGGGGCGTGAGAGTGTTCCCCAGATAGGAAGAATGCCAAGTCAGGGCAACATTTAGTGTGGTGGTAGGGAAGCTGCAAGGGAAGCAGACTGATCACAAGCAGTGGACTCACCTTTACAGCCAAGCCATATTAATTCAGCCCATCCTTTTGTACAAGTTTGCCACTTGTACCTTGGGAAGACAAACATTTCTATAGGATGGCTTGGTAAGGATGATCCTGAGCAGTGGGTGTGACTAGAACCCAGCCCTGCTTTACTATGATTCTATTAATCTACTTGTACCCTTGAACACAGCCTACCTTAATGAGCACTGAGATATAGTATATTGTGGAGCAATAGTATACAAGTGAGGTGTGGGAAAAGTCATATACCAGCGTGGCTTGTAATCAGTTGTCTCCTCATCTTAGCACACATTATGGAAACTATAATTATAATGACTGACAACCAATTATTACTGTTGAATCCTATTTATTGTTTTTACAGTTGCAGTTAGGCTGTTTCCATGGATGCCCAAATGTACTTTGTGGTGGGTAAACCTAAAAGCAGTAGTCTCTGCTCCAAAGAGATGAACAGATGAAGGGTAGGGTAGGTAGGGAAAAGGAGTACAGCATACAAGTAGTCCTGATAGAGAATGATCATATGAGCATGGGTCAGTGCAAATCCCATTCTAGGGGCAGATGCACCTTGTATGTGATAGATTAGAGTCTTTCAAATAACAGTGCCCATTAAGGATGCACATGTACCCTATACCTCCTTGTATAACTCTTTGTATCTGACAGATGTGCAGCTCCCTGCTGTAATTCATGGAGCTTTGCAGGTGGAAGGTGGCTCTCCAGTCCACCCACCCCACTCTCCAGCGCAGGTTGGGCACACCCCAGATGGAACTCCCAGCCCTCGCTTCTCCTCCCTCCCATTCTGAAGACAACATTGGGGGCGGGGCTGGACTATCAACCCAGCCCTGTTCCTGGTGCATGCTGACAGATATTAATGAGTTAACCCTCATTACATGAGGGTTCATATTGTCACATGATCAGGCACTTTGAAAGCGCTGTGCAGTCATGCACTTCTGTAAGTGCACGTCTGTAGAGCACTTTTAAGGGGCTGATGATCACGTGACACATGTCACTTCTGTTTGCATCCAAAAGGAACTTCCCATCAGTTCCCATTTACCACCCATAGTAGCAAGATGGAACTCCGTGAATATCCATCTTGCTACTTCATAGCTTCAAAATCACCTTTTTTATTGAATTGCTAAGTAAAGTTTGTTTTTACTCTGTGTCTTTCTCTACATTTATTACATTTGAATTGAA
>NW_005842072.1:1680018-1701389 GCF_000455745.1 Alligator sinensis
TTAAATTGGAATTGAATTCCAATCCTTTGGGCATTGGGGAGAACTGCTGTGTGCCAACCACCATGGCAGACTCTAAGCAGCAAGGATTCAAAGCCTGCTCACCCCGTGATAGAATCATCCCACTCACTAAGAGATATATCAGCATCTCTTCTGACTTGGAAAGAGCTACATCCTGGATAAATGTTTGGAGTACAGACTATTTTCTTCCAGAATTTACTAGTCTGAGGATGCTGGACTCAGGTAACTTCTGCTTGAGCAATACAGGTGGATGCAAAGGTCTTGACAACAGAAATGGAAACCTGCATCAATCAGTATTTCTCCAAAGAGATACCATACCCTGAAACAGGGCAGCAAAAGAAAGTCAATGGATAGGACACCATCCAAGAGGCACCAGTAACTTTGCTCACTACCTTGGCATCAGGAGCCTTAACAATGGAGCTAACATTTATGTTCCTAATACAGAAGGGTGACTCCAAGAAGAAGTGTCACATGAGACCTAAATATGGCTCAAAGCACCATGAGAAAGAAGAAGCACCATAAGAAAGACGTAAGATATTTTTTCTTCAAGGCTATTGCCCTCAAATCATGGGAGCAAAATAGGATGAAGGCATTCCAGTACTGTTCTCGGTGCCAGTGACAAAGCCAATCAGAAGCCAAGCTTCACAAAAACATCAAGATCCCCTCCAAAAATATCCTGTGCTCCAGGGCAGTAACTGATATCAGAACAAATTCATAGGCCAGAGCACCAGTTTCAAGAGTTCTGCTTGTCTGCCATCAGCTTATTCCTTCTCCCTAGCAGTGAGTAGGAATGTCTATTCCCTAAAACTCAAGTTTTATCACTAAGAGCTTTGCTTTGAGGCTGTCATCCACCCCCAACTGATCCAGTACCCTTATGGCATGCTGCCTTGCCTCAGTAGCCTCATGATTCCCTAAGGTCCTCCTCATGTGCTTAGGAAGAAAACAGGATGATATCATTCTGTAACAGCATCACTGGGCAGGTCCTCCAGCACCACTCTGACATTGGATCCCAGATGCTGGAGATAGGAGACTGTCAGCAGCAAACCTGATCTCATCATCTTTGCCTGATGAGGGAGTGATATCAGTTCATACCCCATAAGCTAACAGTTTCAAGGCATTCCAGGATCTCCTATCCTGAATTGCAAACAACATGGACAGTGACACAAATAGAGGTACGTCCCTCATGCTTTTTGATATTCATGGCATAACTTCAGCCTAGAATTGTTTTTCCCATGAACAAGGACATACTTGAGCCAGCTAGATGACACTGACAGACCCTGGCCTTTCTTCCCACACATAAATGGGTGGGAAAAAAGATACAGAATATCAGGGTCTCTTGAAGGGTTTTGAATATTTGATACCAATCCATATCTGTAGTGCAGCAGAAAATGCCAGGACAAAGATCATAAAAATTAAACTTTTTTGAGTGCAAAACATAGGTCAGTTCAGCTCTGGGTAATGCGTAATGTGCGTCTTCACAAAATATATTTTCTCAAATATAGAGAATATCTCCCTTTCTGATGAAGATCCTATAGAAGAACAGGAAAGAAATGAAAGTTATACAAAAGGGCTTAGTGGTCACTAAAACAGGATTGCAGCCTCATCAGACGCAGATGTAAGGTTGATCATCGTCACGAGTCTTTTTTAGGGTTTGCAAGTACAGGGGGCTTATATTTTTAAAAGGAAGGAGTCCTTCAACTGAAGAACATTCCCTAAAAGATTCAAAGGCTATGTTGGAGTCATTAGGATTTTTACACACTGGGGTCTTTTCTGGATTGGTATACTAAACACCCAAATGAGACTTTTTGTGAAACTACCTAAATTGAAACAGCTGAAATAGCCAAATATGTTAGGTTAACGCCTACATGGCATTAAATCCCGTACAAAGCTCAATACCCTGAGCCGATTTTCTGCTGTTGTCATAGGAGGAAAGGTGCTCACCTTTTCTATAATGGCTGCTGGTCAGAGGCCTTATCCAGGAGAGTGCCATAACTTCTTATGAAAGTGGGGTCACTGTGCATCCAAGAATTAATGATTCATAGGGTTAAAAGGGAGCAAGCAAGAGGGACTGTGACTTGGTAGCCTAATAGGTCACTCATCTGGGAGAGGAAGTCCTGGGCTCTACCCCTGCTCCTGGGATTATGAATGCATTTTGTGGTAGATATTGCATTAAAAGAAAACAGAAATAACCCAGGAAGCAGGCTACTCTTACAGTACAGATTGGCCATGGAGTATAAGGCCATATACTGGTGTTCATATATGATGTCATTTTTTAGGAGTTGACCTGTGAGCTGCCCTGAATTTCATCTGCTTCCCATTGAGACACTGAACAGACAGGAAGGTTGCAGTATAATGTCATAATGTTACAGAGTCAATCTGATATCTTGAACCTGAAAATCCTAAGGAGAGGAGGCAGCATGCTCTCCCTGACAAATTTCTTGATCATGGACACATTACAGACAAGTGTGGAAACCTACCTGGTCCATCTACAAATGAAAGAGACTGGACCCCTGAAAGATGTGGGACTTAACATCTAAGTGTGCAGACTCACCTTCTTACCTGTCCTTTGAAACTCCATAGTGAAAATCATGACAGATAGTGAACAAGCTGGAAGCGCCCACTCCCACGTAACCAACCCCCCCACACAATATACAAGAGTAAGACTTTATTTGAGCTATTATACAATCACCTCTAAGTACGCTACTCAAAACATAAACAAGGATGACATTGTTTTAAACAAAATTGAAATGTTATAGATGTTTGATTTTTAGTTTCATTTGTTTTTTATTTATAACTTGTTAAAATGATATCATCTGAAAGACTTTGTGCGAGTGACCCTCGACAGTTCACTCTAATGCCCACCAGCTGAAATAATTGCCCTCTTCTGGCCTAGAGGCTATTCAGTTTTGATTGCAGTACCGGTAACATGGCGTAACCATGTTGGCTCATTTCCCAGGAGACAGTAATCACCTGGCAGACAACCCATGGCAAATCACAAATGGTCCCTGAAGATATTCATCTCTGGTAAGTGGAAGTTAAACTAGGATAACTTAGCCATTGTTTCATTCACAAGTAAACTGTCCTAGTTTAGGTTCCACTTAGAATGGGCTAGAGCAGACCCATAAAAGTTACCAGAGATCAACTGATGTACAGTAAGTCCTCCTTATGCACTGTATATTTTTCCACTGTTACCCAGAGCAAATGCCCAGCGCTTGTGACTGAATATCCTTATGAGACATCATATTTGTTTATACAAGTACTAAACGACTGCACAGTCAGCATCTCATGTAGACTGGCCTGTGCTGCTGTTGTTTTAAAAATATAGTCTAGCCCTGGTTATATCAGATCACCTAAGTTATGTAGTTTAAAACAGTGTTTGGAGAAAATTGAATGCAGCCAGGATAGAGGTTTATAGAGCAGATTAGGAAGGGGGAGTTCAAGGCACATTGAGCGGGGGGAGCTGGAGTGGGGGACGCATGTGCAAGATAGACTAATGTTGTGTCAAAATTGGTATCAATGACAGAGCAAGGAGACAAGTGAAAGAAACAGCTAGGATGGATAAATAAAGTGGACAGAGCTATGCAGATCTGCTATGGCAAGGACAGGAAGTTTGAATTTGATATGGGCAAGGAAGGGAAACCTGCAAAGAAATTCAAAGCAAAGATGACACAATTGGATGAATGGGCAAAGAACGTAGTTGCCTGGTTTTGTGTGGGTAGAAAAGGGGGTAGATATTATTGTTAGGGAGACCAAAGAAGAGGAAATTTCAGTAATCAGGATGGGAGACAGAGGCATTCCAAATGAAAGAGTTAGCTGTTGGGATAGAAAGAAAAGGACAAAAGCTAGATGATTGTTGGGTTGCATGATAGATCATTCAATCTGTATTGTCATATTTGTGAATATTTTGTCTGCAACTCAGTGTCTGCTGAGTGTGTTGGTTGCTGGTCTGATAGGGATACCAGAGATTTCACACATTCACTGCTATGCTTTTTGTGAATTGCCATTGAGTTTTATAGCAAGGCTTATATTTTAAATTTATTCAAACACATGCCATTGACAGGCACTCATTGTCCCCATCACAATGTGTGTGCGTGCGTGCGTGCGTGTATGCGTGTACATGTGTGTGCGCACACATGCATGCAGCTGGAATTACTGTCTTGACGCAGATTTTTTTTCATTCTCCAGAAGCTTTCATTAATGAAAAAAAAATCTAGCTCTTGTTAACATTATCTTTATCCATATAAAATGGCACCTGACTTCCCTATTAAGTCTGTCACAAGTTGTTACTAAGAGATACAACGTTCTCTTATAAATACATTAAGAGAGAGTTAACTTTAAAATAGATCATCAGAGACAGTTAACCTTAGCCTTGACATATAGTTTTAAATTTTGTTTGGCTAGCACAAATGTATAGTCCTGTTTGGTTCCTGAGGAAGCAAGATGCAATTAGATAGAAGATCTAATCACTGGCTCCCTCCTTCAACCTCATGCTATCTACTGTCAGCCCTACTTATTTCCCAGATGTATTGGTCCATATTCTATTCTGCCTCTGAGACATCTAAGACTTTGCTGCCACTAGCCCTAGAACTGTGCAGCTCACCTCAGGATTACGATCCTGTTCTATCAAGGTCGCCCAACAGAAGGAGGTTGACCCATCCACATTTTGCCCTCTAGCCTAGCAGTTAGGATACTTTCCAAAGAAGTTGCAGACCTGAGTTATACAGCTCTAAGTTCTGGCCACTTACTCAGAGAGCAATTGGATCCATATTTCCAGCTTCCCAGGAAACTGCCCTAACTACCATGGGCTAGGAGCGGTTGAAAGCATCCTCTTGTCTGCTGAATCTAGGCTACCAGGCAGAAAGGAATGCAAAAATCAGAAGGAGCCAGGGCAGCATCCATGATAGCACCTGACTCTGTTCCTCGGTGAAGAGAGCACTCACTTGGGAAGGAAGGTTGTAGCCCCCATTCCCAGTGCTGTTTATATAATTTTATCCAGTGACTAAGGCAACATGCAGAAATAGCATTAAGAGCAGGGGCCATAATCCAGATCTCCCCCTGTCACAGACTTGTTTTTTTCTTGCTTCTTGGCTAAGAGAGAGTTGCATAAAGAATATTTGCAGCTTACTGGCTTTGTGGCTCCTATGCAGGGAGAAATAGGATCATGATTATTAGTCATTCAAATACTTTAGAAATGCAGTATGATCTTGGACCATTATTTCTAGATACTGTATATTTCCAAGTTTCTATCTATGCTGTTTATGTTTCTTATTAAGTTTATACAATTGTATCAATAATGGAATTTATTCTGTTCAATTCTTGCCATTGCTTGCTTGTTCTCTCTCCGATTCTGCTGTTCTTACTTGCATAATTAAACTACAGCTGAATTTATGCTTTCTTCTCAAGAAAATGTAATTCCCTGTCATACTGTTGTGGAAAAGGGGCAGTATCTGTATCTGATTTACCAGCCATCTGCTGGACTATAATCTAGCCTATGCAGGTGTTGCATGGAAAAATGTTCTTACTCATACTTCCTTACTAAAATTCAAAGTCAGTTTCTGTGGAGCTACATATGTTTGACTTCATTTTTAATACACTTACACCGCTCACCCTTCAACATTTTCTCCAAAAAGTCTGATGATTAAATTCCTTAGTTTATAGCCAAACACGATGTCCATTCTACTTGGGCAGGTCATTTCTTAACTGTATGCGTCATTTTCATGGGTATTTAGGAACCTTAACAGCACAAAAATAAAACAGGCTTACAAAGAAGATGTCAGGAACTGTACGTTCATCAACAAAGCAGGATAGGCCCTATACTTTAATTCGTGTGTAAAGTGGTCCCAGTAGAAGCCACATTTAGAAAATTGCTTAGAGCAAGACAGTACAAAGTATAGTGCTGGACTGGCAGATATAGCAAGCTCAGTGAGCTACAAAGCCACCCTTTGGGAGGTGATTTATTTTTTTAAACAACAGATTATAACAACTCCCGCCACATCCAGTCCTACAGCAAATACACAGTGTGTTCATGTTATGTATTCTAGGAAAACTACCAAAGTGGTACAGCTTGGCTGGGGAGGGGGATCTGAGATGAATGGGGCATATCAGCACATAAAGAGAATGATAGATTGCTGAAACCTACATTCATTGTAGGAAATCTTTGATTATATGACTGCCTCCTTTTTAAGTTTCTGTGGTACACTGATTTCCTTTTTTCTTTCCTGTGGAGCTGGGAAAAGGGAGTAGTATTTTCTCATCCTCCTCAACTAGCTGTGAAGCTCTTTTCAGATTCATAACTATAAGGCAGCTGTTTCAAAAGCCCAAAGCACAGTAAAACTCAACAGAGAGAGTCAAATATTTAAATTAAGTACATTTTGTATAACTCATGTATATTTTTACAGAAGAGAAGGGGGGATTAGACATGCTGCACTTGCCATTGAAACACAAACAGTTCTAACACTCCCTCGTGTTTATTTTAGAAGTCTACAGAGCAAATGAAGAAAGTACCTACTATTGTTCTATCAGTCTCTTACAAGGGAGTCAAATTTATTGATGCAACGAATAAGGTATGTATACTCTTTGGCTATCCAATGGTTTTCCTCACTGCACTGGTTGGGTTATCTAGTAAGAGCACAAAGCCATATGGGATGGGGGCCAGGCTTTGGGTTTCAAGTTCCCCTTTTAGTCATTCCTATTCTAAATTACTAGAATGCTTTTGTCACCCACTCTGATAGACAAATAGAGTGACACTGATGGCAGTTCTGGAGGGAGCTCTGTCCAGCCCTCTTCTATCAAAAAGGAAGCTCATGACAAAAAGAGCTTGGCAGAATGCCCCCTCTCCCCTCCACAGAATCCTCCAACATATTCTGTCCAAAGCGGTATGTTAAACAAGCAGAAAGCCTATATTTTCTGTCTTTCAAAAAAACAAAACAGTTGCTTTTCCATATCCCAATAAGTACAGTAATTCTGGGGTTTTATACAAGATCAGCCTTCAGCCACATAAACAGGCAGGTAGGTCCTCTTTCAAGCTCCTACCTACAATGGGGATTGTGGGCTTTAATGGTACTAGCAATCAGCCTCCCTGAACTGCAACAACAGCTTCTCCAGAATTGATTTGATTCTCATAATTTCTTCATCCTGCCATGTCCAGCTATATCTGCATTTTGTTTAGGTTTCTTCCATTATGTTTTTGCAATGGCTTACGTTGAGAGTCAGGAGAACGTTGTGCTGAAAGGGGGGATAGTTTGATGCTCAGCAAAATTAATATTTGCCAAATCAATATTTTATAGAGGATTCCCCCCTTGCAGACCTCTAAAATGACAAGAAAAGATAATCTACATAAATTAATGTGAATGGCAATAATAGCTAAAATTTAACATGCAGTCCAACAAAAGGCAGTTATCAGCCCAGCTTTTCTGATCAGTTTAGTAGGATTTTTAACTGGGTTTTTTTGTGCCTGCTGAGTAGCCATGCCACACTGGTCGATCTGGCCTACATACCGTCACTTCTTATTCTTTAACCTAGCCAGTCAGTTTAATGTTCGTGTTACATTAGAAATGAATTTTAAGAGGAGCTTAAACTTTGGAAAGGAGAGTGGTTTTATAGAGTAGCTCAGGCCAAGGGCTTCCAAGCATAGAGGATATTTCATAGATCACACCATCCACAGCATTTAAGAGAAAAGCCATTTCCAATTAATAAATGTTGTACTCTTAAGATATAATGATAAAATGGGGTCTCAGGTCAAAGGAAGACTCGGAACTCATTCCAGGAAAGCTGTATCAGTGGCTAATGGTGCCAAGTCAAAGTCCAGTCTCCTAGACTAGGGACAGAAGTTACACATAAACTGGTTCCAGTCATCAGAAACTGGTTTAAACCTATAGCAGAAGAGAAGTTCAATGCACATAAACCAGTGTCAAAATGGCTGAAACTGGTTTAAGATACTACATTCAACCAGGTTTATCAGAGTTAACTGGTTTGGGTCAAATCAGTGTATGAAACTTCTGTCCCAGACCCCTTCCTGGTAAAAGTTAAATCACAGTCCCCCAGCATGCTTTCCAGCCTGGGCTGGGCTGGGCTGTCTGCTCCAGCAGAGAAGGGTTGGTGGGGGGAGGGGGGGGAGGTTAGCAGAAGGCAGGGACTGCACCCCATCCCCGCTCTGGCAAAGGCCAGCTGGGGTCTGGGGCAAGGAACGGGGGGTTAAACCCCTCTTCCCCCAAGTACAGAGTTGCCCTGCCCTGCTAAACTTACTGCTGGCTATGACTGTGGACTAAAAATCCCAGAGGCACCTGGAAATAGGAAGAGGAAGTGATAAGCAACCCTGCAGAGTCCTGCTACTGTGATTTTGGACTGCAAATCCAAGACACCTCAGGGGCAGCAGGAAGAGGAAGAAACACAGCCCATGCTGGCTATATGCCAGAGAGTCATGCTGTATTGCCCCCTGGCTCCTGGCCTGAGTCACTGCAGGCATGTGGCTGTAAAAAGTAACTGTCTGTTCACTTGTTAGTCAGTTTAATCTGTGTAGTTTAGACTAACCTGCAAAGGCTGAATGGATTCAGCCTTGGGCTTTTTGACTGTCTGTAATTAGCCTTGCTGGATTTAGAAAAACTCTCTTCCCATTTCTCTCTTGGTCACATATAACTCTAGTTCCTGGACAACCAATTTTGCTAAGTTGCCTTTGTGAAAAATGAAGCTTCTGAGACAATTCAGGAAGGGGGAAGAGGAGCTATTTTACAATAACTGTAATTCTTAAAAGTCACCATCTGAGCCACAGTCTTGCTTCTTTCAGAGCTGGTAAGGTTGTGGAGACGGAACCTTACACACCCTTGGCCCGTGCCAGAGGCGTGCACCCCACAACAGCAAACTCTGTGCCACAAGGATATTTGTTTCTACTGTAGAAATAATCACTGGAAACTCTGAGTACTACATATAAACTGAATTTAGCAGTTACATTTGGCTCCTAGGAATTTATGATTGGTACTTGTATTTAAAGTAAATTCAATATAAGTTACAAAACTTTACTTGATTATGAAGTTAAAAGTCTGCCAGCGTCCTATAATTTTCTATACACAGCCCTATTTCAGTATAGGTTTATTCAATATTGGAGCCAGGGTCATAAAGAGATGCATGGTTTTTAGGAAATCGTTTTCTGAAATGAGGTTATTTTCACATGTATAGCAAGTGAAATGAGGTGAGTGTTGTCTGGGGATCAGTCCTCCATACAGTTCTAAATTGAATTCTTTTTCATCTTTAAGTGAAAGATTACTAACATAGCATCATATGGCAATGTATCAAATGTTATTTGTGGGTAACTAAATCCTTGCTTCTTAGTAAGCGATAACAATCTTTATCTAATCCAGCAGTTCCCAAACTGTGAATAAAGGCACTACAAAAAAAAAAAAAAAAAAAAGGGGGGGGGGGTGGGGAGGGGGGGAACTTGCTGTATTTTGCTTAAAATATCAAAATCAAGTGACTGTTAAAGTATAAAGCTCTTTACAAAGTATTGTCCGTTAAGGTATAATCTCTGATTTTGTGATCTTCTGTGAATAGTACATTATATAGAAATAATATATTCTGTAACAATTTAAGATTAAGAGGATTATGTTGTCTTCAGTTACAATGTCCTTATCTTGGACTTTTGCATAATTTGAAACAAAAAACCTGGAATGCTGCCCTTTCATTCAGATTTTATTCAGTCATTATTTCCTCAATTAGATATTAATATTCTTTTCAGAACACTTGCCAAGTATGTATGAGGGGGAGGTTGCATCTTGGCAGAATGAGAGAGACTCAAATGACCAAGTGAGGTATACTCTCTCTATAAACAAGAAAGAGCGAGATGTGCCAAAGATGCCTTTAATTTGCATAAATGTTAGCAACCCAGCAAACTAGCTATAGATCTGCTAGACTTTGATTCTATAGATATTATATGTATTGCTAAGATCTTGCTGAGTTGCCTGAAGCGACCTCTAACTTGAATGCAGTGGAGATGTCACATGGGAGCAAGACAGTTTTGTATCTGGAGATGCAGCAAAGCCTGTAAACACACAACTAAAGCCACCCTTATTCAGGAAATCATATTGGGCATATGCTTTGCTAAGTCAGGGTCTAAATCTAAAGCAGTAATGCAGTCTCCTTCTCTTGTCTTCCTGGCTCTGTTAGCCAAAAAAGGGTTATTATATAGGTATTTTACGTAGATAAATATTCATAATTTCTTCAGAACTTTAAATACGTCAGGCAGGCCATCCTACCTCAATAATATGCATACAAAATATGCTCAGTATGCAGTATGGTATACTTCAATTTGGCTATTACAAGTAGTATTCCTCTTTACATAAACAGTTTAATTTCTTCTTCTCCTTCTTACACAATGTTGTTTGCAGTAAACTGAGATAGGCTGCTAGCTCTCACTTTAATAGAAATGACTTTAACTTCTATACTATGGTTAGTAATTTTATTCTTTTATTTGAGTTGGAAGATGAGTTTAAAGAAATTCAGTCAGACGTGCAAACAGTTACAGCAAGCATCTGGTATGCTGTGCCTTGAGCCATTACATTTTGGCTGCCGTGGTACAAGATATTGATTATTAATACAAACAATGGTATCAAGAAATGTAGGAACAGAATATTAATACTGTCTAACTCAGTCACTCTCCCAGCCACTTCCCAGGAAAGAGGCCTCTGTCTCAGGATGTGTAAATTGTGCAGGACTCTTATTTGCAAAGGCAGACAGAACTATAGGAAAAAGTGTAATATTTTGCAGTTTTCTGAAGAGTCCCGAGGGATGCCAGTGGAGGGGTCAGAATTCAGTGGTCAATGCAAGAAGTTGAGTGTGGGATGTTTTAAACATATAGGACAGGGTTCAGGCAGGGTACCAAAAACACCCTCAGACTTGACTTGTAAGATGTTGGTGTGCCAGGGTGGATGGCAGGGGAGCCATGAGGGGCCCAATCCTTATTGTGGCAGCACAGCCCCAGCCCCTTCCCTGCCATCTGCCCCCAGGCGCACATGCCAACCAAAATGCCTTTGCATGCTATGCTCTGGTACCCATGCTGGGGGTTGCTACCTCCTGCTGATGTTGGACTTCCGGTTATGCTAAACTGTCATAGTTATGCTAAGCCACAGTTAAGCTAAGGCACTGAAAAGGAGCCTGGGAAGAATAGGCTTTGGTGACCTCTGGATGAACTGAGAAGAGATGTAAAAATTCATTAACAAGCAGAAAAGCTGGTATGAGAAAGGAGCAGTAGGTTTAAAGGAAAATTAATGAGTGCAGGTGCGGAGATAATGGACGAACCAAAGGGGCCAGGTATGAGCTTGGCAAAGAGACAAATAGAAATAGATAACAGGATAGAAGGTTAGATATGCCTTTACACACAAGCTTGGACATTTGGGGTATAAACAGGGGTGCTGCATTGTTTGCTTCTGTGTAGGGGAGCATATTTAATGCAGGGAGTTACTATCTTGTCCCAGCAGTTTTATTGAGTTGGACTGACTGCTAAACAGACCAGCCAGTGTACTGTCTGAGTGACAATAAATCTCTCTGAGCTTTTACCACCAAACATGAATTCAAATCAATCTTTCTGCATCATACCCGGACTCAGGAAGGCTGCTTGCGAGCACCAGCCTTCCGGAGTGCCTAAACACCAACAGCCTAAACACTGAAAGCGACAGCAAGCAAGGGGCTACCCGAACACCGTGGCTCGGAACAACAAATCACACTAAAGATTCAATACTTCTTGAAATATTTTAGTACAGAGAGTAAAAAAAAATTTTAAAACACAGAAAAGTCAGTCTTTGAGAAGCATCTGAATTTAACTCATATGATTATGGGGGGAAACAGTCTTGTTTTTTTTTGTTTTATTGTTTTTTTGCAGAATATTATTGCTGAACATGAAATCCGCAACATTTCTTGTGCTGCACAAGATCCTGAAGACCTCTCAACATTTGCCTACATCACTAAAGACTTGAAGACTAACCACCACTACTGCCATGTATTCACTGCATTTGACGTGGTCAGTTTATAGAGGCTATTACTTTTTTTATTAAATGTTCCCAGTACAAAATAATTAAAGATGATGCACATGTAACAGAGCAAAATGCTTCAAATGAGGCTGGCAGGTGATGGAGTGATACCGCTGTAAGAGAGCAAAAATTCTCTCTGAGATTAACTCACTAACAGAATATGCAGCTTTCTAGAACAATTTAGAAACAGTATATCCTACATCAGTGAAAGGGGTTAGATTAGGTGGCCCTTGAGGTCCCTAGGATTCCCTTCACTCCTTTATTTTAAGATCATGTTTCCTCTGGAACAACTTGCATGTTGTTTTTCAGCTGTTAGCTCCAATTTTAGGTTTGGCAAATGGCTCTCTTCACAACCCTACCATACAATTCTTTTAATTTGCTGTGTAGGGGACTGCCTCATAAGCAATTACTTTTATCACAGGCTTGGTCGCTTCCACAGAAACCTCAGGGAATTTAGAAAGAAGTAACAATCTTAATTACTCTTTTTTGAAAAAAAAAAACCCAGCATGCTACACAAAACTGTTTAACTGATGTACTCTTCCTAAATTGGGCTCAGTCCTGCAAAGTAGTGGTCACTTAAGCTAACCTAAAGTTTGAAAGTAATCCTGTTGAAGTCAGTGGGACTGCACATTATCCCCCCTCAGTGTGGAGGGATGGACAGGATGGTCTCTTAACATCCCCTTAGAGGCACAGTAGTAGGGTGGTTAAGGCATCTTGCAAGCTCCAGAATTCAAAGGCCACCTGCAGTTGACCCAGCTGCAAATGGGAAGGTGGTCATCTGGTTGAAGCGTCAAGTGACCAGACATGATGCTAATCACATCACTCCAGTCTCCACCATGGGCTACAAAAACTGGTGCATTTTAACCAAGTTAATGCCATGGGCTGCAAGGGTTAAGAGGACCTTTGATCTTCCAGCTTTACTTTTTTCAACAATTCTTGGTACTGTGCCATTTTACTGAGTGAGGACAGAATCAACAGCTTGCAATATCAAGCTCCTTGTTTCTAGAAATTACCATTTTTTTGCATATAACCTTCATCCTTTCCCCCCCAAAACTAGCTGGGGAAAATTGGGGTGCACATTATGTATGAGGAAAAGGACTCCCTATGAGTCTGGAAATTTGGGGGGGAAGTATTGGAGCAGCGGCAGCATTAATTGCTGCAGCTCTAGGAGCCATGGCAATTAACACTACCATCACTACTTCCCTTTCCCCCTTTGCCCCTCTGCTGCCAAGTTTCTGGACCTGGGAGGAGCCCGCCTTCCCCACTGCATGCTGGATCAGGACTGCAGTTGAAGTTGGTCCATGGATAGACTCAGTGCACCAGATCCAACCAAGCACACAGCCCTGGACCCAGCACATTGTTCCAGAGCCAGTGAGCAGTCCAAGTCAGGACTGTGCAGGGCCCCAGAGCCAATGTGCAGGATTGGACCCAAAAACTGCATCCCAAATTGGGGCCTACTATGTAGCATGTTGAATCATGTCCCACTGTGCTTTGTGGCCCTGGTGCTGGTGTGCTGGATTGGGCTGGCCCCAGCAGGCAGCCTCCAGACCTCTGGCACTCACTACTCCAACGTGAGATTTTTTTTTCCTGTTGTGGGGTCCTTCAAAAATGGGTGTGTGTAATATTCTGGGGTACATTATATGCGCAAAAATAAGTATGTGCGCTTTTTATTTATGGTAAGTGCTACAAGTCACAAAATAGGAAAGCTGAAGATACCAAATGTGTATGAAGAGTTACATAATACATTTTATCTGGTTTAATTTGTGGAAAGTAAATACTCCTATCCATTAATACTTGAATTCCATATTTAAGAAACCACACAATTAGCCAAACTACAAGGCTCCATACATATCTCAAGAGGTCTTGAGGACACCATGGTAACTAGCTATCACAGTTTCTCAAGTGGTTTGAAACATAGCAGCGCAAACAAAGATCTGTGCACAGCCTTGCAGTTTTCTTCTTATTGTAGCTTTGAACAATACCACTGGATTTAATAAGAAACACTGTTGTTGTTAAAAGTATGTGCAAGTGTCCCTCTGCTTCATGTTGCACGTCATGCGTCTTTCCTTGTGAAGCCAGCAGGAATTCTAGTGAACAAGGAAAGCAGGTTTGGGTCCTTTGAAAATTCTATTCTAGCAGTGACTTTTCAAGCCTTAACCTATAAAGTTTTCAAAATTTGTCTTGTGGCTATATAATTTCTCTGGAGAGAAGCCAAAGTGGCAGCTTAAAGCTTTGAGGGTTTTAACTTTACCCCTTACAGCAGGGGTTGTCAGCCTTCAGCCCAAAGCCACATCCAGTCTGTGAAGAGGTTGGATCCTGCCAAAGGCAGCACAGGGAAGATCAGAGGCATACAGTTGCACTATGCTCTTGTACCTGTGTTACCCTCACCACAGAATTTGCCGCCCTCATTGCCACTGGGGAGAGGGGATCGGTGGAGACAGGAATTACAAGCAGCTTGGGCGCTCCAAGTGAAGTGGAGATTTGTGGCCTGCAACAAGGGCCAGGTCAGAA
Source organism: Alligator sinensis (assembly GCF_000455745.1). Taxonomy (NCBI): domain Eukaryota; kingdom Metazoa; phylum Chordata; order Crocodylia; family Alligatoridae; genus Alligator; species Alligator sinensis. The sequence goes on from NW_005842072.1 coordinate 1,694,562, forward strand.
GTGGCAGCAAAAGATGTTTTCTCCCTGCCTTCAGCTCTTAAATCTTATATCCAACAAGAGTCCCTACAGCTCTTGCTACTGCAGTACAAAATAAATAAATATGCATTACACAGTAGAAGCTGAAATTCCTCTTGTGTTGTTTGTCTTACAAATGTGTATACTTCTTTGACACAGCATATTGTATATTTAATTCCTGAAGCTTCCTCCAATGGATGCAAAGAAGTTAGATCAGGACTACTTAAGATATACCTCAGCAGGTTACTTTTTCTGTAGCTCTGAAGATGGAGCAACCTAGCTGAACAGGAAAGTATATAGAAAGTTTAAATTTAATTACAATCATTGCAAGAAGTTTAGAAGGAAGTTTAGCATTTTGATTATATGATTTTATTAGTTCACATGTCTCTGTTATGGTTTTAATGCAGATAGGGAATAGAACCAAACTTAAAACTATTTAAAAATTAGAAAGGCCTTGGTCAACAAGCTGCTGGGTTATTAATTAAAGAGGGGGATATTAATGATGAGAACCTGCTAGGACTGGCCTGATTAAATCAAGTTGCATTATTGGTTTTCCCAATCCTTTGCAATGTTCCTGAATAGCTACCATGGATTGTATTTCATCCATAAACCTAATCATCATATGCAGACACACACATTTATAATCCCAGGTATAGTAACTGTAATTCATGTCTCTTTGCCTGTCAAGTGAAGACTAGTGATCCAGGAGTAATTTCAGCATTTTGCTCACTTTCCTCACCTTAGGGGTTGTGCATAATGCCCCAAGCATTTATAATGGCTATTTTAAGCTGTACCAATAGCTTTTAATGTCCGACTGTCTTCACATAGTATTCTCCTGCTACATAGTTCCCATCAGGGTGCTGCCTATTCAGATATTCTTTTTGTGTTGTGTTTTTGTTGTTCTGGGTATATCATTTCCAATGAAACCTCCAAGAAAAAAATACCTACATGTGCACAACTTACATATACCTCAGTTCCATTCTGTTTAAAGTCAAATGCTTTTTTGTTCCTATGCTAACTTGATGTTTTTGCCCCTAGAACAGTGCAGTGTAGGCTACATACCACATTTGTGAATATTTGCAGAAAAGTCACATACCCATGCACACCATGACAGCTCTTCCATGTGAATCTAGCAGTGTCAGTAGAAGATTCACGTTTATATCGATTTATACGTGTAGGTATATATAGTGTGACAACAGAAACTAAATTGCATGCTGACAAAGTAATAGAAAAAAAAAGAACTTCAGGTCTCCTTAAAATTTCCCCAAAAAACAACAAAACGAAAAAACCTGAAGCTATCAAACACTTTTGCAGAACAGAATTCAAATTAAATGCAATGAAGTACAATGCAAGCTACAAATAGAGTTGATATTTAGGGTTTGGGGTGACTCTGGGAAAGCTCTCTGCAAAGAGGCACACACAAAACCCTGTGCCATGGTGGCTTGACCACTTCATGTGCAGGAGGTAGTGAACATGGACCAAGGATGGCTTCTCCCAGCACAACACTGCCTGGAATCGTAGTTGAGTGCTGTAGACATACTAGCTGTATGCACCCAAGTACATGACTATAGAGTAATGTTCTTGCATAAAAATACCTCCCCTCACACTCTCCACCCCCAAAAAAGAATCTGGTTTAAAGATTAGTTTACAAGTGAGTCCATTAGTTCATAAAGGCGGCTTTGTGCCCGTTCAGAAGTACAAAGCAGCCCTAAATGACTCGACGTTCTAGTGAAAGATTTCTTCCCGTCTCAAGGGGTCCTCCAGCAACCAAAAAGCCACCATGGCAGATCCTCTACTTAATCCCAAATTCACTACAGGGTGCACGCTCAAAATATTGTTTTGCTTAGCTGTTCCCTGGCTGCTGTAACAACTCCTATAACAGGCAACTGGCATTAATTATAATAGCCCCCTGCTCCAATTCATGCTAAGGACCGAACTTGCACCTGAAACCTCCTTCCCGCTGCTCTTGCACTGAATGTTCAAAGAGGATTAGGGTCTGTGTGGAATGGAGAAGAGAAGGATGTTTCAGGTGACCTTAAAGGGGAAAGTGGATTTGTTCTATTTTACTGCTCCTTTATGGTAGATTAAGGTAGCTCTGATTTTTTTTTTTTGGTCTTAAAATGAGTTCTTGATGCTCTTTAGCATTAGAAATTCAGTTCTTGTCTGCCCTTGAAAACTCTGCTGCAACTAAGAACTACAAAAATTATGACATTCTGAATGGGAAGAATCCCACATAGCAATAGAAGGATGTTTTAATCAGATTCTGTAAGTGTCTGCTGTCTTCTTGGTTGGCTTTGCCAACACGCATTAAGATCAGTTCCTGGCACAAATGGAAGATCTTATCACATTCCTCACGGATGCCCTTCTTTTAAGATGATCTTGAAGGAAAATTCCTTGGGATTCCAAGAATTTTCTCCAATAAAATCAGGAAAGACCAAAACTGACACTGATTTTTCTAAGAAAAAAACAAGAACCCATTCTGCAGTTCCTACCATACATCAACATTATTTTAAAAAGGCCAAAAGCTCAATTTTTAAAAATATTTTGCAAATCCCTCATATGAAAGTCTGCAAAACCTTAAAGGATATACAATCTCATGCTCTTGTTTCAAATATCCTAGAGGTTTCAGCATAAAACAGTAAAATATAAAAACATTAAACATTTAAACATACAATGAGGCAGCAGCGATAATGTCTGTGGCACCTTAAAACAACTGACATTTTCACACAGCATAAATCAGTGAAAATGTAACATGACAGTTATAAATGCTAATAGCACAGTTGGACTACAAGTAAACTGGGTCAGGCTGGTATGCTTAGGTGCTGTGCTAGATGTGTTATGCCTCAAACTTAAACAAGACAATCCATTTTCCTCAAGCTCTCAGGTCATAGACATGCATCAGTATTACTCATTTGCTTCTTCTGACACCCTAGGGGAAGGGGGAAGGCTACACAGAATAGTGTAGCTCCAGCAGCTTCATTTCTCTTCCCGAAAGCCTGAAAGGGCAGTGTGGAGGCAGATAACTGGCACAGATATTGGAGCAACCACTGATTTTCTGTGTCAAATCTCCAGGTTATTCCACCAGGGGACAAACCTGCCTCCTACCCCAGTGCTCTTAACAAGGGAGCCGTCCAGTAGAAACTCAAGTGAAATCTTGTGCAGTTTCTACCCCACTCTCTACTAGTAGACCACATAGACCACTACCTGACCTGAAAATACTTCAAATGAAAAATCTTTTGTATTTTTCCTATAGATATTTTTTTCAGCAAATATCTTTTCTTATTTTAAAAATGACCAAAATCCAGTATCTCTTAACTCCGTTGCATTCTTCCTTTTGTTTCAAGGCTTTTGCAAACTTAATACATCATCTATTTGCTTTATCTATATATTCATGTTTTAGTTTTCATTAAGAATATTCAGTTAATGCAGTATTTCTACTAAGATATATCAAAAAATATTTACCATACTCCCCCACCCCCCGGTAATCACATGACCACTGCCTGTCTGACTGCTGGACTGTCCCAGTGGTTCTCAATATTTTTAGATTCAAGGCATCCTTCTATAACTCTTATGAATTCAGTGACATCCTATTTCAAAAACGAATTTATTATAGTGTTTACCTGCTTGAAGAGAGGCTGGGAAGGATGAAGGGCATCTGGCAGGGAAGTGTAGTGATAAAAGTTATCATTTAGAAGAGTTGGGGATTGGGAGATGGTCCCTCAGTTAGATGGTAGCTGTAAATTAGAGAGAATGTGAGACCAAAGGTCTGTAGAAGTTGCCTACTGTCCCACAATAAAGTTAGTTTAGTTCTTCTCATTCACATATGCCTGGTTTATTTGAACCTGGTGAAGACTACAGGAAAAGCTTGTACTTAGCAACTCAAGCTTATCTCACTTACCTCCTCTCTCCCAGCAGGACCCTTCAAAGGCTGTCACAGCACCCCAGGGTGCCATGGCAACCTGGTGAGAATCACTGGAGTACATATTTGCTGGTCATTGCTGTTGTATCATGCTTTATAAACAAACTAAAAAACAAAATAATTTGCACCAGCTCCTGATTGGTGGAAAGATCCAAACAGGAGGGCCTTCTTGTGGTCTCTGTATGGTAAATTCTGTGTTCCCATCCACTCTCACAAATGTTTAGTGCAGGGGGTCCCAGTGATCTTTGTATGTATAACTGTCAGAGGAACTATCAGAGCACCATAGTTATAAGCTTCCTTGCTTTCTGAGCTGTTGTTATACCCTGTTAGTCAGTCAGTTCATTCTCTATGAATCTAGTTATTCTCTCATTACAGTTAATCCAATGTGATGAGACAGTATAGTGGCTTCCTGTCACTACAGCAATGCAAGATTTCTCTGAAGGCTTAGTGGTGTTGCAACATTAGCACATGCCCTCCATTTTGAGCTATAAAATGTGTTATTCTAAACATCTGTAGCAAGGCTTTCAATTCTGTGACTCATGAACTGAAGATTGTCAGACTAAATCATCATAATGATCCCTTCAGGCTTCAGTTGAGGACTGCATTGACAAGCTATGTTCATAGCACTATCGAATTTTGGCCAGTATTTCCAAATTAAAGTAGTTAACTGTACTCTTGTCAATTTATGAAGACTATTTCCATGTAAATGGTATGAAATCATGAGAAATCTGTTGTAGTGGAGGCAATCACAGCAGGTGATCACATCCAGGTGGTGAAGTTAAGCATTTTCTTTCTGGATTTTTCATAAGAAAGTTTTGTGATTTAAACAAATGCAAATCTGGGGCCATCTTGCAATTAATCACATCATTTATGCTAGGAGCTGCACCTTCACAACTCATGGAATTAGTCCCCTTTTTTACAGAAGATGCGGCTCCACCAAAGTCGGTGGATCTGCTTTTGCTTACACCAGGGCTGACTTCACCCCACTGTTCAAGTGTGTTGCTGTTATAGCATGAGAAAAAGTTCCTTCATGACCACTGTGGGAATGTAGCTTATGGCTTGAAGTAAAGTAATAGGATAAAATTATAGAAGGTAACTAATGAAGGGCAGATTTTATGCATAGGTATATTTTGCATTACTTCAGGCTTTGGTAGAAACAGCACACTTAAACAAGGTTAGCTGAAGAATTCATGAATTTTTCAAGAAAATATGCATGGCTTTGTATCAAAACCATGTGGGACTTTTATGGAAACCATCATGGTTGCAAGCTGAAACCATAAAGTTGCACTTTGGGTTTTGGTCAGATTTGAACTAACTCTACCTGGATCAAAAACAAAAAAGAATATGCTTGCCCTAAATCCTTAATTCTAGTTCAGGTAACACCTCTTTTTCAGCAAGTGTTTGTTGTAAACTATTTTTCATGTTTTCAATAAGAACTGCTACCATTCCAGTTACTCTGCTACCCAGTAATGATTACTCTTGACAAATCTGGCTTGCTTGGTAGCCTACACAATTCATAGATTCATAGATATCCTACACAATATCCTACACAATATTCTACAGTGCTTTCCCAGGGCCTTTTGGTAGCCTAGTTTTAAATTAGAAAATAATCACTCAAGTGCATTGTCTAGTTCCAACATGAGATAAACCCTAGGAAGGGCAGTCACTGCCATAGCACCAATTTTCCACCATGCATACCCATGAAGCACGGGGGTTTTGCTTTTAACAATTTCCTTTGGATTTTCTCAAAGTGTTACTTATTCTGTGATAGCACACACAGCACAAGATGTTCTGAGACACTAGACTTGGGAAACAATGACTCAGACTGCCAATTCTGAAGGACAGGTCAGGAGATCAATCTTGAAGTAGAGCTGGGGTGGAATGTTAAAGAAACAATGGAACAAAACAGGAGGTACCTGGAGGACGAGTCAGTCAAGCTGGAAGCCAGTATGCATAAAATTGTTCTAAGAAGGGTCTGAGGTAAGGATTTTTTTGTGATATCTTCTACTGGACCAACTGTGCAACTGGGAGACCATTTGGACAAGCTTTCAGGAGTCAAGTGCATTCCTCAGGTCTGAGGGAAGCAGGTGCAGGCTGAACTATATATCACGGATGAGGTTCTGCATAGATGCAAACAGTTTACTTGGATGAATATTAAAATGTAAGATAAAAGAAGTGCAATAGAGTAGGCAGTCTGGTTAGTGAAAAGGAAGACCATTAGACAAGGGGGTAGTTATTACCTGTGAAACACAGGGGGCGTTATTGGCAGATTGTCCAATAAAAGATATCCCGAAAAATCCTTGCTTCTGGGACATTTCCTGGACCATGAGGGCTACAACAACATTCTGAAGGGGTGATTTCACCAAACTCCCATAATTCTGTGTCTTGTCATTAAACTAAACCTTGCAAGAAACTCCCTTTCATTATCACAAAATTGTATTTTGATTGTCCTCAGAGGCATGTGCATTATGTCATATCTGTTAAAGATGGGAGAGACCAAGCAAGTCATCAGATCTATTTGTAATTTCTTTATATAGCAACACTGACTTGTGTAAACTTTACATATATACGGTACAACTGCACTATGCAAAATTGTCACTATGCAAAATTGTCCCTAATTAACAATCATAAATGCTAATTCACTGCAATACTAATTTTAAATTATGTTTTTCCATTGTTCCAGAATTTAGCCTATGAAATAATTCTTACACTAGGACAAGCATTTGAGGTTGCCTATCAGCTTGCTCTACAAGCACGCAAAGGAGGCCATTCTTCAACCCTTCCAGAAAGCTTTGAAAACAAACCCACCAAACCAATTCCAAAACCACGGGTTAGCATTCGAAAGTCTGTGGTAAGTAAAAAAAACCCAAACAAACCCCGCCCCCAACCCAACA
>NW_005842072.1:1701515-1717189 GCF_000455745.1 Alligator sinensis
CCCCCAAAACCCCAACCAAAAACAACAGGTGGTGCGCACAAAACCAAAATACAGTTTTACAGCAGAAAATGTGGGCATGCACCTTTTGATGATTTATGTATTTATCCACAAAGGCCCCCAGTTTGAGCTATGCTGTGTGTACAGATCACCTCCAAGTGGATCTGTGCAGAATTGGCCTTAGAAACACTCCATAATACCAGACTCCTGAAGTTCAAGAAGTCATATGTGTAGTACTAGCCAAGTATGTCTGATGCTGCTATGCTAGTGTTTGACTTGATTCATCTTTGCTTCTATATATTGTAGCAGTTTTAAATGCAGTGGCCAAAAATCAGTGCCTCTTTACTCCTACTGTGTAAAAGAGCTCAAAGGTTGACTTAATGTATTACTTTCTAAAATCTCTTTGTTTCATTTAGATCCCATTATGAAACCTTAGTATTAATACTGCTACCTTTAGTGATCGACTCAAAACCAGTTCCCAGAAGATAAACTATTAAAGCAATAATACCATAAAACCCTTAACTGACGTGTTAGACCAGGGATTGGCAACTTGTATCCCATGAGCCAGATCTGACCCGCAGAGCTGTGGCTTCAGTAGCATTCAGCAGAGGGCTCTGCCCATGCAGCACTTGAGCACCCATGGCTTCACCACACCTCTGCCGGTTCTCAACTCTCAGTGGGGAGAAGTGGCAGAGACAGCTGGGTCCTAGTGCCTGGCTGCCTCTGACCCTAACTGGGTCATTCCAGCCCTCCACTGGAAAACATTGCCAACCTCTGTGTTAGACTGTATGTGAAACTCAAGTCGAGAAGTTTGGTTCAATCAGGCATCCAAAGTTTGAACCCTAAAGATTTTACTTAACTCTCAGCAGTCTGCCTCTTTTACCTATTGTCCTCCTGTCTGAAACAACTCCTTCTCCTATCCTCCTTTCTTATGACTCTCAACAGGCACCCCTGCTCCAAAGCTCTCCTGCTCTAAGATCCGGTCTTTCCAATATTGTCTCCATAATCCCAAACAGGTTCCCTGAGCCAACACATTGTTGAATTTAAAATTCCCTTCTGAAGTACATAAATGACAAAGAGCTGTTGTTTTGTTGTGTGTGAGTGAATGCTTTTTAAAAAGATTATGGAAATTCATTTATACATAAAGGTTTAAGAAGAAAAAAGCTTTCTAGTTACTGATGCAGTCATCTGGCTCAGTATTAGAAAGGTTAAAGCACTTCTCAGGATACAACCTTTACTGAAACGTCGTTTTAAGCAAGCTCTGATCCTATACAATATCCTGTACCTTTCACTGCACCTTTTATTGTAAAAACACCAGATTTATTCTAGAGCCTTTTGAGGGATTGGGTCCAGAAGTGCTAATCTGGGTCAATGTGTGTGTTTGTTTTAAAGCAGATAGATCCATCTGAACAAAAGACTCTTGCCAATCTACCATGGATTGTAGAACCTGGACAAGAAGCCAAAAGAGGCATTAATACCAAGTATGAAACTACAATTTTCTGATACAAAACTGTCCTCTGTTCCTTGTTGTGCCTTGCACTCCAAGCAGTCACAGCACAGCCTTTCCTTTACGGCAACGTTTCAGTCCAGCAGAGAGGAAGACTGCACTGTAAGAGTGGCCTTGTAACTAACGAAAAAAAAAAAGGCTGATAGTCATTTCTGGTGATGTTCTTCCTGCAGCACTGACAGAAGAATGACACTATTTGAAGACTTTTACATTACAGTCCACAAGAGGAGAGAGAAAAATACTATTTTTCATGCAGTTCTCTCTTGTGACTTTGCCACAGTGCTTTCTTTGATTTCTTATTTTAGGATTCTACTTTTTAAAGAGGTCTCTAAACTAACATTAATGCTGCCAATGAGTATGACATTTGATTGGTTTTTTATTTAAATCTTGGCAGTTTTTAATTGAAATAGAAACCAGAATGATTAACTATAGTATTTGTGAAACCACTGGATTCCTAAAGAATTACTCTTTATTGGCTAAAAGTCAAAGATGACAATAAATTAGGTACCCTGATTTCTGTGTGTGCTGGTTTTATATGTAATCATTAGTGTCCTTTGGTCCTCTACAAAAATAAGAGCCTATCACGGTCTGATAAAAGGATCAGAATTTTATGAATGGTTAAACAGAGGATTTATTAATGCACAAAAAACATGTCTTGTATTACATATTTTTATGGAAGAGGAATGCTATAGAAGAACATAGTAATATTTATGAGAGAGGAAGTCAGATTAATTATGAAAGATTATTTATTTTAAAGTTAACTAAACCATTGCTATTGTACCATTAGCAAAATGCTAAGGAGTTGTGGCATCAATGCACTGGATGCTTCATCTGATGGGAGCAGAATTGGAAGCAGACTAGTCATTGCACTACACGTACATACAGTTTACAAAGTTTAACATTGCTATAGCCATGAATTCTACTAGTATTTTTAAAAATCTCAGTGGTTCTAAAGAACATATTCAAAACTAACGCTTTTGCTTTCAAGGTTTCTGTCACAGAAAGCTTGTTTGAAAGAAGTGTTGATAAAGTACTAACATTTTCTAAAGAAAAAAATAAAGAAAAAGAAAAAAATTCCAAAGTAATAATAATAATGTTTTCATGAAACAAAAAAAAGGTTAAGCATTTGTTTGACCTTTGATTAATGAAATTTACTTACATTTTCTTTAAAGTGTTTTAATTTTTTTAATGTCTGTGGAGTATTTGTATAATACCATGATGTATATTTATGTAGAACTGAATTATAACAGTACAAATATCATTATAGGAAAAAAAATGACATTTTAATGTATATTGTTCTATCCAGTCAAATTGTGAATCATTTTGGAGTTCATTATAGAGATATTGATAAATTGCGTGGTTGTCTTAATGTTTTTTTTATTATTATTATTTCATATCTGACTGAGGTTTTCAGCTACAATAATCAATTGGTGAATTCCAAAAATGGAAAACTGAACTTGGTTTAAAATTGATAACTGTATATGGGTTAGTTAAACCGAATTATAGCTTGGAGTAATGAAAACTTTTAATACGGTATTCAATTTACTTGAACAAAATAGTTTCTTGTACATATTTTGCCTATTCACTGTTGATATGTATGTAGTAAACTGACATTAAAAGGAAAAGAAAACCTTCACTAAAAATATGGTACCAAAAGGAAAATTGTATAGAAGAACAGTAAATAGTAGCCTCACTGCAACAAATACTTATGTAAATATGCTTGGGCTTCCAGTTATAAATTTTGTAATTTTGTCATTTATTTATATCCTATAAAAGCACACAAAATAAAACAAAGTTGTACAGTCGCTAGTGCTTTGCACATCATTTTGTTATCACTACAGCACATGAAGTGTTACCCAATGTAGTCTGTGGCCATAGACAGACGTTACATTTGTAGCACTACAAATCTCTGTAACACTACAGGAGTCAAAGGTACCAATGTACATGCCCCCTGTAGTGCCACAAAAATGTTTGGAGATGAAATTACATGTGGTGCTACAAAATGTAGCACCTCAGTAGTGTGTGCACACTGTACTACAAGAGATTTCTCAGGCCCCCTTTATCCCACGGTGCTCTGCTCCCCCCCCACTTCCAAGAAGGGAGGGCTAAAGAGTGGGGGACAATTAATCAACAGTCAGAGTGCTCAGCAGAGGGGAAGGGAGGGGTGCAGAGTCTGCTGTGGGGCTGACATTGTGCTGCCCCTTAGCCAAGAACTGCAGCTGTGCTTGCCCCCCCCCCCCCCCCCCCCCCCACAGGGCCCACTGCTGCCCCAGTGATAGCAAAGACCAGTGTTGCCACCAATGTTCCCTCTAAGCTGCGTGGCATGCGCAGCCATGCATACCACGCAGCTTAGAGGGAACACTAGTTTCCACCGTGGCAGTGTGCCCTTCACCATCATTGAATCACAAAAAAAACTAGGGCTGGAAGGGTCCAGAGGTCATCTAGTCCAGCTCTCCCCCAGAGGCAGGATTGGCTGGCTGCCAGTCTCAGCCTGCTCAATGGTTTCCCCCTTCCTCAGGCTCCCTGAGCCACTTGGTACCCAGGGGAGCAGAGCACAACCCCCTGGCTCAAGAGTACTCTTTTGTAGCAACTCTGCAGCACTCCAGCCAGGAGCTCAGGATGTGAAGACAGCCCTAATAGTGCTACATTTTTTGTAGCACTACAAATACACATCTATCTATGGCCTATGAAAGGACTCCCAGTGACCCACCTGGGCTTTGGATTAGCCCTGTGCATCCAAGCGAGACACAGACACATGGGCAGATGTAATTTGTAGGTAGCTTTTGTTTTGAGACACACAAATAGTTTACAGTCCTCAATGAAGTGGTGCTCAGGCACTTTGCTGCTTGTTAAACCATCTCATCCTCTGGTATCACGGGGTGCCTGTTCACAAATGTAGAGGCTGCTATGATGTGCTGTAATTACAGCACGTTGGAACAGACTCGATTAAGTCTGCTGGAGTGTGGTAATTACTGTGCTCCAGCAGCCTCCCACATCTCATGTATCAGCATCCCCAACTGCAAAATGGTGGCAGGAGCGCTTAAACTAAAGCTCATATAATGAGCTCATCTAGTGAGCTTTAGCTCAAGCACCACACTGCCATTTTGAAGTGTGGGGAAGCTAATGCATGAGATGCTGCAGGGCTTTAATTAGGGTGGCTTTGAGAGCCACTATAATTAATTAAAGTGCTGCCCCTCCCCACCACCAGAGCATGTGTAAAAGTGCTAATGGAGGTGAGGGGCAGAGGAACTTGTTGACCTCTTGCATGTGCTAGAGTACCAACTTATCAAATTGAGGAGCTGAGACACCACACAAGTGAATGATACTTAGCACATAGGAATGGGACAGGAAGAGCATTTTAGTGGTGTTCAGTATAAATGGTTAAGAAGTTTATGTAGGGTAATGTGGGGTCAGCATAAGTGGGTCACAGGAAAGGTAGGAGCTAAGTCCTGAATATGGGTGGGGATGGGCAGTGTGGCATGGTAAGTAGTGGGGTTTGTGTCAGTCAGGCTTGAGGAGTTGGGAGTGTATGGGCTGGTAGGTAACTAGCTGCCTGACTTCCTATTAGCACAGTGATAAAAGGGAGAGGGAATCAGGAGAGGAGGGTGCAAAGAGGGCACTGGTAAATGCTGGGTTCGTTCCATGAATGGTTACAACCCTCCCCGCAGATAAAATGTAAAGGAATGAGAGGTCATACCAGTAATGGATTCGATTCACAGAAAGCTAGGACTCTTGGAAGAAATAATCTTCCCCCTCCCCAATGTATCCCCTGAAACCCACTTCATAGGCTGTGGTCTGTTACAGCTGTAGCCCTCTATGTACAAACCCCTAAAGGCTCCTCCACGCAGGAGAGCTCACTTGTGCTCAGGGTTTCCTTGCTCATAATGGGTGAGGCTTCACTGACCAGAGAACATTGCTACTTACTGGTGCTTAGGTACCAGGTGGTCCTTATTACCGAAAAAGGGGAGGGCAGGCGCCCTTGCTCTGAAGATGCCACCAAGAACAAAGATGGGGCCAAGCCAGTCACCTCCACCTAATGTGTGGGAAGACTACCACCCTCCATACAGGGGGTGCACTCAGGTTGGTATGGGAGAAACTGGAAAAACAAGACTTTGGGGTGGGTTCAGAAAACAATGCCAGGCCCCTGGGGATCAATCTCAGTGTGAGGAGACAGTGCTGAGGCCCAGGGCCCAATCCTGGTGTTTAGTCCTTGATCCAGCCCACAGACTGGCCCTGTGGGCCTGATGAGTAGGGCAGGGCCAAACAGTTGAGCACCACTGGCTTAGGACACGCATGGTCTGTCACGTGTTGAACTTATGTCTTGGGCAAAGTTGAACAAGATTCCGAGGCTGTGCTCCAGCCAGCTACCCTGCTCAGAGGGGTGTCCAATACCTCCTTGAGCAATAAGCTCTGAGGAGTCATTTGGACTGCAGGCTAGGGCCATGGCCTTCAACTACCAGCCCATCTCCACGGTAGAACAGGCTCTTGCTCTCACTCGCTCTCTCTGCTGAAGCCCAAAGGGAAGAGCAGACAAGTATACAGTGGACTTCATGGCAGAGGGAGAGTATCAGTATTTACAAGTGCTTATTTCTGAGGGGAACCATCCACTACTACCTGCATGGAGAACCTGTTGCACCAGGAATTTTACCTACCCTAAAACACTAATAAAACCTTGGCCTCATGCACATAGGGCTGGGCTCAGAGATGGAGGGGAGGTCTCGTGACTCATTTTGCAAAGTTGTCCCACCTTCTCCAGTGCTTTTTAAGGGTAGAAACCATAGAAATTCCTTAAGGGAATTCTATTCCCTTTGCACATATACCTGGCCACTTTTGGCACCCATTTTTGCTTTGGCTTGTAAATTTTTAGATGTACATAATTACATACATGCACAAGTTCTGGAAAAAGTGATGGGGGTGGAAGACCCTCCCATGTTTTAGCCAAGTAATGAGGTTTTAGCCTAAATCCCTCCGACTCCCCAGCACCTGCTTTGACATTAGCTCAACTCTTCTCTGATGCTTCTTTCACATGTAATAGTCATTAGATTAAAAAGTGAGTGGCAATCAGTTCCTGCTCAGCTAGGAGCAAGGGTCTAGACTAGGACACAGGTCTGGAATATATTCTCTTCCAGAACATTTCACCAAGCCATATAAACTTTGGTTTACTGTCTTTCTCCTGGCCCCACAGCCCTGGCAGCAGGCTCTTTTGGCTCTCTGCAAGTCACTTCAGCAGCTGGAGGATCTGACAGGTCTAGCAAAACAGCTGATTGACTGATTCCTAAAAACCAGTCTTGCTGGTGTACAGTCTCCTGGATTGGTAGGTGGTACTTCATCTGTAACTTGACCTTGCAACTGGTCAACATGCTTGGAAAATGTCTTGCTCTTTATAGTTTTGGACAGGTATAACACTGATTCTGTAGCTTCAAGGGCAATTGCAGACAGCCAATGTGGCCTGGTTGCATAGTTTTAGACATGCACAGGATTGTTTAGTTTCATGACTAGTACAATGGGAGTGGATCATAACAGATTTACTACTGTTTCTAAGACAAGGCAACTGATCTCAGTCTCAGGATGGAGGGTGAATGCAACACAGGAAAACTTCATTTGAACTGGCACCCCATATGGGCCTTTGTACATATCTAGCCCCTCTTAAAAAAAGCTGAATTCCTTTAGGACATCTTGAATGGTGCCTGTTACTTTGATGCCCACTTGTTCAAACTATTCTCTACCTAGCAAGTTGGCTAGCTATCCTTTGGCAGTTATGAGTTGGAGGACAACTTGACCTTTCCCTTAGCAGATAAAATGAAAATGTTAGTAAGTCAACTGCTTGTTTATCATAGTCCACCAGGCTTCCTTTGCATGGGACAGTAAATGTAGAGTTACAAGGTCACAGCAATTCATGCATCTCTTCTAAAATTAAGGCAAACTTGGCTCCTGAGTCTACATTCATGATACATGGAACACTTTCTACATGTAGTACAGGTCTCCTGTAGAAACAGCACCCTACCCTGTTGACAAACCCAGTTTGGCAAGTACTCCAGAGACAGAAATCCCATTTGCAACAGCCAAAGACAAAGCCTGCTTATTTGACTTATTTTAGATAGCTTGAACTTTTGATAACTCATGCATTTGGTGTGACTCTTGCCCTTACAACGATGTCAAAACAGCTTGTCTTGCATCTCCCACCACAACTAAAACAGCATCCTAGAGATGAAGAAATTATTTCCTTGTGCACTTCTGACTACTTTTTTGGAGAATTCCCTTTGGATTGCCCTTGCTAAATTGCAGTTGTCAAACACAGGAGCAAGTGCTTCTTCATGAAAGGCAATTGGTCTACTACTTAGTTCCATTTCAACTAGCACAATTAAGTAACCTTTTCAGATGAAGGAGTACAAAGTAATCTTTTAGCAGCGTGAGGATCTCACCATATACGACTTGTCGAGCCAGAGACACCAATGAGCAAACAATGTCAAAAGCCTGCAACCCAATGATAGTCAAAAGCACAGTGCAGTTCTGGTTAGCTGGTAATCCACTTGGCTCCTGGAGAGAAGATGAGCTGGTTGGTGCAGGAGCCCTTGAACAATGGCCCGACCACATCAAAAGCTTTCATGTAACCCCAGGACCCCATCATGGAAAGCTGTCACGTGGAACATCCCGTGGGCAGGACAGATCCCCACTGGTCTGGGCTCCCTTGGCAGCGCAGGTTCCCTTCTCTCTTGCAGCACTTGACAATTACAGTTCAGAATGAAGCACTGGCAGCCTCCTACTCACTAGATTCCCATCTTTATGAACAGTTCTGTGTATTGCAGGAGCCTGCTTATCCCACTAAAATCAGACAGGGACAGACAGCTTTATTGTACCAAGAAAAGACTTAGCTGAAGTCTTAAACAAAAAGCATCAGGCAGCAACAGGAGATAAACACCATGCAGAATAGTGACATGTACTGGCCGGAGTGCACAGCAAACATGCAAAATAGTACATAACAAAAATAATTTTGCATTATATAGTCACTGGATAAAAAGCAAGACAAGCAGAGAGAGGGGCCAGAATGCAAGCCTCTCTCCTTCCTAGGGATGCAGAGCACGATTGTGCGTGTGTGGGGAGGGGAGTGGGGGGAGGGTGTCCCCCCCACCCACACACGCTGTAGTTCCATGACGCTTGCATTTCTTGGCCCACCTTCAACACCAGAGTATATTGCTGAGTATAGGTGAAATGTGGGTCCGAACCCTTCCAGGATTTTAGGTTTAGCATGTTAGGTCTTCCACCTAGCCCAGGCTCCTGTATCTCATGGTGGGAGAGATATTAAAGGAAAGAGTAGTTATGCAGAGCCTACCCAGACTGCTGTCCCCTGCCTATTCATCCCTCTTCTATATTCATAGGCTTAGGAAGGCCTAATTTGGAGGTTGTCCTCCCAGTTATCATGTTTAAATACCCACCAATGCACCCACCCTCCAGGAATCTGTCCAATCCTCTTTTGAACCTGGTTAAATTAATTTGCAGCAAGTTCCACAAGTAAATTGCACACACTGTGGGGGGCAGGGGAAAACCTTTTCCTTTTCCTTTTGGTTTTTTTTTTTTTTTTTTTTTGCTTGTTTTTAAATCTGCTTCCTAATAATTTCATTTCATGATCCCTAGGGTCTAATATTGTGGGAAATCGTAAGCAGTAAGTCCCTATTTACTTCTCCCATGCTATTGTAACCTGGGTATCCCCAAGTGAGTGCCCCCTCTCACCAATAGAAGGGGAAAGCCAGCAGGGCACCTGTGCTGGGGGTGGAAACTGCAGTCTACCTCGCAGTTCCCTCCCACCTATCGCATCTCAGTAGAGGAACAGAAAATAATGTCTTATCCAGGTACACATTTAATTTTTTACAAATTGAGGTGAGTATTTACAGGTTACAAATAGATAAATATCTATAACTACATACATACCCATATACAAGCAGGTAAGCATAATGCTCCCAACCGATATGAACAGGTAAGTACAACAAATGGCACTCTGAAATACAAGGCGTATAGTTAATAGTCAATAAAACACTCCAAAGATACGTGGTGCGTCAAATAATAAACACTCCAAAATATGAGGGGCACAAGTTCTCTAGGGGTTCCCCTCCTTTAGAGGGTCACTTCCTCCTGCCGCTCTAATGAAGCTACCTCCCCACGAGCGTCATTCCCCCGGTGAGAGAACTGTTGCCCCACTAACTCGCAAGTCCCAAAGAGCCGGGGAGGACGGGGAGTGTCCATAAGCTGCCCTGGCCTGGCTAATGTTTCTCCAGGGGAGGCTCAGTTCCAGGCCTCAGGGGAACGGTGCAACTCACTCATGTGTCCCAAAGGCTCAATCCTTCTCAAAGGGAGTTGCAGGCCTGGGCTGCCTCGTGCATGTCCAGGGCCATGCCACTCCGAATACTGCTCCCCGTGCTCGGGATCCACTCCTCTCCCAGGGCCCTTGCAGACCCACCGCAAGGGATAGGTCCCAGACCACCCAGCTTCTCCTTCTCCAGGGCCTTATTCCCCACAATGACTCACCCCACGGTAGTGCTGGCTCCCATGCCCGGCCTCACGCCAGGGTTGAAGACCCGAGCCACCTGGCTGCGGCTCCTAGGGTCCCGGTCCCTCACAGACCCTCTGTGCAGCAATGTCTGCGCCACCCATTACTTCCATCCAGTGGCAGAATGTTTCAGGCTCTTCTGGGCAGCCGGATACACCTGCTGGGCAGCTCTCCCAGCTCTTCTTGGCCACAGGACCTCTTCCTTCTTCATCCCTTGCTGACTGCACCGCATGCTCGGCACACAGCTCCATATATCCCCTTCTGGGGCTCCGCCCCCAGATTGAAAGTGAACCAATCAGGGGGCTGCAACTGCAGTTCCCAATTAGGTCCACTCCTGCCCCACCCCTTTGGAATAGAGGCAAAGCAGACTCTCCTCCTGGCTCCTCCTCTGCCTGTCTCCGATTGGTGGGTTTTGCCCCACCAATCGCATTCGCAGTTTCCTAAGCCTGAAGAGCTGGGCAAAGCTCAACAAGCCCACTACACTATTCATGATTTTATACACCTCTATCATAATTCCCCTTCAGTTGCCTTTTTCTCTAATATGAAAGGTGCTACCCTATTTAATCTTCCATCCTTGTTGCCCTTCTCTGTACTTTTTCTTCCTTTGCTATACCCTTTTTGAAGTTGGGAGACTAGAACCACATGCAAAATTCAAGGGGTGAACATACCATGCACTTACACAGTGCTATGGTAACATTTTCTGCTTGGTTTTCAATTCCCTTCTTAATATTTTATTTTCCTTTTTGGTGTCTGCTGAATTTTTTGTTGGCGTTTTCAGAGAACTATCCATAATTCCAAGGTGTCTTTCTTGAGTGGTAACAGCAAATGTAGAGCTCAACATCATCATCATCTATGTACATCTGGGGTTATTTGTTCCCCACCTACAACTCAGCAACACTGAGCTTCATTGGCCATTTTGTTACCTAGTCATTGAATTTTTGAGATCCTTCTGCAATTCTTCAGAGTCAGCTTTGGTTTTGTTCCGCTGAATGATTTGGTGCCATTCACAAACATAAATAACTGCCCTCACCACAAAGCTATTGGACAAAAGGTGGGTGGGTCCTCCTGCTTTTTGTGACTTGGGTGTTTAAAGCCAAGATGAAGGCACGTTACACAAAAATAAACATGTAAATGTTTTCTTCAGGAACAAGGCAGGGAAAAAGAGGATTTCCCTATAGATAAGACTCTGAGCTCATCTATACTGGGTCAGTACAGGTCTCCTGGAGCAGAGGGCTGAGCCATCCCTGGGACCTCCCTCATATTGCCATAGTGGGTAGACAAGCCCTTAGACACTTAGTATGAAGTATAATTGCCCTGCCCTGACTATCCAGGTGGGAACTGGGATGGGTTGCGACAAAACTCATCCTGGATTCATCAGTTGTATCCAGCTACTACCCAGCAACAAGCTAATAGAAAGCCAGCCAAATGTCAATTACAAGCTCAGCTAACTGAAGCTAATATTACAGACCTTGTACAATCTGGGTTCAGGCCAGGAAATGGATCAGAAACCACTTTAGTTAAACTGATGGATCTCCTGCTGACAATAAATAGAGGGCAGACATCCATGTCTATCCTCTTTTCAACATTAGACATATTCAACCATGAATTATTGCTATCCTGTCAAAGAGGAGGAGGGGCGTAAGGGGAATGCACTAAAATGGTTTACGTTCTTCCTGGGAAAGAAGTTCTTAATAGGAAACCACACCGCTATGTCCATCTCACCTTGTCTGTAGAGGTCCACAAAGATCAAAGTTCTCTCCCTTCCTATTCAATAACCACAGTCACTAGGACTGAGATCTTTGAGAGGTGTTGAGGAGTGCAACTCACATAAAAAAATGGGACTTAGATAAAATGTCAAAAGGGACTATTGAGCTCAAATGCCATCAATATGCAAATGACATGCAAATTCTACCTATTCTACCCACGCCACTGCCACCAATATAGCCCAGCACTTGGACAAGATTAGCTTCATCTCCTGGAGGAATGAGAGCTGGTTAAATCTGAGCAAAGGTTTTGTGGGTGTGCAGCAGAGAGCACATTATAGACTCTGGAGGCACAGGGCAGTCTCCTTTGTTTGAAACCCACCATGCAACCGGTCAGTTGAGTTTATTTTTTAAGAAATGCACCTGGATCCCTCACTGGTAACAAAAGCCAGGAAGGTATGGCACCTTAGAGACAAACTGGGTCAGAGAAGCAAGAGCTATTTTAAGCAACAACCTACTTTGTCAGATGCTAGCATCTAAGCTCTAAGGCCACCTGCCCTATTTTCTGTCCGACTTCACACTAACACAGCTAACCATCTCTATGCTTAATGATAATCAGTGTTCCCTCAGCAGTACCCATGAGCAGGGCTTTTAACCAACTTAGGTTGGCTAGGAGACTGTATCCCATACCACTGAATGCTGACCTGCCTCCTATACATGCACTTTTGTCATCTTCCAACTGGACTACAAGATACCCAAGCATGAAGCCAAACAGCCCATAAGTAACTACAGTTAGCACAGGACACCACAGAACATCTCCTCAGCAATACAGACAGCAGCAAGCACATCATACTTCCCTTTGTACATTTAGCTTGCAATAAGATAGCAAAGTCAAGTTTAAGCATGCTGGTTCTTATCGACCAGGTGCTAAACAGCTTGAGCTCAGCATATCTAAATAAACTGATTCAACCATTGCAGGAGATGGAGCTCTGGGGAGAAGGGGTGGGGGGGGGACCTGTTCTGAGATTGGAACAAAATCCCACAGTCACTAAGGGCCACCACACCCCTCACCTCTCTTCTGATGCAATTCTTCTACCTTGCTTTCCAGAGCTGCTCATACTTTTAAAAAAGCCAAAACACTCCACTGCATACAATCCTCCCTCTGGGGAAAGGATGAGAGTGAAAATGCATCACACATGGCAGATGTTGTTCGTGTCCCTGAGTGCACTACAAGAAGGTGCTCAGACATTTCTGCAAGGAGAGCTGTGAAGGAATTTATACAGAACAGAACAGGTGGCTAATGAATAAAGGGTGCTGTAAACACGGATCTCACTACTAGAGCTGTTCAGCAAGCAAAATGACTGTGTCAAAGGACAAGAGGACACATTTGCATTAGAGGAAATTCTTGTGCCCTGGGATCTCTCCTAGGTTAGGGCCAGACAATCAAAAAGCCTGAGCCTGAATTGATTCAAGCTTTGCAGGTTAGCCTAACCTGCAAAGCTTGAACCAATTTGGAGGTGGATAAACATTCCCTTTTCATTCCAGAAATGCAGGCACATGCCTGCAGTGGCTCAAGCTAGAAGCCAGGAGGACACTAGAGCAGCCCTCCCTTCCATTCTACAGTGCTGAGCTGAGGGGAAGCGTGGCCAGGCTCAGGCAGGACACTCCGATTAGGGAGAGGTTCTCCCCCTGCCCTGCCCAGCAGGGAGTTGATAACACAGGGTTTATCACCCCCAACTCAGTGTTTAATCATCCCATTAAGAAAACAAAAGCTTCTCTCATTAGTTCAAGCTCTTCTTAAACAACGTCCCTCAATTCCTTCCTTGGAAATAGTTACCAGTTACCTGTTGATTATCTCCAAAAAGCCCCAAGCTGACACTGTGCTGTCTGCCACAGCATGGTCCGTAGCCAGCATGAGGTATGCTAGCTAATGCCGAGGTGTCTGCATATGGCAGAGGGGAGGGGGAATCCCTGCTTCAGCAGGGAGTGGTGAAGGGGTGGGGGAGCAGGAGGAAGCCAGGCAGATTCTGCTGTATGTGCAGTCTCTGCTGGAGCTGTAGCTAGGGAGCAGAAGGGAGGGGCCAGCCCAGCTCTCTGGAGCAGAGAGCCCCACCCAGCCCAGAGAGCATTCTGGGATGTTGGAAAACTCTGGCTTAAGTTAAACCAGGAAGGGGTCTGGGACAGATGCTGCATAAACCATATTGATCCAAACCAGTTAAGTCTGATTCTACATTCAAACAGGTTTATCCCAAACCAGTTTCAAACTGGTTTATGTGCACTGAACATTTGTTCTGTTACAAGTTTAAATCAGTTTCTGATCACTTAAACAGGTTTGTGTGTGTGTAATGTCTGTCCCTACCCCTAGAGGCAACTGCAGAAGAAGCATGGGCCCATGAGGTGTGAGCCAATCAAATTTAACACAATTTCACCTCTGAGAGCCTGTGCAAGTCATGGAGCTATACAGGTACAAGGTGGAGATTGTGCAATGCAGAAGTTTAACTGAGGCTCCATGCTGCCATACTGTTAACACATTCTACACTTGAATATCACAAGCATAAAACTTGTAATATGCTACATGCACAGGTTTAACCGAATGGCTACTTTGGACTGTACAAATATAGCAAAAGCATGCTGATGACCTAAAAATAAAGAGCTAACCAGAGACGATCAGAGCAGGGTGTGGGGCACAGGGCAAATCAATCTGTGCAGGGCCTTGCCCCCAGATGTGAGGAAGCCAGCAGCAGATTCAGCGGGGGAGGGTGCCTAGTGGCCAGGCATAAAGCTGGTGGCAGCACAGAGTTGCCGCAGCCGCTCCACCTGGCTCTGCGGGGCCCCCCAAAGCGCAGAGCCCAGGGCAGTTGCCCCAATTCACAGCCCCTCCCCCCCGCAGGGATGGCCCTGGAGCTAACACTTAAACATACCTTCAAATCACTGGGAGCATTACACACTAAGATTCAAGAGTATATCTAAGGCAGTGATTCTTAACCAGGGTGCTGAGGCACTCTGGGATATTGCAGGATTCCTTGAAAGGTGTTGCAGGAAATACGAGGAGATAAGTAGCCAAGAGCAGGCTCAGGCTTTCTGAATTTGATGGCAACTGCCCATTGCCTAGGCCCCTCTAACAAGAAAATAAGCATTGTAAGAAATGGATTAGCTTCTGAAATGGGGTGCTTCTCAATTCACAAACGTTATGGAAGGGTGCCTGCAATCTAATAGGGGTCCCCCCAAGTCTAAAGAAGTTGAGAACCACTAATTTAAAGGTTTATGATATTTTTTCATTAAAAAAAAAACAAAAAAACAAAAAACCATGTTACCTGACAAAAGTGTGTGGATTTATCATTGTGAAAACATATTAGGGGTACAAAGTACATGTCAGCGCCAGTAACTGTCAGCAAAACAAGCATTAGAAGCTCAGAGTTAAAAACTCAAAAGAAATTCAAAATATATTAGGATAGGGAAACACACAGTAAACACTAACACTGTCCTATAGTGACACCATGAGGAGGAGAGAAGAAATAAATTAAACTGGTTCTTAAAAGACAAATTAGATGAGACTAGACAACACTTCAAGAGGGTTTAAAGCAAGTTAAAATGCCTTTTGAACCACTTTAATGGCATTGCTGTTTGCACATTCGGCGCTGTATTGCGTGGTAATTCCAGGTGCTGTAGCACATTCGGCAGCATAACATGCCTTAAATGACTTTGGACACTGCAAAGTAAAACACCTCTGAGGAGTTTTAGTTTCCTACCCTACAGCCGCAGAGGAAAGCACTGGGCTCCATATGACTCAGGGGCTGTGCGGGCAGCCCAGCAGCAGGCTGGGAAGGCAGGCTCCACAGAAGGAAAGAAAAAAAAAAAAAAAAAGTGACAAGCCAGATCTCCGCTTCCCCCTCCCCCGGAGCCTGCCTGCCTGAGCTGCACCGGG
>NW_005842072.1:1717230-1720229 GCF_000455745.1 Alligator sinensis
GGGTGCTGCTTGCCGGGGGCGGGGGGGTGGGGGGTGGTGCCGCTGTCAGAGGGAAGCACCCCCCCCAGCTCAGGGACTGCCAGCAGCTCGCTCTCCCCTTCCTGCCGCTGGAGAAGCAGGTAAGGATTGGGCTCCGACATGCGTGTACGCAACATGGGGGTTTACTCACCCTAAATTGAAGCGGTGTTTTTAAAAAAACACCATTTCAATTGAGAGAGAATTAAATCCCTGTGTTGTGTACAAATGCCCTATGAGCACTAAAGATGTTATATTCAGACACATGAATTATTACATGACAGCAACTCATGAGATTCCTTTTAGTCCAATCCTCCAATTTGCCCAGGTCTTTCTGAATCCTAGCCCTACCCTCCAGCATATCTACTACTCCCCCTAGGTTGGTGTCATCCACAAAACTTGCTGAGGGTGCACTCCATCTCACCTTTCAGATTGTTGATGAAGATATTGAACAAAACTGGTCCCAGGACCAACCCCTGGGCACTCCACTTGATACAAGCTGCCAACTAGCCATTGATTACTACCCTCTGAGCCCAATGCTCCAGCCAGTTTTCTATCCGCCTTACAGTCCATTCATCCACCCATACTTCCTTAGCTTGCCTGTAAGAATGCAGTGGGAGACCATAACAAAACCTTGCCAAAGTCAAAGGTACACCACATCCACTGGTTTCCCTGCATCCACAGAGCCAGTCATCTTGACATAGAAGGCGATCAGGTTGTTCAGGCATGACTTGCCCCTGGTGAATCCATGCTGACTGGTCCTAAACCCCTTGTTCTCCTCCAAGTGCTTAGACATGGATTCCTTGGGGACCTGCTCCATGACTTTTCCAGCAACTGAGGTGAGGCTGACCAGTTTGTAGCTCCCTGGATCCTCCTCCTTCCTCTCTCAACTATGGGCACTATATTTGCCCTTTTCCAATCTTCCAGAACCTCTTCCAATCACCATGACTTTTCAAAGATGATGGCCAATGGCTCTGCAATCACATCATCCAACTCCCTCAGGTGTAACCCCTCTGGCCCCACGGACTTGTATATATCCAGCTTTTCTAAATAGTCCCTAATCTGTTCTTTTGCCACAGTTGGCTGATAATCTCCTCCCCAAACTGTGCTGCTAGGTGTAGTAGTTCAGGAGCTGACCTTGCCTCTGAAGACTGAGGTGAAAAAGGGATTGAACACTTCAGCCTTTTCTGCATCCTGTGTCACCAGGTTGCCTCCCCCATTCAGTAAGGGACCCACACTCTCCCTGATCCTCCTCTTGGTTACTTGTAGAAACCCTTCTTGTTACCCTTCACGTCCCTTGCTAGGTGCAACTCCAATTGCACTTTGGCCTTCCTGACTTCATTCCTGCATGTCCAAGCAATACTCTTATACTCCTCCCTAGTTGTTTGTCCAAGCTTCCACTTGTATGCTTCCTTTTTGTGATTTAGCTTACTGAAGAGTTCCCTGCTAAGCTAAGATGATCTTCTGTCATACTTACTAGTATTCCTGCACTCTCATTAAGGTTTCTTTAAAGTACAGCCAGCTCTCCTGGACTCCTTTCCTCCTCAGTCTGGCTTCCCAGGGGATCCTGCCAATGAGTTCCCTGGGGGAACTGAAGTCTGCTTTTCTGAAGTCCAGGGTCCTTACTCTGCTGCTCTCCACCTTTCCTTTCCTCAGGATCTTGAACTCAATCATCTCGTGGTCACTGCTGCCCAAGTTGCCATCCACTACTACATTCCCCACCAATTTTTCCGTTTGTGAGTAGCAGATCAAAAAGAGCACTGTCTCTAGTTGGCCGCTCCAGCATTTGTGCCAGGAAGTTGTCCCCAATGCTCTCCAAAAGCTTCCTGGATTGCCTGTGCACTGCTGTATTGCCCTCCCAGATGTCAGGGTGATTGAAGTCCCCCCATGAAAACCAGAGCCTGTGGTCGGGAAACTTACACTAGCTGTTTAAAGAAAGTCTCATCCACCTCATCCTTCTGGTCTAATGGTCTATAGCAGATCCCCACCATGACATCACCCTTGTTTACTCTCAGGCCTGTTGAGAGTCTCTGGGTTAGGGTCAATCTCCAGATTCATACTGGAGCTCTGAGCAATCATACAGTTCTTTTATATACAGTGCAACTCCTCCCCCTCTTCTTCCCTGCCTGTCCTTCCTGAACAGTATGTACCCATCCATGACAGTGCTCCAGTCATGCCAGCTGTCCCAGCAAGTCTCTGTTATTCTAGTCACATCATAGTCTCATGACTGTGCAAGGACTTCCAATTCTTCCTGCTTGTTTCCTAGGCTCCATGCATTTGTGTACAGGCACCTGAGGTAACTAGTTGATTGGCCTGATTTCTCAGGAAGAATGAGAATGCCTCCCTTGTTGCCCCCTCCTGCTTGCACTTCCTCCAGGTCACCCACTTCCCCACTTACCTCAGGGCTTTTGTCTCCATTTCCCAGTGAACCTAGTTTGAAGCCCTCCTCACTAGGTTAGCGAAATCTGTCTACAAAGATGCTCTTCCCTTTCTTCATCAAGTGGATCATCTCTTCCTAGCAATCCTTCTTGGAACATCATTCCATAGTCAAAGAAGCCAAACCCCTGCTAGTGAACAATACCAACCCTTCTGTAAATTTTTGCAGTTCAGTCTTAAAGCAATTTAGATTCTTTGTCCCCACTACTTTGCTTGGAAAAATATTCTAAAACTTCAGTCCATTTAAATTTCAGTTCAGAGGATCTTGATACGACTTTGTCAGCAAAATCAACCTCCTCCTAGATATCAAACATCTTTGTCACTAGAGGCACTTACAGAGAAATTAAGTCAACTTTGCCTTATTTTCCATACACTGAATACATTGAGATACTCAAATCTTGCATCACAAAGCCTTTTATAAACCACACTCTGGATCATTTTGGGTTCTCCTTTACACTCTCTCTAGTAATTCCATATCTTTCCTGAAGAATGGGAACCCAAAATGGATGCAGTATTCTGATGACAGCCCCAGTACCCCCCCCCCCCCC
>NW_005842072.1:1720239-1734668 GCF_000455745.1 Alligator sinensis
CCCCCCCCCACACACACACACACACACACACACACACAGAGGCAAGGTCACTTCCTTAATATACCCATGTCTTACAAGCAAGGATTGCTTTAATCCTTTTTGCCACAGCATAGTAATGAGGCTGCATGTTAACGTAGTTATCACAACTAGGTCCTATGCCTGCTTTCAAAATAGCACCCCCATCCTGCAAGCACGGCTGCATTCCTGGTGCCCAGGCATCTAAGTATCTTGTATTTGGTTGTATTAAAAGCATGTCCTATTTGATTAGTTACCTGTAGTAATCCATCTAGCTCATTCTGTAACAGTGGTCTGTCCTCATTATTTGTTCTGCTAATCTGTGGATCATGCAAATTTTGCTGCAAAAAAGTCCATTCTTTCTTACTCATTGATAAAATTGTTTTTAGTCAGTTGCTATTTAACAATCCCTGGGAGACCCCAGTAGAAAACAGCCCCATTCATCTGTATTTCCCCACAGGAAATCTGCTGGCGAGTTAGATCTAAAATCCATCTAACATGCATTTGTTTATATGGCAATATAATGCAGGCTTCCTAAACAAAGCGTCATGTGGTGCAAAGACAAATACCTTGGAGAAACATATTTAGCCCTAATTCTTTGTTGGAGTCCTGAATTATCCACTCTATTATTATTCCATTATTTTGTCCATGGCCAGCTTCAATCTCTAATCCCCTTGGTCATCCATTTTCCTGAGGGGAATACTTATCTTAAGAATCACACTTTGGAGCCTTCAGCCAGAACCATGGCTCTCAG
Organism: Alligator sinensis; assembly: GCF_000455745.1. Taxonomy (NCBI): domain Eukaryota; kingdom Metazoa; phylum Chordata; order Crocodylia; family Alligatoridae; genus Alligator; species Alligator sinensis. Next base: position 1,721,009 of record NW_005842072.1, read on the forward strand.
GAGCTCATTTACAGATGTCACATCAGCTCTTAAGTAGCTTATTACATGCCAGCTGGTGCAAATTTAAGTGCCATGGCGATGCACATGTCTCTAGGGTTGGGCAGTAGATTTGAGAATGAATACTGGTGATGTTAAATGGTGGATGTGTGTGCCTAAAGAGGCAGGCTATCCTCTAGGTACTATTGATGATCTAATCATAGCTCTTAGTAGTCTTAAGCCCCCAAACACGTCACATACCTTTACCTTACTATCCCCCTGACTGTACCTACACTCCCCAGTGGGTTACCTCCAATTTCAGTCTGGTTCTCCCCAAAAGCTACTACCCTTTCATGAGAAAGTTCCTTTTGAAACCCTGCTATATATGTCTGTTCTTTGTTCCTAAGCTTTTACCCTTCCTGTTGAAAAAAATATATATTTTGCAGGTGGCTTGTCGAAGAGGTGAATTCAAAGCTAATAGTTCTAGCATTTTCCCTTAACACTCAATTTGTTGAGAAGTTTCTCTCTTTAGCTAAGCAGTAAATCTTCCCATAACCAGGCTAATATACTGTCCTATCGCAAAGCCCAATTAAAACAAGTACAATAATAGACTATGCAAAATGGAATATAATTTCTACAAGGTAAAGACACTGTATTTTATTGTTGCAGAACTGGAAACTTAATTTATGTAAAAAAATAATCATCAAAGTCATTTGATAAAAGGAAGAATACACTTCAGGGGAAGAGTCACATTCCCTACCAAAGGCATCACCATGCACAAAGACCAAACACCTTCAAAAATTTTTGCTAACCGTACATTAAATACTTCCTTTCCTCTCAGCCAAGTGGAAGAAACCCAAACTGTCATAACACTTTTGAGAAAGGCTTCAAACCAGCTCTAGGCTTGAGAAGACCCTCTATGAGCAGATGTGATAGCACCTGTGCAGCAGTGACAGCCTCTCCTTGCAATGGCAATCCCATTCTACAATGTGAAACACCATTTAAAAGGATGCAGAGGTCAGTAGAAAGTAACTACATAGGAGGCACTGCTGTGGAGAATGGAGCTTAACGAACTGTCAGCTGCATTGACCTCCATGATCGCTGGGTTTAAATGATCCATGTCCCAGTCCATTCCATGAGAAGGAAAGAGAAAAGCTTACCATACCAAAAGCAGGCCCCTTTCAACAGGTATGTGGAAGGAGACGACAGTTAGAAATTTGTCATTGTTGGCTTGTTGTATAAATATATATATAAACCATCAGTGAAAGTCACAGCATAGGAAGAGAGTTCAGGACTTACTAAGCAGTGTTGGGAAGTCAACAGATGTCATGTAAAGGGAATCTTTCAGAAAGAGCATGGAAGAACTGGTATGGTTTTTAACATTAAGAAATTTGCTCAAGTTATAGAATTTAATATATTCCCTAAACCAGATGATGTAGAGACCTAAGAAAAGCTAATGCCTTTTTTCCTGTCATTGGCTTCAATAGCCCGTAGTCAGTTTACATGCATCTCCAGCAAGCATTCCTTAGTAGTGCAGACATGGTGATAGCAACAGCATTTTCTGCTATATCATCTCAAATTTCTATTTTGCCTTGTATTACATCACTTACCCTTGGAAACACTGCTACTTGAAGAGTTGCCTCAAAGTCATTACTTCAAAACAAACCAGCTGCTAAGTCATAGGAGTAGGAAGATTTAGTTATCAACCAGTAAAAATTGCCTCAGCAAAAGAAGAAAACAGAATGAGTTTGTTCAGTCTCTCCTTTTACTGTTTTTATAGTGGGTGGAAAAGACAGGAGTGTTTTGCTTTTGCTCGAGACTCAGCTATCGTGTAGCATCCAGAGGCCATTACTACAATTAGTTATGTGAAAAATAGGTACCTTAAAATAGCAAAAAAATATTTTGTGCCTAATTTTTAATAATTGGAACCAAGCTTCAATGAGGTCAGCCAGAAGCTTTCATAATTCTTCAACCAACATTAAGTGACCCAGATCAGGCTCCATATAAATTATGCACACTCCACTTGTGCTTTAAAATGAAATTCTTGAGCAGTTCACACATTGTACAGCTAACAATGTAGGAATTTATTTTGGTATGAGTTTTACAAATCTAAAAATATAGTTGTAGTTGCTGACCTACAGTGACTCCATAGAGTTAACTGATGGTTAGATGAATGGGCAGAGAATTTGGAGTTACCAAACTAGGTTGGGAAGTCCACAGACCAAGAACCAAACCAATATTGGAAGAGGTCAATAAACAGCAAAGCCTTTTGGTTTCCTTGCAGGGGAGGCATTTGCTCAAGTTATAGTAGATCTTACCCTGCTCCAATTGGTTCATTCTTTTCCACAGGTGCTCGGTTTAAAATTTCTTAATGTTAAAAACCATACCAGTTCTTCCATGCTCTTTCTGAAAGATTCCCTTTACATGACATCTGTTGACTTCCCAACACTGCTTAGTAAGTCCTGAACTCTCTTCCTATGCTGTGACTTTCACTGATGGTTAAAATCAGAACCAAACTCCCTCTGTACTTCCCTGACTTCTTCCTATCGGTCAATAATGACACTTCTGAATGAGAGCTAACACTCATGGTGATTTCAAAAGTTTCATTCCTTTCGTTGTTAACTGTTCTGAGGTGCACAGGGAAAAGAAACTACCTGCAATTCTGTCTCTCTGAAGGTAGCAATTATAACAGTCTCACACCCTTGAATGCCTGGTCTTGATGCATAACAAGGTCCAGGGTGCTTCAGAACGAAATAAAGGCCTGAGCTAGAAATTGACTCAAAATCAGTAGGTTTTAGAGCACAAGCATTTTTTAAATTGAGTCTACTTAGAAAAAAGAATGTATAATTAACATCTGCAGATATTACAAGCGAGCAATTTCTATTTTTAAAAAGTCTTTCAAATGCATCCACATTCTTGTCTACTCTGAAACTAGAAATTCTTTTAAAACAAAGTTCTCTATACAATTATTTTTTATTAAAAAGTAATAGTAGCTACTTTACTTCACTGCTGTGTGTGGAAGGGAACAGGCTATTTAAGCAAGAGTAATAAAATATTGTAAGTATGCTTACTGGTTGAATATAGAATAGTTATGCACTGCTGGAATGGGGGATTAGCTGTTCTGAACCCATCTAATCATCATGATTTCAAAAGCTTAATTAAATAAAACATATAGAGAGAATAAGTGAGAGAACAGAAGCTTTCATGAACTCAAGATCACTTCATCATGAAAGTTTCCACTCTTGTTCTCTCTCACTCTGTTATTTAGTCTAGAAAGGTGAATATCTACCCTGCCTTCCAAATGACTTCAGATAAAACATGGCTAATTACCTCTCTTTTCACAAGTTTACCCATGCTATATACTAATTATTGGGTTTGTGTTCCTCTATAAAGAAACTGGAAGGAAGGTGGAGAATAAAGAGCCCAACACAACAGAAAGACACAAGTACACACATAGGAGGAGGAGTGGGGACAAGGGAGAATACACACAGCAGACGGTGCATATAGGAAGTCTACTTACGGATGCCTAACTATGAAAATAGTTCTTTAGTACAAATGGCACTCAGTCCTGAATGTCTGATAAACCATGTGAGCAGTCCCATATAGCTACAGCACCACATAAACCCCTAGGCCAGCTGTAGCAAATACTTCAGTTGAAAACATAAAACAAAGCAAAACCCCTACAACACTCATCACAACTAGTAGAGAGACAGCATATGTTGCATTATCCATGACTGTAGGAAGGACAAACCCAATACATGCAGTAAAGAACAACTGCTATACAAAAAAGTTTTCTGTGAAGAGCTACAGGTGACAAGCTGAAGAGCCATTTGCAACTAAGGAGTGTGTTCTGCATCTTACAGCCATACTACTCTAGCACACTGTAAAGTGTTCTTCTTAACAAGAAATAAAGGAGTCTTTCATTGCTTTTGGAGCAGGACATAACAAATTCAAAACAGTAGGTTTCCAAAATGGTTTGAAAGTGTTGCAAAGGCAATTCTTCCCTCCCCTATTCTCTCTCTCTCACATACACTTGTAAAAGAATGGCATGAGGAAAGAAAAAAAACAAAAAAACCCAAACCACTGCAAACCTCAAAACCTAAATCCAACTAACTACATCACCACTAACACAAAAAGACATGTCCCACAAATGTAGTGTAGAAAAAAGTAGTGAGCTAGCTACTTCCAACTAGGAAATAATTTTAAGTGCCACCCTTTGTCATACATAAACACAAAACACACATAAATATACAGACTTTTTTTCATACTAACTATGCATGTGCACGTATTCACATACACATATACACATTTATGCAAAAGGAAAAATGCTGGCTCTGAAAAATTCTTGAATGAAAATCAGGGGGCTGACAAGCCTTTAATCAAATGAGTGCTTTTTTTTTTTTTAAGCAAAAACAGAAATATGGACAGTCTCTATGACTCAGCAGGCAAGACAAAGATTTGCAACATTTTTTCTCCCCAAAGTATCTTACCTCAGGATAGATTCCTATTGTCTAAGACTGCATTTACGTTTGAGACTGATTCCTTAACGCTGCTTGCTACTTTAACATGAATTTCACCTGAGGTGTCCAGTTGTTCCTAGGACAAAGGTGGAGACTATTAGGAAGATTGCCCATGAGACTTTGATGAGGGAACTTGCACTGAGATCTTAAAACAGAGAGGAAACCTACTTGTAATTCTGCCCCCCCCCAACTAGTGCTACTTCTGAAAGCAAACTAGGCACTTGGAGTGTCAGACAACACTTCATATCTGCTTACTTGTTAGCCTGAAGCTACTTGAATTTTCATGGCCATTGGAGGGGGCTGAGAGAGCGCCTTCCTGGACTTGGTTTCCTGTAAATCAGGATACTCTTGGCCAAGAGTCCCTCTTTGTTTTGTATATCTATTTTACTATATGACTGTTTAACTGTGATTTATAAAACTGGTTCCTTTTGTGGAGGTATATGTATGCAAGGTTAGAGAAATTGGCAGATGCCTACGGCCTGATCTTTGAATTCACCTGTCAAGGTGAGTATGCCGAGATGAACAGGGCAGGCAGCACTGTTACTTCTTTGGGAACATATCCCCTAACCTTGCTTCATAGGAATCGTGGAATTGGACTCAGATTGCTCTGAAAGCATTAAGATTGGAAACCAGTTCAAATCTGTAACACAAGAGGGCTAAATACAGGCAGTGAAAAAGCCCAAGGCTGAATTGATTCAGTCTTTGCAGGTTAGTTTAAACTGCAGGGATTGAACCAATAAGCAAATAAACACACATTCACTTTTGATTCAGGAAATGCAGCCACATGCCTGCAGTGGCTCAAGCCAGACACCAGGGGGTGCTAGAGCATAGCTCCCAGCCTGCCAGCTGCTGCCAAGGGAAGAGATTGAAGCTCCAAGGCTTTTCGCCACTCCCTCCTCAAGCGGAGGTGGTGTGGCTGGGCCCCAGCCCTGCTCTGCCTGGGAGGGTGGGAAGGTAGTGGTATTGCATTCATAAAAGCTTGAACAAGAATAGTTCTTCCTCTGAAAAGCTATAAACTGAAACACAGCATGGGCTGTGCATTTGCTTACCCTTCCTGCTGCCCCCGAGGTCGCTGGGATTTGCAGTCCACAACCACAGAAGCAGGACTCTGCAGGGTTGCTCATTACTTCCTTGTCCTGCTTCCAGGTGCCTCAGGGATTTGTAGTCCACAGTTGCAGCCTGCAGTAAGTTTAGCAAGGCAGAGCAGGGTAGCTCTGTATTTGGGGAAAAGTGAGTTTAAGCCCTGTCCCTGGCCCCAGACCCTACCTGGGTTTTAGCTGGAGGGAAGGGACAGTGAGCCAACCCTCACTGCTCCAGCTAGGGAGCAGAGGGTCAGGGCCAGTCCTGCTCTGTAAAGTAGATAGCCCAGCCCAGCTCAGGGCTAGAAAGTATGCTGGGATGTTGGGGGGCTGTAATTTAACTTGAACCAGGAAGGGGTCTGGGACAGAAGTTTCATAAACTGGTTTGACCCAAAATCAGTTAAGTCTGATACTACATTCAACCAGGTTTATCTTAAACCAGTTTCAGACATTTTGAAACTGGTTTATGTGCACTGAGCTTCTGTTCTGTTACAGGTTTAAACCAGTTTTTGATCACTTCAACTGGTTTATGTGTAATGTCTCTCTAGCCCAGAAGTCCAGTTGTACATAAGCTGCTTTCAAAATGGTTGAGACTGGTTTAAGATAAACCTGAATGCATGTAAGATCAGACTTAGCTGATTTAGGTGAAATTGGTTTATTGGCCTTCTGTCCCAGATTCCCCTTGACTGTGAGTCAAGTTAACTCTCAGTTTCCAGCATCCCAGGAAGCTTTGCACCTCCCCTCAGGGTGGGTGGGCTAGCCTTGGCCCAAATTGTCTGCTCCAGTCAAGCAGGGAGGCTTGTTCTAGTGCCCCCCAGCTTCTGGCCTGAGACAGTAAAGATATGTGGCTGCATTCCAGAATCAAAAGTGAATGTCTGTTCACTTGCTTCTCGGTTCAATCTACGCAGCTTAGATTAAGCTGAGAAGATTGAATTGATTCAGCCTCAGGCTTTTTGACTGTCTGTACTTAGCCTAAATTGTTAGCAAGCTCTTTTTCCTTAAAGCAGTGGCTCCCAAACTGTGGGTCACAACCCCAAATGGGGTTGCAACATCAGGAGATAGGTTTGTGATAAATAGGGATCTGTGTTTTCTGTTTGCTGCAGAAAAATGTGGATTTTTTTTCCTTTAAAGAAGAAAATCATGGATTTCTTCTTTAAAGGAGAAAATTGTGGGAAAATGTGGGTTACCCTTTGCAGGCTGATAGAGTTCCATCCTGCAAGGGACTGGGGGGAGCAGGGGAGGGCAATGGAAGGCAGGGGGCACCACATGCATATACATGCCCACATTCATGTGGCAGCCAAGCAGTTGTGAAGAGCAGCTCCCTCCAGGTAAGTCTATGGGGACGGGGAGGAGGGGGCACATGTGATGTGTTACAGGGGTGGGGGAGCACAGGCAACATGGTGGAGAGGGGCAGGCGGGCCAAGGCGATGTGACTGGGCCGGGGGGGAGGGGGGATACATGCCCCAAGCTGTCTGTGTCCACAGCAGGGTGTAGGGCTGCAGTCTGGCCAGACCAGCTCTGGGCAGGAACTGCCTCCACTGCCCAATAGGTGGGACCTGGCAGGGTAGGGAGCGCTACCATGGCCAACAAGAGGTGCAGCAGCATAGAGTTGTGCCCTTGCTGCTGCCAGGTGGGCAGGGGGCACCTCAGCTTGGCAGCCATGGTGTCACGGGGCTCCCACCTGTACTGGGGTCCACCCACTGGGCTGTGGAGCTCCCGGGGGGAGGGCAGCAGGATGGGGAGCCCCCAGCAGACAGCAAGCCCTGAACACACTGCAGGCAGCTTGTATCCTCCCTGCCCCCAACCCCCCAGGCTCTGCTCTGGTCATGCCACGCATGGGGGAGGGGATGGTGGTGCGGGTAGGAGCTGGGCTCTGACCACAGCAGCTACCACCTCCCATGGGTAGCAGCTGAGACTTGAGCACTGCTGGGGGGGGGGGTGAGAAATGGAGCTATGGGTCCTGCCCTGAGCACCTGGGGAGGAATGGGGGTTTGTGGGTTGGGAGTGAGAGGCACCAGCAGGGCCAGGGTGCTGTGGGTGGGGAGAAGGAGCATCGGGGGTGGAGGGGGGGAGCAGGTTGGGAGTGAGAGGACATGCTGAGGAAATGGGGTAATAAATAAGTCATGCTGAGGAAAAATTTGGGAAGCACTGCCTTAAAGGGTACCATTTCCTCGGCACTTCCAAGTGTGCTGCTGAGATGCATAACCCTGCCCAGCTCCTCCAACACTACAAATGTCATATCTGGAAATGAAATGCAAAACTCAAACTCTTGGTTCAGAGATGATACACCTTTTATTAGACCAACTAAGAAATCACAAAAACATGAACTTTTTTGCAAGCTTTCAGGCACACGCACCCATCTTTAGGCTGAGGGAAAATTAAAGATGGTAAAAGTCCCCATAGGTAGAAAATAAACTTCATTTTGCACTGAGGAAGCTGAAGGTAGATGTCGGTTCCTCTGGGTCCATGAGAGTTCCTTTGTGTGATTTGCTCTTCGATGTGCAGATAAAGCAGGAATAAGGAATATCTGGAAATAAAGTGGTGCTCTCGAGCATGCCAGAGGCAGAGCTGCCAAAGTGGCAGCAGGTGGTAACCTTGCGGAAGTTTCACCATCTGATTTCTAAGTTTGGCACATATGGAGACGTGTGGGGGCAGGCTGTGCTTCTTGGTTGTGCACTCAGGGGCACCAAGGAAACAAAATAGGAAACAACTCAAAGCAACGTTTAATTTCTACTACAAGGGTACCTTCTGGACTTCAAGATGGGTAGCTGCTTGTTTTTCAGGACTGACTCCCTAGAAGGCCTTTTCCTACATTCTCTAGTTTTGGCATCTGTGCTGTGTTCTGTGCCCGCTACCCACTGGGGTGTGGAGTGCTGAACTCTGCAGCCAGAGCTGATGAGAGCTATAGGGACTTGGATATTATATTCCATCTGCCATGCTGCTGATTTGGCTCACTCTCCTCAAAGAAATGAGGAGTGATAAAACATCTTTAGTAAAGAATTAGAGAACAAATATGTGAAGGAGTGAGTGGGGGCAGCATCTACACAAAAACCTCTGCAAAAACTGACAGGGGAACTGGCAAGTGGACCTACAATAAGGCTGTATCTGAAAGCTGATTATCAATGATGAGTATAGTGGCTGAGGACAAGGCTTGGTAACAACTGGGGATATTCATAAATCATTATTTGATTTATAGAGAGAAGCATTTTGACTTGATCTGGCATTATGAGAGATAATGGCTGTAACTAATAAATTGCTTCTGGCTAAACTTTGTTCCTTTAGTGTTTAATTAGAGTATATCTAAGCATCAAGGGAAATGGCTAAATTTGATGACCATGCTGGATTTTTTTCCTAAAGTAAATGTTGCTATAAAACTTTGTCTTAGTTGTGTTGATTCTCATTTAAGGACATTGAGGGGTTTTTTTTTGGGGGGGTGGGGGTGTTGTGTGTGTGTAAATACATACATATAATTCTATTTTTAAGGATATTATTTTGCATAAGGCAGGATAGAGTTTATTTTGTTTTCTCTTATTCTTTTTCTTCAACTTGCATCTTCTTCTTGGCCTCTCCATTTACAATCCTGGCATCACGGTTTCCCCTTCACTTGCATCAGCTGTAGATGCGAGTCTGCCGTTCACCATCTCTGTTCAAATGCATTACTGCCTGGACTCCAAAGCCCCAAATCTGTGTATATGTATCAACTTGTATTCTTGGTTTATAACTCCACTATCCAGGTCCTGGAATATGCAGAATGCTACACTTACAGAAAAGGACAGCCACATCCTCACTCCTTCAATCTCCTACGCTGGCCCTATTCATGTCAGGATCCAGTTCAAAATTAAAATCCTCCACAGATTTATACCCATTTCTTCCTAGACTCTATCCCCCACCCTCACCCTTTTGACAAATCCAATACAAGGCTCTTCCTATCTCTGTGCATGCTCTCACTAGCAGTCATGCAAGGGAGAATTTTCTGCTGTAGCTTATAATATGAAAGATCCATTTTGTAGCTCATTATCTAATTGGTTCTATTTAAAACTCTCTTGAAATCTTTGCTGAATTTCCATAAGGTACCATTCCAGGTTTGCAGAAGGTGAAAGTGAAATAAGGCTACCTTTTAAGCTCTTGGAATGCTGGGCTGCATAGGGTGCTATTGTTGGCTACATGAATTATAAAAGCAAAGAGCTCTGAGGGATCTGGAGAAGCCTAGAATTTCTTGACAAGCTCAGGACTCTAGCCCTTGCCCAGTAACATGGTTTGCCAGGGGCCAGCACAGCTGCAGTACCATATAGAAGATGCTTTTTACCTTACTTCACCCTCTTTGTTGCTTACCTTAGCAAAGCATTTTTGGGATGCAGTGTCAAGCGGAACTGTATAGATGGCAAGCCACAAAGAGAAATTATTTAGCTCCTGACTGCTTTTCTCAGGCACAATTGCTCATGCAGAGACAATCTTAGCATATTTTCCTTCCCCACAAAAACAACTACAAAACCAAACTCAAGAGATAAGATTGGTTAAAAAATTAGGCTGTAGTTGCCTGCGTTGTCTTTATTTAATACTTTATATGTACAAATGCAAAATACAAAACACATGTCTGGCTAGCAATACATTAATTATATCTGACCCGTATTCAATATTGCCTTAACAAAGGGGTTTAATTATACAAAACTACAGCTTTGAAAAACAAAAATTTGCTAAAACATAGAAAAACATTAAGAATGATTTTAAAACTTGTTCTGAAATTCAAACTGAACAATTATTGAAAATTTGAAGTTTATTACTTAATACCAACTGGTGCAAACATTTGTTAAACATATGCTAAACGTTCGAAGTAAAAATATGTTGCTATTATCATCAAGTTGTAGAAATTACAATTACTTTCTGCCTGAGCAAGTGACCCACACACAACAGAACTAACTAATGGATTTAGAATCATTCGACTAGAACAAGGCTCACTTGTGTTTGCTTAGAAATTCTGTTATTTAAATATTCTCAAAATCTAGGTTAAGGAAAGTTGCATTTACAGTAGAAAATCTCTAATATTGTACCTTATAACTGGATCAAGAAGTACATTAAAAATGACATACGTTGGGGGAGGGAAGAAGAGATTTCTGTGCAGAGAATCTCCTGTAAACAAACCAGACCAGGACAGGATAAAATATCATCATGGCACAGAGCTCATAGTCATGCAAAGTAACTCACATTTTACTACTTCCTATATTTTTCAGCACAAACCTTCAGACCTATTTCATGTAAAGCTTAACTGCCAATCTTTGTATTCTTCCTCTGAGTAGGAAAGGGGTAGGAGTAGGAATCTATCTCCTGCAACACAGGTACCAGTTCTTGTTGAGAAAAAAGTGCACTTAGTTATCTTTCCCCCATGTAGGCCACACTCACCACCTGCTACAATGCTCTGTATCTTCACAGATCTGGAAAACATTATGGTTTTGTGCAGTAGCACAGAGCAGCACTGCTGTACAAACGCATCCCTTACTGGATTTCTCTTAAATATTGCCACACTCCTCAAACAGTACTAACTTTGTTAGAATTTCATTTTCCAATATATGCCAAGTCTCCAATTCTTTCTGTTCTGTATCCATTAAAGCAGTCATGCATACATAGTAAAAGATTTTTTTTTTTGCATGTTAGTTGTTCTCGTGGCCTGAAAACATTTGCTATATAACCTGCACAAAATGAAGTTCTCCTATATTCTAGTCCTACTATATCTCTCCTTCTGCTCTTTATTAATGATTTCACCCTGCTTGAATAAATCTTAATATAATTTTACATACAGCGTAACAAGTTGCATATTTTAAGATGCAAATAAAAATTCAAGGACAAACCATTAACAGTAATAATGCTGATCAAAAACCAGGATTAAATGTATGCTCATTTGAGAATGTACATAAATATTACCCACACAAATTCATTTAATGAATGCAATATTGAAAAACACTTCACAGCAGATTTAGTGGAATTTTGTTTCCAGCTCAAAACTATGCATTTCAGTCACATGAACTTTCACATCCCAAACATTCAATAGATTCATTCCATCATCTGTAGTACATAAAGGATACCGAGGTTATCAACAGTCACATATATTTTGAAATTAGAGGACACATATATCGACTGGAGATCTGTTCCATTTGTGTAGAATGTTTGCAAGGCTTCTCCAGTAACTGCATTCCACCACTATAATAAAAGAACAGTATATATGAATTTAGCAGAAATAGAATTAGACTAAGTTATGAACATAGGCATAACATAGTAGGCCTAGCTGCCAATATTTTTCTTTTATTTTGCTTTTATGAAGAGACATTCTTAATTAATAGCAGGCATTCAAAAAACAGAAATTATAGGCATAAGACCTTCAGATGAAAAAAAACTGAATTGATGGAGGATTTTGTTCTCTCCAGCAATGATAAATTCCCTTGAGCAAAACACTTATTCCATAATCAGAATTGCATAAGAACTCTTAGTTCACAAAAATATTAACAAGATTTAGAAGGTAAGTGGCAGTTGGGTCATTCTGTTATCCCGTGATAATACTATTCTCACTAGGAGGGTAGTAAAGCATTGGAACAGGCTGCCCAGAGAGGTTGTGGAATCTCCATTCTTAGAGGTTTTTAAGACCCTGGTAGACAAAGTCTTGGCTGGGACAATATAGCTGAGGATGGTCCTGCTTTGAGCAGGGGGTTGGGCAAGATGACCTCCTGATGTCCCTTCCAACCCTAATTTTCTTTGATTCTATGAAAATAATTCATGGAAGAAATCAGATTAAGTAGGCACACCCATTGATCCCCTTCAAAAACACAGGAGCAAAGAAACTGAAAAGCAACGTATTTAAAATTGAACGGATCTATTTTTAATTGAAGCTAAGAGCTTCAATTAACAAAAGGATTCATCATTTACATAGAAGAAACCCTTTAGTGACTTTAGTGGGATAGAAAGCATAGAAACCCTAGTTTTGCAGACTGTACAGCAACCAGTAAACAGCAGCAATCTGGGAGAACCTTTACTTAAAAGGACATTTTATTCTGTAAGTATACACAATCACTAGCCACTCCCAGGCAGCATCCTGGGCTCCATGAAATAGTCTGGTTCAACAGGCCATTTCTTGCTCTAGTTCCTACCTCAATGGATACAGTATTTTTCAATTAGCATCCTCCTACCATTATATTAAGTCATTTTTCATCTTCCTTCCCCAAAAGCAAATGGTCACATTTTATAAACCAGAAGTCCAGTCTTGGTATGTGTACAGCACACAGCTCCTACTGAAGTTTATATCGAAGGGAAGGGGCTCCTGATTAAGAGGAAGTCATACATCAGCCCCATGGGACGCCCATGCCCGCTACAGGGCCGGGAAGTCCGGGTGAGGGTGATCCCCTGCCCTCCATTAATGCTGACTTTCTGAAGGAACATCTTGAGAAGCTGGATACCTTCAAGTCAGCCGGCCCTGACAATCTTCACCCCAGGGTACTCAAGGAGCTGGTGAGCATCATAGGCCAGCCTCTAGCACGGATCTTTGAAAACTCTTGGCGCTCTGGTGTAGTGCCCGAAGACTGGAAGAAGGCCAATGTGGTGCCTATCTTCAAGAAAGGGAGGAAAGTGGATCCAGCTAACTATAGGCCCATCAGCCGACTTATATCCCGGGGAAGATCTTAGAAAAGTTTATTAAAGAGGCCATCCTTAATGGACTGGCCAACGCCAACATCTTAAGGGATAGCCAGCACGGGTTTGTTGCGGGTAGGTCTTGCTTGACCAATCTCATTTCCTTCTACGACCAGGTGACCTATCACCTGGACAAGGGAGAAGAGATTGATGTCATATATCTTGACTTCAAAAAAGCCTTCGATCTGGTGTCCCATGATCGCCTCTGGGAGAAACTGGCCAATTGTCCCCTTGGGTCCTCCACGATCCACTGGCTGGAAAATTGGCTCCGGGGTCGGACCCAGAGGGTAGTAATCGATGGAAGTCACTCATCGTGGTGTCCTGTGACCAGTGGGGTCCCCCAAGGCTCTGTCCTTGGACCCATACTGTTCAACATCTTCATTAATGATGTGGACACTGGAGTCAGAAGCGATC
>NW_005842072.1:1734777-1751890 GCF_000455745.1 Alligator sinensis
ATTGACCACAAGATGAACATGAGCCTGCAATGCGATGCGGCGGCTAGTAAAGCGACCAAAATGCTGGCTTGCATCCATAGATGCTTCTCAAGCAAATCCCGGGATGTCATCCTCCCCCTGTACTCGGCCTTAGTGAGGCCGCAGCTGGAGTACTGTGTCCAGTTTTGGGCTCCACAATTCAAAAAGGATATGGAGAAGCTTGAGAGAGTCCAGAGAAGAGCCATGCACATGATCAGAGGTCAGGGAAGCAGACCCTACGATGACAGGCTGAGAGCCCTAGGGCTCTTTAGCCTGAAAAAGCACAGGCTCAGGGGTGATCTGATGGCCACCTACAAGTTTATCAGGGGTGACCACCAGTATCCGGGGGAACGTTTGTTCACCAGAGCGCCCCAAGGGATGATGAGGTCGAATGGTCATAAACTACTACAAGACCGTTTCAGGCTGGACATAAGGAAGAATTTCTTTACTGTCCGAGCCCCCAAGGTCTGGAACAGCCTACCATCGGAGGTGGTTCAAGCGCCTTCATTGAACACCTTCAAGATGAAACTGGATGCTTATCTTGCTGGGATCCTATGACCCCAGCTGACTTCCTGCCCTTTGGGCAGGGGGCTGGACTTGATGATCTTCCGAGGTCCCTTCCAGCCCTAATGTCTATGAAATCTATGAAATCTGCAGGAGAGCCTATTAAACTGTTAGTAGGAATATTTTGATTATACAATCAGTTTCCTCTTAAATCAAAAGTCTAATTATGTGATATTCAGCGCTTCTCTTTGGAGTATAAAGAAAACAACTGCTATTGACTAACGTATTTAGTATTTGTTTTCCTGCCTTTAATACAGAATCAGAATGTTAGAAATGCTCCCAAATGCACTATTTGTTTATTAAATACTATATACACCAATTTATAGATTTGCAGGTGGTCCAACATTTATAACACACAGGAAATAATGAAAAAAAGCGATTCTGTTCAGATTTTAAAAAACTGCATTTGGACAGAGATGCAACATGGAAAAATGACAAAAAAAGAAACCTGACAGGAAATTGGATGTAAAATAAAAGAGAAGAAGCTACAGGGAAGAAAACAATTTAGAACTATATTGTGCTCCATATGTATAATCAAATTTGGAATTTAAAATATATTCAAAAATTGGAAGAGTTTTAATATTAAAACACTTTACAAAATGAGTTAAAATTCCAGAAATGTACTAACTCCATAAGGAAATGGGGCAGCCTTATGCTCTGCAAAACCTTTCATGTTGACTAAGACACTCAGCATATCTTCTAATCCTGCATTTTAAATGAAAACACTTTCATTGGGTTTACCTTAAGATATCCTCCAGAAGACACAAGCATCTTACTGTCAGGAGAAAAACAGAGGTCTGTCACCCAGTAATCATGTGTCAGACCTCCTTCATCTATAATGACAGGGGAGCAGAGATGAAGTAATTCACCGCTTGAGACATCCCAAATCTGGGGGAAACAAGACAGACATACTATTAGCAGTATAAATACTAAGGGTCATTGTTGTAAGGAACGTTGGAATTTATTTTTCAATATGAGAGAAATCCAACCTTTTCAATAAAGTGTAATTCTTGCAGTGACAAAGCTACTGAGAGAAGTAATTTTTAAACAATCTTTCACTTCTACTAAATGTATATTTAATCATACAAGCAACTCCTGACAGACTAATCAGTAAAAAAAAGTGCCAGCTCATTATAGAACCCCATGGCTTACAGAAAATACAAGATAAATAAAACACCACCACAAAAAAAAATAATCCAGAATTTACATGACAAATACATGTTTTTGGGAGCTGGTGTAGAAGTGTCATGGTATGTTGTTTTTTTTCTTTTGGTGCTCAATATATAAAACAAAGTTTACAAAAACTCCTAAAAAAAACCCCCAAATGACTAAAATCTATTAGTTGGTAAACCATAAGAAGTTTTACAAAAACGGGCATTTCAGGGTCCTAACCTCACCAAAAATTTCTAACAATGCAACAACTGTCCTACATTTACATATCTATTTTGAATATTTTCTCTTTTTTTTTTGTAGTTTTTAATCCCCTAATTCATGCCAATCTTCTGCCCTTTTTAAAGTAGATTTTGTTATTGTATTGTGTTTCAATGACTTTCAGTTTTGCTGAATATTCACCACTCACAAAACAGCTGCCTTCATAGCAAAAGAACCCATATATTTACCCCTGCCTAGCAATTTCCCCAAAATTTCTCAGGGAATTTAGCTGACCAGAATGCAATTACCCAAATTCAAGCTTGACACATGAACTAGGTTAAGCAGCCCCATGGCATTTTCAACTCCAGCATCTGTTATTAAAAAATGTCAACAAGTAAAAGAAAGAAAGTACCCGTATTTCCCTTTTGTCATCTCCAGTGGCCAATAATTTGTTATCAAATGAAAAAGTACAGCACCGCACGCAGGCTTCATGACCCTTTAGCTCGTGAAGAATGGAGGAACTTTTGAAGCTCCATATCTAAAAATAAAATGTTTAAAACAAAGGAAAAAATATTTAATGGAAAAGCTGCTATGATTTTATCTGTTCTTTAAATATATATTAACATAGGAATTAATATTTAAAATATATGCAGCACCTTTCATATTACCACAGACCCTTTCTAAGCATCACATATACAACTGTTAACAGACATTGTTCCTTTAGTGATTAAATCCCAGAACATTTCCTAGGTATTTGAAAAAGTATGAACTCCTCTCTTTTTGGGTTACACACTTCAAAGCTATTGACCCATTAGGCAGAAACTTGATAAAGTTATTCTAGATAAAAGCATTCCTTAATTAGTTCAAACATATTTTTATAAGCTCAGAAAATGTACTCCAGAGTTTGTTTTTGGTTTAAGACAGTGGAATATGTATTAACTGCCTACTCAAGAGGCTGATCTGATGTAATCTCAAAGAAGGTGCTTTTAACAAGGAGGCCAATAAATTTTCTTTGAAAACATGAAGGAGCCTTTAAATGTTCAAACAAATTGTTGATTTGTAAATACTTAGATGCAGATCTGGATCCATCACTGTGGAAATCCTGATATGGGGCGAGGGGGAAGGAGGGAAAACAACAACTTTCAGAAACAGGAGCCTAAACTTGAGTTTGTAAATCTGTATTTAGACATTGTTCCAAATTGAATTTAAAAGGCAACACCTTGGAACTCAATACTTTTGGAATTTAGGCTGGTGCCTAACTATAGAACTCATTTTTAAAGTTGCATCTGTAAAGCTTTCCAGCCAGCTACTGTCTAGTGTTTTTAGTGTGATGACTTAAAGCAATACACAGAATTATGTAAAACACTATGCACAAGAAGCTTGTATACTTACAAGTGTGTATCTTATAGGAATGTAAGTCAACGACTGTATGAAGGTACATCCATGATCAGTTTAAAAAGAAAAAAAGAGGTGTCTAGTAGAGTTAGAAAAGTAACCACTTCATATATATAATTTAATATTTGAAATGTTTGTGGTATTTGGGGTGACTGTTAGCTACTTCACAAAGGCAGCCTACAAGGCACATTTCAGAGAATACAGACATCATTGTGCATATTTTAAAACATTGTAACAGCAAACCTTGGCAGTTTTATCAACAGAGGTAGATGAAAACTTAGTGGCATCAGGAGAGACAGCACAAGAGAGAACAGTATCTTTATGGCAAGCAAAGTTGACTTCTATTTTCCCATGAATGATATTCCACACCTATGAAAGATATAAAATAATATGGCTATTTTTACAATTCTCAATCAAGTCCATTAAAAAAAACAACCAGTCTAATATAAAGTTAAGCAACAAGATCCAAAAATTAATGTGTGGAGTATTCTACTGGTATGTTAAATTCTAAGTTGTGATAAAACAGTTTGAATAGTAATTGAAAAATACATTTTAAAAACGTTGTCAAAAATGTGTAGTTTTTCACTGCTAAATTATCTATTAAATGCACAATAAACTAAATGCCAAAAAAACCAACATGCAATTAAAAGTCAGCCAAGTTATTTTTTGTTGGTACTTAAGATTCTTAAAAGAATTCTTGGGCTGGCTAAAGACACTTTCATTCTAGGAATAAAAGATGCTCTTCTCTTTAAGCCTTATATACAATGGAATTTTTCCCACCAACGCAGCAGCTACTCACATGAAAGCCACCTACGTAACTCATGCACCACCTTGCACAAAGGTTTGCATGGATATAGAGTGGAATCACTTGGCAATAAAAACTTAGCATAGACAAAATCTAAGTTCAGTTCTCTGAAAATTAAACACTGAGCCTCAAACTTTGTTCATGTATTTTGTTACTATTTAAAGATGCAATAATGTATTTCATTCAACTTGTTATTACACCAACATTATTTACCTTAACTGTTCCATCAAATGACCAAGAAAGAAGTCGTGAATTTTCCAAAAGCCTAAAATTCTTGATTGTTTCATTGTGACCTTCTAGAAATAAGCATTCTTCCAACTCCCAATTCCACACCTGCTTGCCAACACAAAAAGTGTCTAAAACAATAAATAGGCTCTTTCTTCACATTTCATACATAATTTAATAGGGATGATGATTAACAAGCATTCTTTAGAAGAAAATATCCACTGCTTTTTATCCTGCATGGACCATGGAAGATTTGTACGTATTTAGTAAGGAAGCATGAGAGAGCACTAAATGATGGTCAGCTGCAAAAGCATGCTACACAATTCAACTAGAGTTAACAGTCAATCTGGCAGACAGTGACCCTTAAGATATGAAAAGGCAAAAGCCTTTCCCAGTAACATCTGATTAATTTTTTTTTCACTAGTGGATATACACCCAACTGTCATTATTGCTTTTGAAAGATGCAACTGCAAACTCAAATGTTGGACCCAAACATAACTTACCTCAATAAATAAGCTATTCATTATACTTTCCCCACTAACTCAGCTTTCTTTAATATTCAGCAAATACAATCAATCAAATGTTATTTTAAAGTTTCCTAACTTTGTATAGTTTTCCATTTATAATTCAACTGTAAATTTCATATTCAAAGGCATGATTTAGAGCCCAAGTATTGCTGCAGTAAATATGAAGATCCTTTTCTTCTTTACATGTCATTGATATCAATTACTTCATTTTGAATAGAATGAAATAGGTGTTTCAGAGTTGATAACTTTGGATTAGGTCCAAAACCCTTAAATTAACTAAAGAAGCTGAAGTGCCATGTCTGGAAAAAAATCTTTTTTCTTTACAATAACCACATCTGTTCAGATAGTTTTTACCATCTTTGATGTAAAATGGGATATCATAATTATGCAAACAAAAAATACAATTCTAAACCACACAGCCACTGCAATACCTTTGATTTTACTAAAAAGTTTCTTCCTATTGCTCCATACAGTGGAACTGCTGACTTGCTTTTTCTTGTTTCTGTTCTTGGTAAGCATGAACAATTTTATTTATCCCTACTGTCTACCCACTACTTATCTTTTAAATTAAATACTTTGCTGTAGCACTGATTGATAAGTCTAAAAAGTCTTTATTTTCAAAATATTGTTGAAACTGTTCACCTAAGTGACTGTAAAGAAATAGGTATTTCAGACTGGGCAAATAAAAAAATTTAGAACATCTGAACTATTTTACTTAGTTCTTAAAACTACAAATCAAACAAATTATATTGTTTTTGTTGCTCCATGGCAACAAAGATAGAGACCCTGTTAATAATGCCATTAATTAAATCCACATGCAGCCCGGCAGTTTCAAGGATGGAGTGGGGTTAAGTGGAATGACCATACCAGTTTAGACCATTAAAATAAAAAGAGGTTGCATCCAAATGGACCTGGGGACTAAGAATGGTCAGTATGGAAAAGGGCGAATATTGTGGAACCTAAATCATTACAGTGTAACAAACTTCGCTTTAGTGCTCCAATACAACAATACACAGTATTTTACAAACCTGTATAATTGGATCATCGTCACTTGAAATGAGGGTCTGGCCATCAGAGGTAAACAGGCAATGTTGTACAGAGGTCTTGTGTCCACGCCTAGATTTCAAAACTCTCCCACCTGACACCTCTAAAACCTTTCCAATAAAAAAAAAAAAAAAAAAAAAAAAAAAAACAAAAAAAAACACAGGGGAAAAAAAAAAAAAAAAAAAAAAAAAAAAAAATCACACAAAAATCACTGATGGAGAATTAAAAAAAAAAATGAAAAGGAAAGAAGCTTTTAAGAAAACCTGTGAAGTAAAGACAACAAAAGACAGAGTTATACAAGAGTGGTGACTCACAGTAGATGGGAAATAATAAAAAGTACCTTACCCTCCAGGAAACTGAAAAGATAATCTACACTAATAAAAAGTGTCTAATCATCTGTCAGAAGCCTTTGTGCATAAATCATGTGTAACAACCTACATGCACTTTTACACACATTTCTGCTCCATTACCATGACTGCAGCACACGAAATTGACCGGCCTGTGAATGTTATGCTCTGCAGAGGACAAATACATATTTATTTTTTAAATTTAAAGTAGATGTCTCCACCATTTGAAATGGGACAAAGAGGCCCCAATGCTTCCACTATTAATGAGGGTTAACTTTCTTAATGTGAATGAACAAAAGGCCAAAGTGTCCTGTAATTAGGAACACAGGAAAGTAGGGCTGGAAGGGACATCAAGAGGTCTTTTACTCCAGCCCTCTGACCAAGTCAAGATTGTCCCTGACTAAACCATCCCACTCACATGCCTAACTTGCTTTTGAAAATTTCCAGGGATGGAGATTCTGTCCCTAATCCTGTCCCCAACATCCACAGAGAAAAAAAAAATCTCTATCTCCTTTATGCCATTTAAGCATTTGAAAACTATTACCATCAAATCTCCCCTCAGTCTTTTTTTCTCCAGACTAAATTATCCTAGGTCTTTCAGCATTTCCTCATAAGTCATGTTTTCCAGACCTCTAATCATTTTGGTCGCTCTCTGCTGGACTCTTTCCAATCTGTCCACATCTTTCTTGAAAGGTGAAGCTTCAAACTGGACAGTGTGCTCCAGACGAGGCCTCACCAGTGCCAAAAATAGCAAAGGAATTGCTTCCCTTGATTAGCAAGTGACACCCCAATTAATACAACCCACTACGCTGTTGGCTTTTTTATTTTTTATTTTTTTGCGCAATAAGGGCACATGGTTAACTCATATTTAGGGACCTACCTAAATTGTGGCAGAAGTTCACAGTACAGCAGCGCCTTTAATCTTCCTCTTTTCGCTGTGAGCAGTCGCTCCCCCCATTGACTGGCTGAGAGGCAATTAATGCTGTGGTTTTTGCCCCTCAGCCATTCAGTGGCATGGGGGGAAGGGAGGAAGGTCATGGTGAAAAGAACAAGATTAAAGGCATCACTGTGCAGTGAACTTCCACTGCAATTTAGGTAGGTCTCTACTCATATTCAGCTTATGACCCACTGTAACCCTCAGGCCCTTCTCTGCAGTTCTTCAGCCTAGGCAATAACTCTTCTGTCTGTATTTGTGCATGCAATCCTGAAAAAGTTCTGCAACAATTCAAGAGAATCTTTCCTTTCTTACAGTTCCTTCCACTGTTTATTCCACATCAAAGAATAACTGAGGGGGGGGGGTGTGTACTGTGCACTTTTAAACTTTAATAACTAGGTTGCAGGTATGATAGAAACAATCTGTAAAGGGCATTTAAAAGCAAATGTATTAAAGTTTTAGGACAACTAGAGTACACAATGCTAGACTTCATAAGTAATAACGAATCTATTCTTAAATAAGTTGTAGCTCCATGCAGTGACTCAAGAACAACTGGGAAACGTTTTCAAGGAGTTGGAAGATCGGATTGAGCACTGTATCATGATGGATGGTGGTTATGTTGAAGTCTAGCATTGTGTACTCTAGTTGTCCTAAAACTTTAATAAATTTGCTTTAAAATGCTGTTTACAGATTTTTTTTTTATCATACCTACAACCGAAGTTATTAAAAGTTTAAAAGTGCACAAGGACTTTATGAAGACCTTGTATACACACACACACACACACACACACTTGTGAGTGGATAATGGAAGAGTTGCCCTACCACATTAAGAGCTTTAAAATAAAGATTTATTTGAGCACTGAAAAAAACAGTACAATGTACTGTTTCAAAAAAAAAAAAAAAAAAAAAAGAAGCATCCGATTAACTTTCATTCACTTCTCTACAACTGCATACAAAAATACGTTTTTAATACATCAACCAGATTTTAAAGCAAAAAGAATGAGAAATATCTATGAAGGGATTCACTCAGTAGTGTTCTGAAACTGAGAGTATAGTACCTTTACAGTTCCATTCTTCTGTCCAAATGCCGCAAATTGAAGATCTTCACTCAGGCAACAGCAGGAAATAGAGTCTTCAACATCAGTCAGACTGACAGTATGGCCTGTGTTTCCATTAATTAGCTGCAACACAAAAAAGGTTATTAAAATGTATAACAACTTTGTACATCCTAGTCACAAAAAAGTGAGCATCTTGATCTACAGTATGAGCAATCTCCACCCTACCAGCATTTTTAGCATTCAAAGCTTTGGTCTGCATTTGACACATTTTGTTAAAAATTTATTTTTGTAAAACAATTTCTTTAGTACTTTAAACATGGATGATCTAGCCATTGTCTTTATTCAGTCATTTTGATAACGAAAGCTTACTTCTAGCTTTACAGATTAGGCATACATTTATAATAGAAAAGCATATTTAAACATAGGTACTGTGAGTTCAAATCTGTTATTCCATCACAGAATCAAGTTTTAAAATCTATGTACCCAGCATCAGGCACTTGCTCTTCAAAAAGAATAAATGTTAATTATTGGATGAGTTTTAAAGCTCTTGAAAAATGTAGCAATAACACTCCACAAGCAAAGCCACAGAAACAGTATTTTGCCAACCCAGAACCTATAAAAAGAACAAATAAAAAGAGGTATATTCATCTATGGATACATGGATCTTAGAGTAGATTTTCACCTACATCTTGCCTCTGCAGGATTTTGCAACTATGATTTCTGTATAACTATGATGGAAAGTGTTTTTTGGTATGCAACTAATGATTTACAAACACGTATAAAAATTCCTTTAAAATTATTTCTTAAAAACATTAGTGAAGGTGTCAGGGACCTCCCTTGGACATGCAAAAGTAAATATGTGCACTAAGTAAAAAATGACATCTTTTACTTTTTTAATGTATGTATTGCTATTGATTGTGCTGGAGATTGTATTCCTTTACTAAGGCAGAGTATTCAAAAAATGGTACAGATTAATACCAGTAATACGTGAATTGATGTTCCTAGATCTGTATCAACAAGGTTTCTGATTATCTTGATTAATCTCCTTGCAATAACTGATTTAAGCCATTTATTTATAAAAACTATTAGAAGAGCTTAGAAACCCATAACCAGAGTTGAATGATAAGTTTTCTTTGGTGAGTGAGGGCAGACTACAGGCTGCTGCAAAACTGAGCTGCTATTTTTAAGTGTTATGAGCCCAGGTACCCACAGAGAAATTAAGAATCCATGTATTCTTCTGCCAGCTATTCCTTAAACAACACGCAGGCAAACAACTGACACATGGGACAATTTAAGCAATGAACTGCAGATTTATTCATTTAACACTGGGGTGAGCGGGGGTGTATTATGCTCCCACCCTGGACTCCAATATATCAGGCAAATCAGCTCCAGTGTGGAATCACAGGTTTTCAACTACACAACCAATAATTCAGGATGGACCATCTTTTACACCCCCCTAGAATGCTGCTTACTTCTGAATCCTCTCACCCACTCCCACTCATCCAGAGCGCAGGAAGGTAAAAGTATCATTAAAGGAGACTACATTCTACAGAGAGTCCAGATCCTGCTCCTTTATGAAACAAGGTAAACCAGCAAAATTCTGGTAATTTTGAACCTCTGGAAATTTATCCCCACTAGACATTTCTGCAAGATGTGGCAAGCTTTTAAAAAAAAGTCTCACCTTCTCTACTAAGCACTTTAAAATCCTATTGCTTACTGAACTGTGCTTATATGATGCTGCGAGGAAGGTGAAAAAAAATCCCTTGATAATTTGCCCCTGCAGAACATGCAATTGGGTTGTACCCAAAGCATCATAAACATGCAGGTCTTGTGTTATGCTACTATGGAGTAGAGACAGGGCAGTCAATGAGAGCTAGAGACTTTTTTTTTTTTTTTTTTGGAGGGGGTGGGGGTAGGCAAAATTAAAAAATTTAAACAGGGTTGGAAGACGCACAAAATCCAACTAGCCACAGTCACAGGCAATGGGAAGGGGAAAACCAGCAGAAGGAAAAAGAAGCCAACCCCATTTTGCCACACATACCCACTCATCCTCCCCAAATCTCTTCTAAACTTTGTGGCCAGAGATTAGGAAAAGATCGATAGCAAGAACTCTAGTCAATCCCAATTTCGGCCATAATTTAACTTGCAATTTAGAGGAGAAAAACTCTACACCAGGGCTGTCAAATATCTGGCCTGATCATTTAGCCAGTGGTGCTGCTTGTGGCTCTCAGACTGGCCCTGCATGCTGCATGCAGTGTGCCCCGAAACGGCCTACGTTGCATGCAGTAAGCACTACCTTGGCCCTGCATACTGCATGTGGTGTGCACTGCAAGAGGCATGCAGGCCCTGTCTGGGGTGCATGCAGCATGAGGTGCCTGCACTGTACCACCCCTGCATGTTGGATCTGGCCCATGGGCTCTGATGGGTTTAATATCTCTGCTCTACACTCAATAATCAGCACTCCAAACCATTCAACCCAATGCCTAAATTTGAAAGTTACCTGAAAATGTTTCTAAAAGTTGAGGCTATGATGCCAGATTACTTCAGTTCCATTACTCTGTCCCCCTGCCCTTTATAAGCAAGAACCAAGCATGAAGAGACAAGCAATATCTCAAGACAGTTTCATTAAAAACAGAACCTCACTCTATTCTCATTACAAACCAGAGAGTTTAAAAAAAACACACACTATTTTAGTAGTTAAAAAGAGCATTAAAGTTACTCTTAGCTAAGGAAGAAGTTTTCTTAGGTTTACACTCCTGTTAAGATCTTCCAAATTAAAACCAGATAAAAACCTTGTGCAATATAAAACATATTCTAATGCAACTAATGCACAATCCGGACAATACAAAGACAAACTTATATAAGAGACAGTAATGAGCAGAGAGGTAGGAGAATAAAGCAGATGAGCAAGACTAGGAACACTATTTCTAAGCATCTTAACCAACCTTTTTTTCTCCGTGGTAAACATGCTTATGTATTCAGCTCTTGTAAAACACAATGTTCAAATGGCCAAAGGCAGAAAATGATGTTGAAAAAAAAAAGGCCTTTTCCTCTAAATGTCCAAACAGTTGGAAAAAATTTGCCTCACCAGTAGGTAAATGTTTGATATTTTCTTAAACAAGATAAGTGCAACCTATCAGCTTATTTAAAATCGACATAGCCACTCTTTGCTAAGGCTTTCCTGACACCTCACAGACACTCTCTCCCTACTTTGCCATAAAGACTTAGAAGCAGAGAGGTGTGTTAAGATGTCTAATCACCAGGGTCCTGGGTTTTTTTCTCTGTTAAAAAAAAATCCAAAATTCTCTAATTAACCCCCCCAAATTCTCAGATTAAAACCCCTCAAAATCTGTGTTTTTCTGTGATTAAAATGAAATGCCACCAAAGATAGAGGCATCAGTTGAACAAAATGTTCTATTGATATATTTACAATTGTAAAGAAATTTTAAAACAGTGCCTCAATCATGATTATTGTAATAAAATAAATTCTCAATACCTATATAATTTTGGCATTTGATTTTATCATGGAAAATAAGAGCTCCCCTGCCCACCTCGCTCACCAGGATATGGGTGTAGCTGCAGTTGTCCCCTCTGCTACTTTGTGGTGCTGAGCAGCCCTGACATGCCAGTGCCCTGCCTCTGTCCATGCCCATGCTATTGTCCCTCACTCCCAAGCTGGTAGCGCTGGGGGGCCAGTGTCCGTGCTCTCAGGGGCAGGAGGAGGAATGTGGGCATAGGTAACACCATTGGTGATGCATGGGGAGGGGGATAAGGGGCACATGCCCCCCTCATTTTTGTGCCGACAGCACGACGCAGCAAAGGGCTGCAGCCTGGCTGAACCGGCACCAGGCACCCCAGCACCACCAGCTTGGCCACACAGCTCCCCACTGCCCCTGAAGGACCCCTTTGCCCCCTTCCCCTGCTGGAGGGGCAGGCACCTCTGGGCAGGCCCTGCTGGCAACCACGCAGAGCTGTGCTCGCCAGTGGCACTGAGCCCTGCCTCAGACCCCCCCTGCCCAGCCACAGTCCCAGCACCTGGACACCCTCCCCCAGTGCCAGCAGGCATCCGTGCTACCACGGGGACACACACACCCCTTCCACACACAATGTGTGCGTGCGTACATACCCCCCTCCCTCCAATGCACAGACCCCCAGACAGTCCCCAAGCCCCAGCTCTCCAACCCTCCTCTGTCCCATAGACTTACCACTAGTATCTAGCTGCCAGGGCTGTTCCCACCACCCTGTCTGGATGTATTGCCAGCCATGTGCATGCATGCGCATGCACCATGTGTCCCCTGGCTCCCAGCATCCTCACCCTGCTCTCCGCAGCCCCAAGAAGCCCTTGCAGGCTGGAACTCTGCCAGCCTGCAAAGGGAAACCCACGGTTTCCCACTTTCACAGGGAAAATCCATGTTTTACTGCATGAAACAGAAAACCCAGATCCCTGCTAGTCACCATATCTTATTTTGTCATGCACGTTCTAAAAACAAATATAGACCATTTAACAGCTATGATAAATATTAAAACAAAACATTTTAAATGAAAGAGTACATGTTGTGATATATTATGGTTTAAACACCGAGGGCTTCTAGTGACTTCCCTCATTCAACTGAATATGGGCTTGATCTTGTGATTACCTGTAGAACCTCACCTCTCTGCAAAGGCAACTAGTATTGAAAATGGTCAGCATCTTGCAGGACTGTGCCTCTCCCATTACTGCCATGGTAAAACTGCACTACTGCAAAAATCTCTCTTTGGCTAATGTATTATTTTAATACAGGCAATAGATATGGAACAAAGGTACTGTTAAAATAAATCTATCCTATTTTGATTCCTAAAATAATCTGGAAAAATAAGGTCATCAGATAATTTTAACCTACTTAAAACATCATATCTTTTTAACTTACTTAAAAAAAAACCATGCCATTTAAAAAGATCACATACTATAAAACCAAAGGCTGTTATTTTAGGCTGTAGTGATGGCAATAAGACAAAAGTACTAATTAAACAGTGATACCACTTCTGACTGAGCGCATCTCCAGCAATGCTTGTTCACTCTGGACATTTCTAGCCCACAATCTCTGAATCCTGATTTGGCCCAAAATTTATAAGTGATGACTTCTCATCATGTCAACATTTTTAACCTTCTTTGACTTCTATACTTTTTTAATGCATTTTTCTCCTCATGCTCTCACGAGCACGGACAGTAGGATGGGTAAAATATTGGCTGATGGGGCACACCCAGAGTAGTGCTGGATGGGTGGTACTCAACCTGGCGAGATGTGAGCAGGGGGGTAACCCAGGGCTTGGTCCTCGGGCCTGCACTGTTTAACATCTTCATCAGTGACTTGGACGAGGGGGTGGAAAGCACGCTGTCCAAGTTTGCTGATGACACTAAGATGTGGGGCGAGGTGGACACACTTGAAGGGAGAGGCTGCAAATAGATTTAGACAGACTACAAAAGTGGGCAGATGAGAATAGGATGGGGCTCAATGTAGACAAATGCAGGGTACTGCACCTTGGGAGAAGGAATCCACAGCATACATACAGGCTGGGGAGTTCCCCTCTTGAAAGCACAGAGGCGGAAAGGGATCTCGGAGTCATTACTGACTCCAAGATGAATATGAGCCGCCAATGCCAGACCGCAGCCAGCAAGGCCAGCCATACCTTGTCGTGCGTCCAAAGGTGCATCTCAAGCCGGTCCAGAGAAGTGATACTCCCCTTCTGTGCGACTTTGGTCAGGCTGCAGTTGGAGTACTGAGTCCAGTATTGGGCGCCGCACTTCAAAAGGGATGTGGCCAGCCTGGAGAGGGTTCAGAGGAGGGCCACCCACTTGGTGAGAGGGCAGCAGGACAGGCCCTACGAGGAGAGACTGAGGGACCTGAACCTGTTCAGCCTCTGCAAGAGGAGGCTGAGGGGGGACCTGGTGGCTGCCTACAAACTCATCAGGGGAGATCAACAGCAAATAGGAAGAGCCCTTTTCTCCCCAGCACCACCTGGGGTGACAAGGAACAACAGTAATAAACTGATGGAGAATAGGTTTAGGTTAGAGATCAGAAGGAAATATTTTACAGTTAGGGTGGCCAAAATCTGGAACCAACTTCCCAGGGAAGTGGTCCTCGCCCCTACCTTGGGCAAATTCAAGAGGAGGTTGGATGATCATCTGTCTGGGGTCTTGTGAACCCAGCATTCATTCCTGCCTGTCAGGGGGTCAGGCTAGATGATCTGTTTAGGTCCCTCCTTACCCTAGCTACTATGAAACTATGAAATTAAAAAGGGTTAAGGTAGCTTGGCTGCAAGTAAAAAAAATTAAGAGACCTAATCAACGTGCAGTAACAAGTTGAGAAAACAGTTCAAAGGTTTACCCTTTAAGAATCCATTTGTATTGTCCATGAAGGGACATATGGACAGATTCTACACCAAGACAAACGCTGTTCTGCAAGTAGGTAGAATCTGGGCGAGTGGCTATCAGAGGATCAGCCCACCCACTTCCTTTCAAAATGCATTCTTCCATAGCTATTACAGAAGTCAGTTATGACTTTCACGACTGTCTATTTACCTAACTATACACATTGAAGACCTGACCAGTAGACTGCCAAATGAATCCTACTCAAAAGGAAGGCAGAAGAACCTATTCAACTTTTTCCTCTCTATACATTTTGACAGTTAGATGATTAGTCTCAGCAATGTAGGAAGAGATGTCAGGACTCCCAGCATACCATTTATGTCCCATTTTAAAGCAAATTAAATGATTATCCTTACGGCTGAAATATTCTTCCATATAATGTTTCAGGTCTGGATAATACTGTGATTAAAACATGCTAGACACTGAAAAATTTAAAGTAACTAATAAGACAGAACTAGAGGGAACGGAGTCTATTGTAGATTGGTGATTTAGGCAATTGGGTTTTCTTTGTGTATAGCCATATCATTTTGGCAATGTAATGGCACAAATAGATTACTAAATAGGGAAATTTTTAGTAATTTTTTTTTTTACTGAGTTTAGAAGCTGAAATACACAGAGAAACACACTTACTTGTAGATGTGTATGATTGAGAATTGCTAAAATCATCATTTCATCGCCCTTGAATGCAACATCTAGTTCATTTTTCAACGCAATTTCTGGAGGCTTGCACACTTTACTTGTCTCCCAAATCTGTTGAAGAGAATAATGTATCAACAGTTGGAAGGAAGACAAAGACATAAAACTATTAGTCAAAAAGAGAACATGCTGAAAGTTAGAAGCCACTAAGAAGTAACATTTTAAATCAATGAGAACAACTACAATACTTCTGTGATTTTCATTTAGTAGTTTAATGGGAAGTACTCTACTGTTCATACAGTAAGCTCCATAAATAAAGTGCAATAATGAATTTCCTGTCACACCCTGCCCAGTTGCCCAGTCAGTGTACTCCTCTACACTTGTATTAAAAAAGCCATGTATACAAAGTTCACCAGGTCCTAATTTAAAGTTAAAAAACCCTAGAATTAAAAAAAAAGAAGAGAATATCAGCTATAGCATTAAACATGCTATTAGCATAACTAGTTTCAAGAATACAAATTCAACATATCAAAAACACCGATTATGAAAAGTGAGGGAAAAATAACGTGAGAAAAAAGGCATAAGGTTACATCTTTTCAAGAATATTATGGTTTATAAAAGGAATTTATGGGATTAAACAAAATAAAGCATGGAATGATCTGATGTTACATAACCTAAGCAAGAAATAACCTGTAAATATGCAAGTACATAAAGTCAGCTGTGACAGTCTGAAGACAGGCAGAAGGCAGGGTAGAGATACACTGTATAGACCAGAGGCAGGCAAAATACGGCCTTTGGGCTGGATCCGTCCCACAAAGCACTTTCATTCAGCCCGTGGCACACACCAACAAACTCTGCCCCTCCCAGTCCTTCTGCCCATGAAGTGGGGGGAAGTGAGATACTGGCGTATACACACAGCCCCAAACAAACCCTACTGCCTCACTTCCACACTTGTGGGTGGAAGGGGCCAGCAAGAGTGCAGCTTCTGTGCGGGGCTGCTGCAGCCCCCGGGGATCTGCTTCACTTCCCTGGTCTCCTGCTGGCTCAGGACAGCCGGTAGGGAAGCAGCCGTGGTGGGGAGGCTGCAGCTGGGTGGGAGCATGGGGTTGGGGCTGGTGGTAGCAGCACAGAGCTTGGGTAGGTAGTGTGTCGATGTGAGGGAGGATGGGAGGTATGGGGACCCCACCACACTTCCCCCATGGTGTGCAGCCCTGACAGGTGGTGGCAGCAGCAGCAGGCAGGGCACAGGCACCCAGTGGGGCGCAGCTCTGGCCTGCAATGCTCATTGCAGTGAGGGGCGCAGCCTCCCTGAGCCGTCTGTATTGCTGGCACTCCCTGCCACTCATGCGCAACCCCTGCACTCACATGGCATAGGAGGCAAGCCACAGTGCTGGAGCCGGCTGCCTTTCCTGCCGCAGCTGCGCAGCACAGGACAGAAGTCTCAGTTGCTGGAACTGGCTGCCTTTCCCGCTCAACAGGGGGAGATGCCTGGGGCTTCCCTCCCCTGCAGCACAGCCCTGGCAAGGAAGGCAGCCAGCTCCAGTGCCTCAAACTTCTCTCCTATGCTGCGCAGCCCTGGCAGGGAAGGCAGCTGGTTCCAGCACACAGGGCTTCCCTCCCATGCTCTGCGAGTGCAGGGGCTGTGCATGAGTGGCAGAGAGCACCAGCAATACACCCGGCCCAGGGGAGGCTTTGCCCCTCCCTGTGATGTGCAGCGCTGGCCACAGCCATGCCCTGCCAGGCACCTGTGCCCTGAATGTCCCACTTGCTGCTGCACCGTGGC
>NW_005842072.1:1751973-1761810 GCF_000455745.1 Alligator sinensis
TATTTTTGAGTTCTGCAATCACCTCTATCTACACTATGCAAACACAAATCATGACAAAAATATTTTTTGTAATACAATTAAAATATGTTATAGTAGGCATTTGACTTTTAGTATGATTGTTTTCCTCTGGTTCTAAGATGGCAACCTCCCCTCCCAAAGGGAGCATTTCTAGGGAGCAAGTGGAGGGACTTCTGGTGGCAAAGATCAGGGGTTAGGAATGAGACTTCTGCCCCCAAGATGGCAACAAGGGGTGGGGCAACTGTCAAGGGGCGGGGCTACCCATGAAGCCCTCAATAGCTCACCCAAACTTGTTAGGCAGCCCTCCAGCCAAAAAAATTGCCCACCCTGAGACAGACTAACTGAATCAAAGAGGCATAAGCTTTCATGAACAATAGCTTACTTCAGATGCTTATGCATCTCTGATTCACTTAGTCTATAAAATTACATCTCTACCCTGCCTTCTACATAAAATTAGTGCAGCATAATCAATGCTGCTTACAATAAAATTATAACAATTTATCAAAATCTCAATTTTTTTTAAAAGCTAACTTTACATACAGGATTACAATTCACTATTAATATGCATAAGACCTACCACTACCATTATTATTATTCCCATCTAACTTCTGTATGGTGTTTTTTATTGCATATGCTTACTCCAACTCTGGGATTTTAGATATTAGGACTGGAGTGTCTTTCCTTGCTCTAAACTTGAGACAACTGTTTTACACATTCTTAAAAAAAAAAGAAAGACACTTGCTACACACCTCATAAAAAGAAAGAAGTAGATGTCATCTTACCCTTATTGTCTGGTCATTAGAAGATGTCAGAAATAAAGAGCCATCAGGGGAAAATGTCACACAGTGAACCCAACTCATGTGTTCCCTGCAGTCAGCTACTTTTGTCTTGGTTTTAGTATTCCACAACTACAGCAAAAATGAGAGGAAGAGTCTAGCTGTAACACACAAATATTCTAAATCCGTAACACAAAGCACATACAGTAAGTGCCCAAGAATGTAATGAGTTTTCTTTTACTAGTATTTTATTGTATTGCCTCTATTCACTACAAAGATTTATTAGTTAAAAATATTGAAGTTTTCAGCTTGTAACTAAATTAATCCACAGTGTTAATTTACATACATACATAAGTGACCAAAATATCTATTACATAAAATATTATACTAGTAAATATGTTGAGACTAGTGTGGATACCATGCACTGCCATTTTAACTTGTGTGAATCATCAAATCCTGTAGCATACTTGTATATTCCATATCTTTTATGTAATGTTTTATGTATTACAGAATCTTTTATACCATGACTGGAGTACTGACATGGATGGCTTTAAACTGTCCAGGAAGAACAGGAAGGGGACAAGAGTGGGAGGAGCTGCTCTTTAAGTAAGAGCTGTCTGATTGCTCAGAGATCCAGTAAGAAACTGGAGACAGGCCTGTTGAAAGTCTCTGGGTTAGGGTCAGAGGGGAGAGCAACAAGGGTGACATCGTGGTGAGTGTCTGCTACGGACCACCAGACCGAGACAATGAGGTGGACGAAGCTGTCTTCAAACAGCTGGCAGAAGTTTCCCGATCACAGGACCTGGTTCTCACGGGGGACTTCAAATCACCATGACATCCACTGGGAGGGAAATGCAACAGAGCAAAAGAAGTTTTGGAGAGTGCTGGGAACAACTTCCTGGTGCAAGTGTTGGAGTGGCCAACTAGGGGCCATGCTCTTCTTGACCAGCTGCTCACGAAAGGGGAAGAATGGGTGGGGCATGCACTAGTGGATGTTAACTTGGGAAGCAGCGACCACAAGATAATTGAGTTCGGGATTCTGAGGAAAGGAAGGGTGTAGAGCAGGACAATAAGGACCCTGGACTCCAGAAAAACAGACTCTGACTCACTCAGGGAACTGATGGGCAGGATCCCCTGGGAAGCCAGTCTGAGGGGGAGATAAGTCCAGGAAAGCTGGCTGTACTTTAAAGAAACCTTACTGAGGGTGCAGGAATGAACCACTTGATGTGCAGGAAGACTTGCAAGTATGGCAGAAGAGCAGCTTGGCTTAGCAAGGAACACTTCAAATGTGTTAAAACACGAAAAGGAAGCTTACAAGCAGTGGAAAACTACTAGGGAAGAATATAAGAGTACTGCTCAGACATGCAGGGATGAAATCAGGAAGGCCAGAGCACAAATGGAGATCCAGATAGCAAGAGATATGAAGGGTAATGAGAAGGGTTTCTACAAGTATATCAGCAACAAAAGAAGGATCAGGGAAATTGTGGGTCCCTTACTGAACCAGGGAGACAACCTAGTGACAGATGATACAGAAAAGGCTGTAGTAATCTTTTTTATGTCTTTTTTACCCCAGTCTTCACAGGCAAGGTCAGCTATCAGACTACTGTGGAAGAGGTGGGCAGTGGCAAAAGAAGAGATTAGGGAGTATTTAGAAAAGCTGGATGCATACAAGTCCATAGGGCCAGACAGGATGCACCTGAGTGTGGAGGGAGTTGGCTGATGTGATTGTAGATAGAGCCAATGACCATTATCTCTGAAAACTCATGGCGAGCAGGAAAGATCCTGGATGCTTGGAAAAGGGCCCATCTTTAAGAAAGGGAAGAAGGAGGATCCAGGGAACTACAGACCAGTCAACCTCACTTCAGTCCCTGGAAAAATCCTGCAGCAGGCCCTCAGAGAATCCATTTCTAAGCACTTGGAAGAGAAGGTGATTAGGAACAGCTAGCTTGGATTCACAAAGGCAAGTCATGCCTGATCAACGTAATTGTCCTCTATAAGTTGACTGGCTCTGTGGATGCTGGGGCAGGGGTGCAGTGGATTAATATACCTTGACTTTAGCAAGACTTTTGATATGGTCTTCTACAACGTTCTCACAAGCAAGCTAAGGAAATATGGGTTGGATGAATGGACTGTAAGGTGGATAAAAAACTGGCTGGATCATCGGGCTTAAGGGTAGGAATCAATGGCTTATGTCTAGTTGGCAGCCAGTATCAAGTGGAGTACACCAAGAGTTGGTCCTGGGGCTGATTTTGTTCAACATGGGATGGAATGCACCCTCAGCAAGTTCACAGATTACACCAAGCTAAGTAGAGTAACAGTAGATACGCTGGAGTTTAGGGTTACAATCCAGAGAGACCTAGACAAATTATAGGATTGGACCAAAAGGAATCTCATGAATTTCAACAAAGACAAGTACAAAGTCTTGCATTTTGGATGGAACAATTCCATGCACCAGAACCGGCTTAGGACTGACTGGTTAAACAGCAGCTCTGCAGAAAAGGACCTGGAGCTTACAGTGAACAATATGCTGAACATGAGTCAATAGTGTGCTCTTGTTGTGAAGAAGGCTAATGGCATACTGAGCTGGCTGCATTAGCAGGAACACTGCCAGCAGAGGGAAGCGATTGTTCTACTCTGTTCAGCACTGGTGAAGCCATATCTGGAGTACTGTCTCCAGATTTGGGTCCCTCACTATAGGAAGGATCTGGAGAAATTGGAAAGAGTCCAGCAGAAGGCCACAAAAATGGTTAGAGGGCTGAGGCACATGACTTATGATTATGAGAGGCTGAGAACTTGGTTCATTTAGTCTGGAGAAGAGGTGACTGAGGGGCGATTTAGTAACAGCCTTCAACTAACCGAAGGGGGGTTCCAAAGAGGATGGAACTACACTGTTCTCAGTGGTGGCAGATAACAGAAGAAGCAGCAATGGTAGCTTAGGTTAGATATTAGGGAAAACAGTCTCATGAGGAGGGTAGTACAGCACTGGAACAACAGGCTACCCAGAGAAGTTGTGGGATATTCATCCTTGGAAGTTTTTAAGACCCAGGTAGACAAAACCTTGACTGGGAGAAAGTGAGGAGGTTTTTCCTAATATACAACTTAAACCTCCCTTGCTGCAACTTGAGATTGTTGCTCCTCGTTCTGTCATCTGTCACCACTGAGAACAGTCTCATCCTCTTTGGAACCACCTTTCAAGTAGTTTAAAGTAAAGTCGCTGAATTCACACTGAATGTGTATTTTTTGAAAATAGTTAATTTACTTCTGATTCTCCAAAACTAAATAATTGATACAGCATATTTTTTTCATTTTATAGCACAGGAGAGCTATCTGCATTATCTTAACAAAAGATGATCACTTACCTCAACAGAATAGTGTGAGAAAGCAACTGCTACCAGTTGATTGCTGGGGCAGAAGTCATAGTACTGGATTGTGTTTTGGTAACTTAAAACCTCTTCTAATAAATCACTGGTTTCAACATCTAAAAGCTGTGAAAACAATTCCAAGAAGTATGATGTATTAACATTATGACGAACTCGGCTAACTAAAGAATAAGATTTAATTCCTTGAATTAATCTCCGGCAACTACTGAATGCACAGTCTAATACACTGAATACTGAGTAATGCATTTTGTTGAATACAATAATTTTATTATTGAAAAAGTCCGATTTAAAAAATGTACCACGCTGACTCAAAATGCAGTCTAATTGGCCACCATATAAATAAGAAGGAATAATGTATCTTTTTAAACGTGCATATCTGTCCATATTGATAAACAAGTTAGTTTAAAAAACTGCTTTATTATTGATTCCATCACATGTAGAAAACATTCTGTAAGCTTAATATTTGGTGTTTTGAAATACAGAATAATCAAGAACTTCAGAAATGAGAAAAGTTAAATGATATGATCAAATCTGGTAAACTAATCCCTAAAGTATCTTACTCTGCATGCTAAATCAAAAGCTGAATGCTTTGTCAAAACTTGAGCAAACAAAAAAGCTAATTTATGCTATGCCAATTTCTAATATGCAGTCAGTTTAATAACTCAGTTGTAAAACATTGAAAAGTTGAGGTTACAATATCGTATAACAAGAGTCACTGACTGGCAGAATTAACCTTTGAACAATTTTCTGACCTAATTATGAAGGATGAAAGATAATAATTTCTAACACCCCTGAAAAGGCTCCTGTAACTTTTTCTCATTAACACAGCTTTATCTTTTTTTCTGTGCTAACCATTTAACGCAGGAGTGTCAAAGACCATGAAGTCCTATCATCCAGCCCACCGTGCTGCCTTGTGGGTTTCTACTGGACCCACGTGCCGCTTGCAGTGAGTGGGGCCAGCTCCTGGCACATGCTGCATGCAGCGCTGTGGGACCTGCCTGGCCTGCGCACTGGATTTGGGGCGGAAAAATCGTGCGTGAGCCTAATCCAGCCTGCAGACTGGCTCTGTGCTCCTCATCCAGGGCCTAATGAATTTGATACCATTGATTTAAACAGTTACAGTAAAATCTCTGTTATCTGGCGTAAAGGGGACTGGCGGTTATGTAAAAATTCTGGTTATCTGAAACCCCCCAACAGGGGTGTTCAGGTAACACGGAATGGGGCAGAGGGGAGGAGGTGGCAGCTGCACACGGAGTGGGGGAGGAGGGTATGTGGAGAAGGCTGTCTGCAAAGTGGCAGCAGCTCAAGGTGATGGGTGGCGGCAGCTGCCGCCACGTGCGAGCTTTCCCCTGTCCCCCCCGCCACGTCCATCCAGCCAGCCGGCAATTCCAGTTAATTGAATTTTCGGTTAGTTAAATGCCAGAAAGCAGAGATTTTACTGTATATGTCCTTCTATGCCAGGTGTGTCCTTTTATAACTAGTAATAACGGGGTGTCAAACATGGCAGATAATTTTCAGCTATTCCATATTTTCCTTAGCACTAAAGAAAGAACCAAGCATACAGCTATTCTTCTACAGCTTATTCAAAGGAGCCAGAGAGAAAGAGATGGGAGTGAACAAATGTGTGTCCAAAAGGTCAAAAGGCAGCTGAAGTCTTTCACCTGTTGTTGCAAAGCAGCTGCTTCACCTAGGGCTCTCAGTTCAGTCACAGACCAGAGTAGCTGCTTCTCAAAGTCCGAAGTTCCAGAATGAGACGCACTAGAGCAGAGGTTCCCAAACTTTTTCATATTGTGTACCCCCTTCCAAGTTTACCAGCTGCTCACATACCCTTACGAGCATATATTTTATATTTTTGTAATGGAGAATGTGTAAAGTAATTAAAGTAGGGGTGCACTGATAGAGATTTTTGGGGCTGATACTGATAGCTGATTTTTTAAGGAGACATACTGACCAATACCGATCCAATTTCCGATACTAGCCCGGCAGCTTGGAGAGCTGTGTGCAGCTGGTAAGTCTGGTGTGGTGGAAGAGGAGTGGGGAGGAAAGGAGTGTGAGGGTGGCAGGCCCCCGCAGTGAGGGAGAAGTGGGGCTGGGGCCAGGGCAAGCACTGTCCAGCCAAATTATCGGCTACATTGGGTCAATTTCTGATACGATCAATTTTCTTTATATCGCTGCCCATCCGATATCAGACAGATGTATTGGTGCACCTCTAGATTAAAGTAAAGGAAAAAACTGAGACTACAGGAAAAAATTAAATCTGAATACTTACAAGAAGTTTATTCTTGGCTGCCACCATTACTGTAGCACCATCTGTTGACCAGGAGCAACACTTGGGTAATGCTTCCACTTCTTGTTCATCTGCATTTCTGAAGAAATCCTTTATCCTAATACATTTCAGTTCATTTCCTGAGCCTGTTTCCCAAAGCTTCAAGAACAAATATATGAAATCAAACTCTCAAAATCAGAGATTATATAAATTAGCTTTAAATGCATACGAAAAGATTTATTAAAAGCCATTTATTCAATTTTTCCATACGTGTACAATGTACGTAAATATGTGTCATAAGGGAGGAGGCAGCTTGTAACTGCATATCCAATTCTGGACTTCTCTGCATCAGGAAAGTATTTACAAATTGGGAATGTTCAGAAAGCAGCGATCAAAATTATAAAAGCAGAAGTGCTTAAAATTTCTTTGGGCTGGGACTATAACACTTTAATTCATTTTATGAATGTGAAAGGAATGTATTTAACTACAGGTTACATTAATCTATTAACTATTAAAACTGCACAAAGCAATCTTTCCTCAAGGGTACTCTAAACATGTTTTCAAAGAATAAAAAGCCCCTAAATTCCTCATTTTAGAGCCAACAAACAGGATATTTTCTTTTCATAGTGTATTTTGTAATTCTCCACATACATACTATAAAATAAAGGCAGCACAACATTTTCCTTCTCTGGACCTGTATGTGAATTTTGTATTACGCTAAAATAATTTACAGTTTCTTGTTGTCAACTTAAAATCTTTGTACTACATATCCATGTAATCTATAAATGTATATTAAAAGGTAGATCCCATAAGATTTAAAGTTATAGTTATATTGGTATTTCTTTTTTGTGTCTAATATTGGAACGTGAAAGTTTTGGCAGAAAAATTAGAGCCATCTATCTTGTAGTTTCAGTGGCAATCATCCAAGAGCACACTAAATTATAGGCCATCAATTACTGATTTTTAGAAACTAAAGTAAATACATTTATTGTGATTCTCCGCTTTATCCTCAGATACATCCAACTGGTTAGAATTCTGAAAGACTTTCCTTTACCAAATATTTGCTAAATTTATTTT
Organism: Alligator sinensis; assembly: GCF_000455745.1. Lineage (NCBI taxonomy): Eukaryota > Metazoa > Chordata > Crocodylia > Alligatoridae > Alligator > Alligator sinensis. The sequence continues at coordinate 1,759,491 of NW_005842072.1, forward strand.
AGTATGATGGCCACTGGTGGAGGTGATTGGAAAGTTGCCCCCACTGCTGCTTCTCCTTGGTTGGGCTGGGCCACCGCTGCTGCTGACTATCCTGGAGCTAGATCCAATGCCACCCAGAAAGTAAGCAGGGGGACAGGCACAGTAGTGGGGGGTATACCAGGGCATGCAAGGGAAGGCAGCAAGGGAGGGGAAGCTTTAGCCCCTTGCCTCCATTACTGCTCTACATACTTAAAATGATCCTACAATAATTAGATTCTATACATAGAACTTTGTAGATTTGAAGTTGTCTTGGGTTTGGGTAAATATGGTACATCAAGGTTTGGGCAGAAGAATTCTCTAATTTTCACTAGACAAGGTAACATCCAAGCCAAAAAGGTTTATTGTGTTGATTTTTAATTCCGACAGTGAAAGTCAAGGTTTTTACATTTCCTAAGGGAATCAAAACACATGCTCATTATTTTTAAGTTACAGTGTAGAAAATGGACTTCCTTCAGCAAACAAGTAATACTTGAAAAGGTATGCTGTTCTCTAGTACTAGAATCTAAAGTAAAAGAGGAAAACAGACTGGGTTACAACTAGATCCTACACTATAGATTATCAGATGTCTCACTGTAAATGAAAGGATTAAAAAACATAGTGAAATCTCATAGAGAATGAAAGTTGGTGTTTAAAAGATACCATGCATGCACTTGATATAAATAGAGTCCACATTTGTGCCTAGTACACTAGATTAATTTTTTTAAGCCAACTGTAATGAAATAATTATTCTGAAGCAGAGCCACGATTATTCACTCAGAATGAACTGAGAGATACTCAAATACAGTTGCACAAATGAGACCTGCATGGAGTAAGTTCAAGCTAAACATTTACAGCCAGGTTTTCAAAACCCAAGCATTCTAAGCAAATTTGTACATTTAAAGTATCATTTAAAATACCTGATGCTTTAAAAATAAGAAAATAGAAAAGCATCAAAGAATTCTGTCTCTACCAGGAGTAAGGACAAGAGAAAAGCTGAATTCTGCCATGCACAGCAGAAAAAGGGAACAGACTTACGAGAAAGGTGAAACACTGATAACACCTGAAGTACCCACCAACCACAGCTATTATGAAAAAAAAAAGAGACTGTCTTGTGGTGGAAGATGCTCCCATCAGGAAGACGTGAAATTTATTTGCTTTGGGGAAGAAAAGCAATTAGCTGTTGTTACATCTGCCTGTAGACAGTGCAAGCCCAACAGCTAAGAAGGATCTGATAAAAAAAGAAGTCTTGTCCCCTGATCTCGCTGATGCATTCAAAGGCAAGTAGAACCCTTTTCAACTTTGATTTTTATCACAGCAGCAGGTTTTCCATCATTCCTAATTTAGATACTCTTAAAGAAAAATAAGAATTTTTGAAGCGTGACTAATATGGTGCAAGTCTCTTAATTGCTTTAAAAAATATATCACTGACTAGGGAAAGTTAACTAAAAAAAACAAAAAACAAAAAAAAGTCATCCCTACCTCACCTGGCTGTGTAAAATTTAGACGTACACCGATACACTGGTACATATCGTATTGGCACTGATAAAAGGAAAATTGACATCATCGGGAATTGGCTTTTTTTGGCTGATGTGGTCAATAATGTTGCCAGTAAATGCCACATGCATGCACAGAGCCGCAGCATGCACATGACTAGGAACGCAGCCCGGCAGCTTGGAGAGCAGCATCTAGATCTTAAGCCTGTTGGGGCAAGGGGGAGGGAAAGGATGCAGGGGGATGCAGATTGAGTCCCCCATGGTGAGGGTGGGAGTGGTACTGGGGCAGGGATGGGGGTAGGCGCTACCCAGCCGGGGTAGGGTGGTATGCGGCACAGAGCTGGTGGCTCATCCAGGGGTTGCGGGGAGGGGGGGCTCCCGCCACTGCACACACCCCCGGGGAAGGCATGTGCCCCCCTGGATTTTTGCACGGGGTGAGGGTGGGCTGCTGCTGCGCGCTCAGGGCCGGGGCTGCTCCAGCCTCTTCCCAGTGGCTGCGCTTGGGCCGGGCAGAGTGGGAAAGGTTGTGGCAGCACTGGGAGGGGGGGCTACAGGGGAGCTAGAGCTACCCCAAAATTTGCTGTAGCCCTTGCTTCCAGTGCCACTGCCTCCCATCCTACCCCTCCTGGCCCAAAAGCAGCTGCCAGGAAGAGGCTGGAGCAGCCCCAGCCCGAAGCGCACAGCAGGTGGCCTACCCTTGCCCCATGCACAGATCCAGAGGGTTACATGCTCCCCATGCCTCTTCTGGGGGTGCATGCAGCAGTGGGAGCCCCCCCACACCCCAGGATGAGCCGCTGGGGCCCCACCCC
>NW_005842072.1:1762116-1766423 GCF_000455745.1 Alligator sinensis
TTCCTGGCTCATACTGAAAATATATTAAGTCATCAGATCTCTTTTCCACTTGGAATATGATTTTACAAAGCATTCCCTTGACATCAGATTTTCAAAGTTTCATGGATAAGTGATAGAATGAAACAAGGCAACCTCTGTTTTACTTCTAGTTATGATACGAAATCCTTCTGTGACTTGAGGCAAGTTACCTGGTCTATTCCCATTTTGGCTTCTCATTTTTAAAATGGAAATAATGCTCAGCTACCCCACCAAGATGCTCCAAGTTGTAACAAATTAATGTTTGAAAAACATGACTACAAAGCATTACTAAAAGGTTATATAATAAAGCAACAGCAACTTCTATCATCAAAACACATCACAGAAACTTCCATCCATTTAATCCATGAAAACACATTAATTAAAAACAAGGCTTACCTTCACTGTTCCATCTGCTGAGCAACTAGCCACATATTTATCATCTGGTGAAAATCTACAATGATTGACAGAACTTGTATGACCAAACATTGTGTTTTGACAACGCTTATTTCTTACATCCCAAAGCTACAAGAAAAGGAAACAAACAATTGCTGTCAAACCATAAATAATCCAAAGCTAACGATGGTGCATTTATATCCAAAAACCTGCTTAACTTGTATAGAAAAATCTATTCACAAATTCATAGTTTTCTTAAGAGTCTGCAAGTCAAGGTAAGCCTTGGGCTCTTTTAGTCTTTACTCTGACCTACTAATTTGCGTGGAAACCCAAAAACTGTCTTGTCTAATAGAACAGTGATTTTCAACTTGTGGCCCACGGACTCCTGGGGGTCTATAGACTACGTCTAAGGGTCCACACAAGATGGCTGTTATCAATCAAAGGTATGGGAATACCTACACTTACAACTCAAAGGGGTCCACACCTCCATTCAAAATGTTTTAGGAGTCCATAAATGAAAAAAGGTTGGAAACCACTGTGTTAGAACATTACCATATGTGACTTCAGTCAGCTAACTGGAATAGAAAGAACTTTTTTTTCCCTTAGCAGAGACAATGCCCTGGAGCTATGAAGAGGGCTAAGAAACTATCCTCGAGTCCACTGCCTCTAAAAAATTACCAGTATCTTGTTCCAATCTTCAATTTATTTTACAAATTCTAAACAGTATAATTTATTAGCAATACTTAAACTCTTTCTTTTATAGTGATCAACACAAGCTAAGGTTCAGCATACCCTCTTGAGTATAAAGTCATTAATAAGCTATTAGCTAAATCAAAAGAGCACCATCTATTTTCCCTACCATCTTCAGAACTTTTAAAATCATTGTTCTCTCCAGGATCCTCTCTATTCTTGGTTTCCATACATCTGTGCTCTTGATTGACTTTCAACCTTCCTTACGACTTCATCATCAATGATTTTCTACCTCATCATTTTCCTAGGGTTCTTCTTGCCTCTGTCCCCTCCAATATGTTTTGCGGGGTTTTTTTTGGCATAACAAGCAATTCTGGGTGCCTGATTTTGGGAACCTGGATTATCAGAGAGCAGAGGGATGTTCAGGCAGACAAGGTTCTTTCAGTGAATCTGATATCTTTTATCATATTCACCCAAAGAACCTTGTCTGCCTATGTCCTTAGACCAACACAGCTACAACCTACACCCCTGATGGATGTTTAGCACATTCTAAAAAATTCACGTGATCCCTACAATGGAGACACTCTCTGTTACCTTTCACATAAAAATCCTACCTCGCAAAATTTTAATTACCAATTTCATGTACAGGTGATCTATCATTCTAATCTGTTCCAATCTTCTATCACAAGACCCTTTTCAAGTATATTTTCTAGAATGGCCAGGTATCAGTGTATTCTCAAAGACTGCATTTTTCTCCTAACTTTTAAACAGAGGTTTGATTGGCTGAGAACTCCAATCTATTAAAAACTTTTATTAACTGCAGACTAGCTCCCAACCTCCCTAATTCCACTGTTAGTCAGTCAACTCCTATTTAATATAACTAACACTAATCTAATCCAATATTCCCCAACTCAGTTCCTCCTCAGAGCCTAAAAGATCATAAGTAATCTTTTCCTCTCCTACCATTCAAATCATTTTCTTTTAGCCATGCCCCTTGTAACTGGTGACTCCTTTTCCATTTTCCCCATTAGTCACAACTTTCAATTTCTTACCCCAGCAATTAAGGACAAGATGATAATAATAATTAAAAAGCAGTCTTCATTCTCTTCTAAATATCATTATCCTTGGTTAAAACATACTTCTAGCAATTTTACCTACCTTCTGAAAAACTGCCCTCTACCCTTCCTTTCATACACTGTTATTCATTTTTGCCTTGTCTAATAGTTTATGGAAGCAAAATATTTAGTCTGTGGTGTTTGAAAAGAGCATGTACACAAAAAAAACCCCAGCAATGTTTTTAATTGTAAGCTAAATAAAACACTGCATTTTCTACTTACCTTGAGCAAACTGTCATTTGAGCAAGTGGTCAGGAGAAGCTCATTATTTCCACTGTTAAACTGGCAACAGTTGACCTGCTCTGTATGTTCCCCACAGTCAAATATACGCTTGCCTGTTCTTAAACACCAGATCTAAACACGAGTAATTTAAAAAACAGATTTTGGAATTCATTTATTTACTTTTAGAAAAGTACATTCCTAAATAAAAACTTATCATGGAACATCTTTCAATCTAAGTTAAACTAAATGCACTTTTTATCCATTTGCAACAATATAATTAACAATCTTTCCCCCACAGCTGGGGGTGGGGCAGGGAGGGAATGTAAAACTGACTAAAATAAGGAGATACAGGATCCTTTTAAAATTACAAGAGTGGTCATGTTAAAAAAAAAAAAAAAAAAAAGGAAAGGAGGAAAAGAGGAAAAGGAAGGGAAAAAGAGGAGAGGGGAAAAGGAAAAGGTGAAATTATAAAAGCTTAACAGGATGCTTACAACCAATTGATATGAATTCATTCTTGCCAGAACTTGGTCCTGGGCTCCATGTTTTGGAGAACCTGGACGTGGTTTAAATGTTTGAAAAACTGAGGTGATGCGAGGAAAATATCCTTATTTAGTATGAGAATAAGAAGTAAATTGGGATTCCTTAATGCCTTATTATAATAAAGAAATACCAAATGCCAAAGCAGCAAGCTAAAACAGGCTTTTTTTTGGCTTGTTATTTAAGTGAAACAATAGAGGCAACAAGCATAAATTATCATGTCATGACATACTGTAAATACAAGTGTGTTCCTACCATTTTATCTCAAAATATCCACCCAGATTCTGACACTTAACTAAAATAGCAAATGCTACAATTAGTTTTATTTTCTATGTCTGATGCATCTTTTATTTTCCAAGGTAAAATAAAACATGGTGCTTACGGAGTTGGTGCCGCCAGGCGGGCCTTGGGTTCCTAGATAATGACCCATGCTTTCGGGTGGGGGACTTGCTGGGGCAGGATGGGCTTCACCTCTCTCCTAAAGGCAAGCGTGTCTTCTCTTCCAGGTTGGCTGATCTCGTACGGTGAGCTTTAACTAGCCTCACCAGGGGAGGGGGCCGCAGGAAGACATGGAGACACCACCCGAGCAAGGCAGGTGACACGTGCAAGGAGTGCCCAGGTAAGAAACAGGGGTCCAGATAGTCTTCCTAATCGGGGGGTGGCACGCGGAGCTATGCAAGGCCTTAAATGCCTGTATACCAATGCTCATAGTATGGGGAACAAATAGGAGGAACTCGCCCTCAGAATAGCCACTTCAAACCCAGACATAGTAGGGCTTACAGAAACGTGGTGGGATTCATCCCACGACTGGGCAGTTAGCATTAGGGGCTATAGGCTCTACAGATGGGACAGAGAAGGAAGGAAGGGAGGGGGTGTGGCGCTCTATGTCAAAGAGCAATACACATCCTCTGCCAGCAAAATGCGGTCGGAGGAGGGGCAAGCTGAAGTGCTCTGGGTCAGGATACAAGGGGTCATGGGGAGAGGGATTTAACGGTGGGGGTCTACTACAGACCCCCCAACCAAAGGGAGGAGCTGGACTGGGAATTTTCAGGCCAGCTTGCAGAGGCACTTAAGGCAAGGGATGTAGTTATCATGGGTGATCTAAATTACCCAGACATCTGCTGGGAGGAGCAGTCAGTCAGGTCAGACTGTTCCAGGAGGTTCCTGGCCGAGATACAGGACCTCCACTTAACCTAGGAGGTGCACAGTCCCACCAGAGGAAATGCCCTGTTGGACCTGGTCCTGGCCACAGGCGATGATCTGGTAAGGGGGCTCCAGGTCCTTAACCACCTGGGTGATAGCGATCATTGCTTGCTGGAATTCATCATCCAG
>NW_005842072.1:1766607-1767241 GCF_000455745.1 Alligator sinensis
GAGACGGACCCAAGGGGAATGCCTCAAGACCTAAGGTTGAGGAGGACTGGGTTAGAGTGCTTCTGGAGGGGCTGGACCTGTTCAAATCAGCAGGTCCAGATGCTCTCCACCCCAGGGTGTTGAGGGAGCTAGCAGGGGTTATTGCAGGGCCCTTGGCACGGCTTTACGAGCGCTTGTGGTGCTTGGGCCAGGTGCCAGATGATTGGAAGATAGTCAATGTGGTCCCCATCTTTGAAAAAAGGGAGGAGGGAGGACCCGGGCAACTATAGGGCCATCGGTTTTACCTAAATCCTGGGGAAACTCTTTGAGAAGATCATCAAGGAGCACATCTGTGACGGGCCGGCATCGGGGATGATGCTCAAGGGCAACCAGCACGGTTTCATTAGGGGCAGGTCATGTCAGACCAACCTGACTGCCTTTTACGATCAGCTCACAAAAGCATTGGATGCAGGTGTTGTCGTGGATGTAGTCTTTCTGGACTTATGCAAGACCTTTGACACTGTCTCCCATCCCATCCTCATTAAAAAACTAGGTGACTGTGGCATCGATGCCTACACGGTCAGATGTATTGAAAATTGGCTGAAGGGTCGTACTCAGAGGGTGGTGGTGGACGGGTCATATTCGACCTGGGGGG
>NW_005842072.1:1767875-1773101 GCF_000455745.1 Alligator sinensis
ATCCATAAGAACTACTTCACAGTCAGGGCGGCTAGGATCTGGAACCAACTTCCAAGGGAAGTGGTGCTGGCTCCTACCCTGGGGGTCTTTAAGAAGTGGCTTGATGCCTACCTGGCCGGGGTCACTTGAGCTGTTTTCCTCCTGCCCAGGCAGGGGGTCAGACTTGAAGATCTACAAGGTCCCTTCCAACCCTACTTCTATGATTCTATGATAAGTTAAATTAAAAACAACAACAACAAAGCTTACGTTCTACATAGATTAGATCTCAACGAAAATGGTCTTAAAAATTGAATCACCTGGAATTGGTTAGAGTTTAGAAAAAAACCCTCCTTGTTCTAAGGTGAAAAGGTGTCAGAGGACCATTTTCTTACCTTCGCTTTGTTATCTGCTGAACAAGTTGCTATGAATCTACCATCTGGAGAGAAAGCGCAATAAAGTACTTCATCATCATGAGCTTCTATATTCTGAAGTTTCTCTCCAGTTTCTGCTTTAAACACCTATGCAAGCAAAATATAACATGATTCTGAAATCTTATATCAAACATGCTTTGAGGCAAATTTAATACTGTACCATGTAAGGTAAAAAATTGCCATGTTCTGCAATTCAAATATTTAGGAACATTAAAGGGCAAATTAACCAATAGTTAAGGCCAAAATTTAATTTATCTTGTAGTGTGTTCTTAATTTTATTTAAAAGTAACCTCTGAATTTTCAATATCTACTTTTTCAAACTTGGACTTTAGAGCAAAGACTAACTGAACTATAAAAATGTCACAAATTGTTAAAAAGGAGAGACTCTATAGGATAAAATTAACCTTGAAAATATTGTCAGAGGCCATGATTTAGATTTAATATAAACAAGTTAGTTAGCGACACAATATGTGTTATGGTAATGAGCACACTGGGAAAAAAAATCTTAAATCTCTTAGGCCAAGTGCCTTTTCACACTCTCCATTACTTAATATTATTTTTTTAAGACATTAAGGAAAACAAACACTTAGGTGTCAAGTAATAATATTGTTATTTTAAACCCTAAAGTGAAAAATGTGGGCTGTGTGAGAGTAGTAATTTGCCTTTTTCTCCTTCATGTGACAAACTTTGTTTATAGGCATTTAATACATTAAAATGAGGAATTCTACATTTCCTTACATCCAAGTAATGAGATTACCTGGATGTAAATATTATTTACTGCTAGAAAAGTTCTTAATCTCAGAAAAATGAGAGAGTAGGCAGATACTTCAAAGTCTTATATAATAAATATCACTGTCCTGGTTTCTTCTGACTCCAAAATGGAAAAAAGAAAATAGAGGAGCAGAGGGAATATTTTCAGATCGACTTTTAAGATAGCAGAATTTAAGCATGAGTTCTTCACTGAGTCTTTCCTCCCTCAGCTACTGATCTTTAAATTGTTCAAATACTTAAGATTTTAACTGAATCAAAGGTAATGTAATTTTAAAATGTTTTTGTGCTTTTATTCCCATTCAGCTCTACAAGGAAGTACTAACAATAATGAAACTGATTACCTTAAAAAAAAACAACCCAAAAAAAGATCATCCTGAATATTCTAAAGGGACAGTAAAATATAAAATCTGCAATATGTTAAGGAAAATCTGCTTTTGCAGAACTTAAGGATTACTGACTGCTTTGCTTACAGACAAGATATATACATAGTCGCAGGGAGAGGATATCTGAAGAGTGGTACATTTCCAGGCATTTATTAGGAAAAATATTGGTAATGCAAAGTTTAAACATGAGAGGTTTTTTTTTTTATTAAGAAATACAATCATTAAAAATACAGGGTCCTTTTAAAAAAGCTTTTCCAAACCATATGCTGCTACATTTCTTCCACTTTTTAAGAAAAACCCTTGGTCTTAATGATGAGATCATTAAGTAGAGACGTACATCACAATAACTTCAGCACAGCAGAATAAAAAGTACATCCATCAGAAATAATCTGAATGGGATGTCATCAAAATTGTGTAGCAGCCAGCAAATGAAAACAGCAACAAACATTAAATATCCAAATGAACAGTGTATAACTAGGAACTGGAAAAAAGCCAATAACAAATAGTATTCAACTTGCTAAGCAGTCAAAATACTACAAAAGGCTTGCAAAAAACATACTCTTTACCCTTACCTTGGGCTGTCTGTAATATGGATACCTTAACTGGATTACTGGTTGGCTGACTTGCTAGCATTCTTGAGAGCTGGCTGGCACCCTCCAGGCAGACTGCTGGCAAATTGGCATCAGTCACTTTCCCTCAGCCAGCTTTTAATTGCAAGCCTTCTCTTTAAACCCCACTTTTCATTATATTACCATCTCCAATTTCTGAAACTCATTTTCCCCCACTAGCACTACATTAACAGATTATTCACAGAAGAATGATAAAAGTACTATAAATGTCTACATATACATACATATATATACATATATACACACACACACACATACATACATACATACATACATATACACACACACACACACACACACACACACACACACATATAGTTTTACTGTTTCCATACGATGACTGGTACTGGCTGTTTTTAACACTGACAAACAATTTTTCAATTCTGTGGAAAAGTTAAGGTTAACTGCAGCATAATTTGTCACAAGGGAATACAGAAAAACATGTTTTGTGGGTGTATTGGTAGGGTTACATCAGGCTACAAGGTCTATACCAACAGAAACAGTCCAGTATGCATACAGGATGCAATAGCGTTTAGAAGACAAACCCATAAAACCCCTGTACACATCTAGATAAAAAATGATTCTATAAACACAAGCAATACAGTCACATATAATTAAACAACCTTGACTATATGACTTTAAATTATTTTCCCTCTGAAGAGTTCTAGTTTCCTGGCACCTTTGCATAATAAAGTAAAATAACAAGAACAAACTCAGAAAAATCTTAGTACTGTGTGGCCAGAGACGTGCATTTCAGTTTTACTTGAGTATGCATATTTTACCTGCAGTGTTCTGTCAGCTCCACAAGAAGCTATTTTCTGTCCATCCTGGGAAAAGCAGGCATGGTAAACTGCATCTGTGTGTGGTCGGACAACCAAACGGGAGAGGTTCTTCATGCCTTTATTTCTATAACACAGGAAGGTAATAATCAGTGATTTTAGAACAATCAAGTAATCCTATCTTAGTGTTTGCTCTAGACTTGTACTGAGGACTGTCCCCCTAGTAAAGCTCAGCTATAAGTAGGTAACAAGTAATTCAGAGTGCTGATTATATGGAATATGGCATATTTATTGAAAAAACTACCGTGTCAGTTAGGGCATGGCAATGGGCTGGTAGTCTCAGAGGGACCTTTGACATCAACTCTTCACATTTCTTGGGCATAATTTATTTTACAGATATGGTTTAACCAACACATGAGATCCTTCTCAGATGTTCAACCAATACGGTTATATTTCCTACAGCTGACTCACAGATCCAGATACAAAGACAAAAAAAAAGTTTTATTTTTCATTGTTTGAGAGTGAAGTGTCTGAATCGATAGACTAAGCTTTATTTTTATAAGATGCATTTTTACCAGATTTACCAAGAGTTTTTCCAAAATCTTTAAGATGTAAAAAAAGATTTGAAAAAAATCTAAGTAGAAACACATTAGCCAAAAATAATTAGTACTTTTGAAATGCCAGTAGTACAAATAAAGAAAGGACAGGTTGAAATCTGAATAGTTAAGTAAAATGAGATCTTAACATCAGTGGGGATTACTTGATTATGGCCCTGCACGCTACATCCGGTGTGCAGGGCAGCACAGGGCCCAATTCTAGCATGGCCAAGGGAAGGCAGCACATAGCCCCACGAGTCCAAACCCAGTACACAGGGCCAGGCAGAGGCAGCACAGGGTCCCAGGCTCCAATACCTAGGACACAGGGCCAGACAGAAGTGACATAGGCCCCGGTGCCTCAATCCCAGCACAAGGGACTGGGCAGAGGAGGCGCAGGCCCCTGGGGCCCCAATCCCAGGCTATTGGTGGGGTTGATTGACGGTGTCTACTTACATCCATTCCACATAAAATGCCCCTTTATCAACTTCTTGGTGTGCCTTTAGTTTAGCTTGTTGATATACTTCTGAGGTTTCTGGTTGACAAAGCCCTAACTGTACAATATCAGGAAATGGCTGTCGTCCAAGAAGGTGTCCATTTAAAGAGAGAAATTTCTGAAAGTTCTCACGTGCTAGGCTATTCTGTATGAAAAAGAGGTTTGATAATATCTCCAGAATAGGAAAAAATAAATAAATAAATAAATAAATAAAAATCAATGGTCTCTTCCAATATGTATTATTTTATTACTCTTTCAGAAACATGGTTTATATTAAGTCTTTCTTGAAAGGAACGCTTAAGGGTTGGGTCAGGTCAGATTTTATTTCATAAGGTGCATGTTAGATGAATTCTTCTTGAATAAGTGCCCAGATACTGCAATAATTACTCTCATTAAATAGCACCCTTATCTGAAAGCAGTATTATTGAGGTAAATAGGGCTAATGACAGAGCAAAGATAAAAGCATGTTCCATCAGGATTAAGGGACTTCAAGCACTCTTCCAGAGTCTTGTTTTAATACCATATTTACCCAAATCCAAGACGACTTTGAATTTAAGACACCCCCCCCCCCATAATTAGATTCTATACATGAAATATTATAAATTAGGGGAACAGGAAATGACAATTTCCCATGTACAGAATACAATTGGCCCCCGCCCCAAACAGGTCTCCCTCCCTAAAACACCACTCCTTCGCATGGTCTCTACTGGGTGCCACCCTCGTTGTGCTCCCCCCCACACAGCTACTACACAGTCCTGGAGCTGAGGCTGCAGCAGCTACTTGTCTCATGTTGATGGGGGATACACAGGGGACGAGACAGGACAGATTCACAGAAGTTTATGGCTGGAAAGGACCTTGTGAGATCATTGGATCCAGCTCCCCTGCTCTGGGCAGGAAAGACTGCTGGGGTCAAATAACCCTGACAAAGTGTGCATCCAATGGGACGGGACACCCTTGTCTTGGACTTGAGTAAATACAGTAATTATACAAGATTTTTTAGCTTCGTATAATTACAATAATCAGTTTTAAGACTGAAAAAAGAAAAAAAACCATGCAGGTACTGAAAACACTAAAATCAGCATCTACATGTAGACCATGGTGTCCATGGATTAATTTTCTGATCCCCAACTACAGCCTTTACTTGAAGATGACTTCAGAGTTCACT
>NW_005842072.1:1773132-1774120 GCF_000455745.1 Alligator sinensis
CCTTTTACTTCTAAATACATCATTATTTTAATACTAAAGTCTGGTTAGAGAATATTAAACATATTAGTCATTTAATTTACAGTATCATACCTTTTGATCCAGTATATTACTGTATTCTACATATTCATGAATCAGATGGGCAGGTCCTACTAATTCTGTTTTGGCTTTAATCCAATCTAGAGAAAACATGAGATCACGTAGTTCCTGTAAAGAAAAAAAGTTAAAGAAAAACAGAGAGAAAATTATTGGATATATATAAGCACTGTGTCTAGCACTGATTTTAAATGTGTATAGAAAAAACAGCAGTCATCACGAACTTTGAAAACTGCTGTTTCACAGGTATGAATTTCCATAAGAGTGATCAATGAATCAAACCATTATGAGATGTCATAAAGAATATAAAACTTATGTCTGGAAAAATTGAGGCCAGGGGCTGCCGGGTAAAAATAGGCTTTAGTTCAATTGTACAAACAGGAGACAGCATTTAAAATCCTTTAAGTGGGCTCTTCAACCACAATCTGTAAGTACTTACAAAGAGTGCAGACGAACAAGAGGTTTACTATATATAGGAAGCTGACCATACTGGGTGCATCTACATGTGCCATTAAGGCAACAAGATAAACTCCGGTGTAGTTTGTGCCTGAGTCATCTGCTCCCAAGCATGCAAGACTTCAGCAGTTTGAGCCAGGGTGGAGCAGCCCTGGGCTGGCAGGGAACCTGGGTCAGCCCCAGGTTCCAAGCAGCAGTATCAGACAATGGAAGGGCTGGCTGAGGCACAAGGATGTTAAAGTGCAGAGCCAGGAGAAAGGCAGTACTATCTTACGGCAGAGATAATTAATTATACCCTAATACCTGTGCACACGTAGATGGTAAAGCTTTACTGTGGAGCATATCAGTCTACGCCGCGGTTAAGTGCACATGTAGTTGCACCCATGTAGTAAAAGTAGGGTTACCATACATCCAGGTTTTCCCCTTTTTGGGTCTTCCG